>NC_137796.1:66348551-66912874 GCF_963383645.1 Muscardinus avellanarius
CCAATGAGGGAGTATCTTCCTCGGAAACCTGACCTGTGGGGAGGCTGGAGCTTACACCAAAAACCTGTATTATCTCATGCCTAGGCAGACATCCAATTGTATTGTGTCTCAACTTTTTTTTCTCAGCCTTGACAAGTTCCGAGGGAGAAACTTGTCATCCCATTCACCATCATTTACCAGTGTGAAATGGGGCACAGGTCTTTACAAGCCCCAGTGTGAGATTGTATATGGACCAGGAGGGTCCTTTGATCCTCATGTGTACTTAGATGCCATAGGGGTACCCAAGGGAGTTTTAGATGAGTTCAAGGAAAGAAACCAAATAGTTGCAGGTGCCGGGCATGGTGGCGCATGCTTGTAATCCCAGCATTTGGGAGGCTGAGACTGACTGGAAGATCGTGGTTTGTGGACAGCCTCAGCTACTTAGTGAGGCCCTCTGCAACTTAGTGAGACCCTGTTTCAAAATTAAAAAAAAAAAAATAGGGCAGGGGCTGTAGCTCGGAGGTCAAATGCCCCTGGGTTCCATCCCCAAACCGCAAAAAAAAAAAAAAAAAAAAAAAAATTGCAGGCTTTGAGTCTCTTTTCTGGTGGGTCACAATCAATAAAAATGTAGTTTGGATAAATTATATGTACTATAATCAGCAAAGATTTGTCAATTATACTCATGATGCAACAAAGAGAATTACTGACCAACTAGGTCCTACCAGTCAAATGGCCTGGGAAAACAAGATGGCTGTAGATACATTACTGGTAGAAAAAGGAGGTGTGTGTGAGTGATGCTGGGGGTGTCCGTGCTGTACTTTTATACCAAATAACACTGCCCCTGATGGAACCATTACCCAAGCCTTAAAGGAATTGACAACCATTCCTGATGAATTGGCAGAAAACTCTGGAGTTGACAACCCTTCTAACAATATGCTCCAAAAAGTGGTTTGGAAACTGAAAAACTTTATTGGCCTTAGTCCTAACCTCCTTAATAGCAGTGATGGGAGTTTTCATCCTGGTCAAATACTCTCTGTGTGCCAAGGCGTTAATCCAATAAGTGATAGAAACCTCGGGAGTTTAGCCGGGCAGGCGTGGTGGCGCATGCTTGTAATCCCTGTGTTTGGGAGGCTGAGACAGGAGGATTGCACAGGTTCAAAGCCAGCCTCAGCTACTTAGTGAGCTCTCAGCAACTTAGTAACACCCTGTTTCCAAATAAAATATAAAATAGGTCTGGGAGTATAGCCTGGAGGTAGAAAGCCCCTGGGTTCCACCCCTAGTACCACACACACACACACACACAAAAAGTTCGGTAGCTAAGAGACCCACCCTCATATGCCACCCTTATGGTTCTGACTAAAAGTAACCCCAAAGATTGAAAACTTCTTGTTAAATATATTGTTGAATATATATATTGTGTGTGTGGTTCTAGAGATTGAGCCCACAGGTATTCTACCTCCAAGGTACATGCTCAGCCCTATTTTACTTTTATTTGGAAACAGAGTCTTGTAAGGTTGATGAGTCTCACTAGTTGCTGAGACTGTCCTTGAAGCTGCAATCCTCCTGTCTCAGCCTTGAAAGTCTGAGATTAAAAGCATGTGCCAGGCCGGGCGTGATGGCACACGCTTGTAATCCCCGCGCTTGGGAGGCATAGACAGGAGGAGCGCGCAGGTTCAAAGCCAGCCACGCTGGCTTAAAGAGACTCTGTTTCCAAATTTAAAAAAGTATAAAAATAGGTCTGGGAACGTAGTCCGGAGGTAGAAGGGCTTCCAGGAACTTCAGTACCACCAAAAAAAAAAAAAAAAAAAAAAAAAAAAAAAAGCATGTGCCATTATGCCCAGGCTATATTGAGAATTTTCAAAAGGAGGGGAATAAGTTAGGACCTCTGGCTTTGTCCTTAAAATTTTTTTTTTTTTTTGCGGGTCTGGGGATGGAACCTGATAAGTAAAATAAAAAATTAAATGCGAGTAAAATAAAAATAAGTGAGTACGGCGGAGTGTGAAAAACACGAGAGAGGTCCGGTACACGTGGCATGTAAACTTTTAATGGCACGGCTCTCCCGGGGATCAGGGCGAGGCACTGTGGGGCCCGCGCGCCTGTCCGAAGCTAGAGGACGCGGGCTCTCCTTTTAAAGGCATGCATCTCGCGAGATGGGGGTTTACTCGCGGGAATGCCCAATTCTCGCGGGGGTTTCAGCCCCTCCCTTGCCCTGCAGAGGTCATGTGACACAAAGTCACATGAGTGCAGGACCCAACTTAACATTCCGGCCTTTTGATGGTAGGGATAATGGATGACGATTGGACCCTCTAGCTTCTTCCTGCTGTCAAGGGGCGTCGTCAGGGGCCCCAGGCCGGGAGGAGTCGGGAGTTCAGTCCCCCAGAAGGGGGTGCAGGTGGGTGCATAGCTGCAGTGCGAATTGGAGGTTACCCTGGACAGCTTAGTGATGTGCGCTTGAGGAGGCTTGAACAGGCAAGGGCTGCGGCTCATCCTTTTCCAAGGGCACTGTTCCAGTGGCCCTCCTGGCCGCACGCCAGGCACAGTCTGATTGGTGGGCGTGGCTTCGCCCCACTTCAGGCAGGCTCCTGGAGGTAGTCGTCATTGCAGTCCTCCACACCTAGGTGGCGCTCCAGAGGGCTGAGCCGCCACCGCCAGCCAAAGGGCAGCTACCAGGGATCTGCTTTTTGGCAAAGTCAAGAGTGTACGCTCCATCTCCGGAATTAAAACTTAGATGCCATGTTAAGGTTCTGTCAGCTGCGACGGACCTATACTCACAAAGAGCACGTCCCGAGACAGGTGTCCAGCAAGAATGGCAATGCGGACTCCGCACGGGCAGACAGAGAGTGTCGCCCCAGCCCCGGCCTGTCGTTTCCCGCAGCACCTAGGGCGCGCCCGAGCGGGCCACCCAGCAAAATTGCAGTCTGGCGCAGGCCAAGATGGTGACTGTGACATCACCAGGCAGTGACTATGCGCCATCACAAAATGGCAGCTGGCAGGAAAATAAATGGAAGCTGATGGGGGAGAGCATTTGGAGGGATACCAGACCACTTAGAAAAGTTCCTAACTGTTCCTGGGCCACTGCAACCCATTTCCCAACTTGTATCAAGGCAGACAGGCTCTCAGGGCATCTGCTAGTATAAAGGTTCGACTTCCCATAATTGGTTCACGAGCGGAAACGAAGAACAGGAAATGGGCGTCCCCAAATTCCCTGCTCAATCGTTCGGAAACAGAGGTTAAGAGATAGGGAAGAACGTCTTCATTCCTTCTCAAAACCGGAGGTGTCGGACGCCCTGTAATGCACGACACTCGAGACGATCTTCTTCAAGCTCTTTATTGCCCCAAGCTGTTACATCTTCTTCTTCCCAAGCCCTTCGCGCCCCGCTTATAAGCACCCATCAGCCAATCATGACGGCGATCACGCGGACATCGCCTGATTCTCTAACCACCCATTGGCCGGATGCCGATGGCATGACCTGTTCCCGTGCACACCATGCTCTAGTCGTTGGACTGCGCATGACTTGTTTACAACTTTGGTGCCTCTCCGTACTTCCGTTCAGCGCCATCTTAGAAAAGTCCGCCAGCAAACAAGGGTGGGGCTCGCCACAGCTCCCCCTTTTTGTTTTAAAAGCGCAACAGGCAAGAGTAGAGGTCTGATCTCTGATGCTGGAAGCTAGGACATTGTACTGTCTCCCATCCAGGTGTGTTTCCCTTGATGAGAGCCAGACCCGTCCGATACCCTTTTTCTCAGAGGCGGGATTTGGGGTATCTACCCGCGTGCAATCAGACATGCTCTTCTTGAGATCGCTATCTGCAGGCCGCGTATCTCAAGTGCAATGCTTTGCTTGTCATCCTGAGCGCATTATGCCTTTTACATTACTGCCAGCCAGACGGTGGGCGACTGACCCGCCTCAACGGCCACAAAGGCCTGGGCTAGAAGTATCTGATCTTTGGCTCTTTGTGTAAATAGCCGTCGCAGACAACAGAGACATAGAATGCACAGGAAGACTAAACAAAATCCCAGAGCCCCCAACCCAGTCCATTCCTTAAGATGGAATGCCGTTCTTTGTATCCAGGAGGCCAACGTCTGGGCGACTTCAGGATCGATTCGGGTGGTGTTGACCTTGACGATCTCCGCATGTAGCTGTTCAGTAAGCATATCAAACTCCTTACTCCAATTTCCTGTAAGATGAGAAGACAACTCTCGAGATAGATTAGCAGTAGTAGCATTCCAGCACAAAGAATAAGCGCAAGTAGCATTAGCACACCTAAGTCTACCTTCTTGAATAGAGCCATTGCTATAGTAGCCATATATCAAAGGGATTACTACAGAAGAATTTAAGAACTGTACAGGCCACAAACCCTGTATCCAATATGCAGAAGCATTAGCAATACCATCGCTAGAAACATTAGGTGTCATAAACCATCCTGCAGCCTGAGGGGACAAAAATATACACGGCCTGGAATCATCAGGGGATTGAAGCGTAAAACATAAAGCTCCAGGAAGCTGTATATTATAAGATTACTCCATGCTGGTTGTAGGCCGATTGTCATAATGAGGAGGTATATCCATGTCCCTGATGCCATCTTGTGGAATCCGACGTGTCAGCCTTTCCGGTACCCAGAGTGGATCTGTTCCGTCCTGTGGAAACACACAGACAGAGCCTCGGGCCCATGTGAGCACTGGATCAGGGCCCTTCCACTGACCTGTGAGTACATCCTTCCATTTTGCCATCTCCTGAGGAATCGCAGTGGATCCAAAGTGCCGGTCTGCAGCCGATTTACCATTGACATCCAGATTTAAAAAATTTAGAGTAAAAAGTGCCAATGATAATCGCTGTTTTGGTTTGAGATCCGCCCCTATTCCCCCTTTTTGTTTTATTAAACATTCTTTCAATGTGCGATGTGCACGTTCAACAACGCCTTGGCCCTGAGGATTATAAGGGAGACCATGTTTAAGCAGTATTCCCATCTGCTTGCAGAAAGATGTAAATTTTTGTGAGGTGTAAGCCGGGCCGTTATCGGTTTTAATCTCTTTAGGCGCATTCCATGCTGCCCAAGCCTCAAGGCAATGTGCAATAACATCATAGGCCCTTTCTCCTGCATGAGCGGAAGCATATATAATCCCAGAGGCCGTATCAATGGACACATGCACATACTTAACAGTGCCAAACTCAGGTATGTGAGTCACATCCATCTGCCATAAATGTAATGGAAGTAGGCCTCGCGGGCAAACACCAACAACCGGGGAAGGTATAAACGGTGCACAAGCACCGCAAGTCTTAACAATTTCACGGGCTTGGCTACGAGGGATAGCAAATTTAAGCTGCAAAGTTTTAGCATTTACATGGAATTGGTGATGAAACTCCTTTGCCCGTTGTAGCGGTGTAAGAAAGAAGATCATAGGCAACTTAGTGAGTTTATCCACAATATCATTACCATGGGTAACCGGTCCAGGCAGACCCGTATGTGCCCTAACATGTTGTATATAAAAGGGATTATTTCTTTTCCAAATTAAGTGTTGAATGTCCGAGGCCAGACAATGGATTGGGGTCTGCGTAGATATTTGTCCCGCGCATTCCAAACTTTTAACTAATTCTACAGCATACGAGGAATCTGACAGCAAATTAAAAGAAAATGTATATGTTTTAAATACCTCTAAAATAATATGTAATTCAACTAGCTGAGGTGACCTATGCTCATATTGTATGACTATGGGGTCTTGGCCTTCAATTACAAAGGCTCCTAACCCTGTTTTGGATCCGTCTGTAAATATATTAGGAGCATGGGGTATCGGCTTATCTTTGGTTACGATGGGGAAGATTATAGGATGCTTTTCCACAAAATGCAATATAGGGTCTGAAGGCAAATGATTATCTATCTCCCCTACAAATGTGTAGCGTAATATGGCCCACTCATCTATGGTCGTCTGTAATGTTAATATTTGATGTTTACTATAAGGAATGATAAGCTTATCGGGGTTTTGGCCAAAGTGTTGAATGCATTGCTGGATAGCCATAGTAGCAACCTTAGCTACCATAGAGGGGTAATGTTCTATAATCCTTTGAGGGGAAATTTTAGGATGAATCCACAACAGAGGTCCTTGCTGCCACAAAACTCCAGTAGGTTGTAACTTAGTAGCTAATATACATGCCCAAATGGGATCCTCTGGTGATACACGTTTAAGGGAGGCCTTAGTCAAAGCCTGTTCAATTAATGTTAAGGCACTCCGAGCTTCAGGTGTCAGTGTTCGCGGGGAAGTCAATGAAGAATCCCCCATCAGGATCGTGTATAAGGGCTTCAACATATGATTGGGAATTCTTAAAGCAGGTCGAACCCAATTGATATCCCCTAGTAATTTTTGAAAATCATTCAATGTATGCAATTGGTCTGTGCGTATAATAACCTTTTGGGGCCTAATAAAACGGGGATAAAGAACATTTCCTAAAAATTGAATGACAGTGTCCTTTTGTATCTTTTCAGATGCTATTATCAGATTCCTACTCTCTAGAGTCTTGACAAGCATGCAAAATGCCTCTTCTAGTTGTTTTTCCTCTCCACAGGCTATCAAAATATCATCCATATAATGGCAGCACCGTACGCATGGAAATTCCTCTCTAACAGGTTGCAAAGCAACATCCACATACAATTGACATAGAGTAGGGCTGTTGGCCATACCCTGAGGAAGCACCTTCCACTCATATCTCTGATCAATTTGTTCGTGATTCACAGAGGGCACTGTAAAGGCAAAGCGTGGGGTATCCTGAACATGAAGAGGTATAGAGAAGAAGCAATCTTTTATATCTACTACTATAACAGGCCAAAATTGTGGGATAGCCGAAAGAAGAGGAAGACCATGTTGAACAGGTCCCATACTTTGCATTTGATCATTAATAGCTCGAAGATCATGCAATAATCTCCATTTTCCTGATTTCTTTTTTATTACAAATATGGGCGTGTTCCAGGGGGACGTGGAGGGCTGGATATGGCCTAATGCTAACTGTTCTTTGACTAACTCCTGAGCCGCCTCTACTTTTTGCCGGGGGAGGGGCCACTGGGAAACCCATATTGGATCCCCCGTTTTCCAAGTAATGGGAATTGTCTTCCCAGTGGCTACTTCCCAAAACCCAGGCCCCGGGCATCATTTTGTCCTTCATTAGGAACGGGGCTCTTGCGCCCTTGAAGATGTTTGCCCAGCCCGTATGACGGGTGAAAGCCCTGTTTTATAAGCATTTGTTGTGCTTGGGGGGAGTAGTCATTTTGTAAATGAAAACCCATATCCGAAAGTAAATCTCGTCCCCACAAGGAGACCGGAATTTCCAACTTATATGGTGTAAAAGTGCCAGAGTGCCTTTCCTGATCCTCCCAGTGGAGAGGCCTTGCACTGACATCAGGAGTTTGGACGTATCCCAGCCCTCTAAGCTGTGTGTCAGCCTTTTTTATAGGCCAAGCAGGCGGCCAATCTTTGGAAGCTATCACACTTGTATCTGCTCCTGTATCAAGTAACCCTAGAATAGATTTTCCTTCCACTTTTAAGGTAATTAAGGGTCGCTTCCCCATATCAAACGCAAGTGATATAATGTTAGTACCAGAGGAACCAAACCCCTTTTCCCCCCGTTGATTTTGCTTAGAGGGGAACAGAGAATGTAAACTGGGTAACACTAGTAACTGGGCTATTCTATCACCGGGAGAGATGGCCACAATTCCCCAGGGGGCAGAAATCATAACTTTTATAATCCCCTCATAATCTTGATCAATAACCCCGGGATGGGTGACGAGGCCTTTTAAGGTGGATGATGATCGTCCCAAAACCAGGCCCACGGTTTCTGGGGGTAATGGACCAGACATATTGGTTGGCATGACTTGAATTCCCATTCGAGGGGTTAATACCAACCGGGTGGTGGCACAGAGGTCCAATCCCGCTGAACCGGGAGTGGCTCTCCTGATTCCTTGGGTTGGTGCAGATTGGGCCATGGGGGTGTCTGGTCCGTCTCCATAGCACTGTACATTTGTTGGCCCCCATACTTGTAAGGGCCCTGAGGGGAAGGGCCCCGTTTCCCGTTTTTTGGCGGTTGACGGCCCTGTTCTGGCAAAGCATGAGAAGATAAAACATTGCCATCGATATCCTTCACAGATCGACACTCTGCGGTGGGATGCCTGCCTTTCCTGCAGCGTTTACATAAATCTGGCGGAGCTTGCTGTGGCGGGGCAGCACGTTTAGGGCAATCCCTCTTTAGGTGTCCCGCCGCCCCGCAGGAAAAACAATTGCCCAACCGGGTATTATTGTTGTTCTTTTGCCGACCAGAGGCCTGCAAGATCGCAGCGGCTAACCCTGAATTTGATAAAGGCCCACCAAGTTCTCTGCACAGTTTCATCCACACCTCTAAGCCTCTATTTTTATAGGGGTTTATGGCCTGTCTGCATTCTGAATTGCATTGTTCAAAAATAAGTTGTTTAACAAGAGGCATGGCTGCATCGACATCTCCAAATATTCGTCCAGCAGCCTCTATTATTCTGGCCACAAAATCAGCAAAAGGCTCGTTAGGCCCCTGAATTATTTTGGTAAGATTGCCCGATACCTCCCCTTTATTAGGAAGCCCTTTCCAGGCTCTAATGGCTAAATTATTTATTTGTTCGTATATCTGTTGAGGAAAACATGTTTGGTTATTTGCGAACTGTCCCTGCCCCAAGAGCATGTCTACATTCCAGGCAGGCTGCCCAGCGGCTTGATTGGCTGCCGCCTGTTCAGTTGCAAACTCGATCAAGAAAGCCTTCCAATCCAAGTACTGTCCTGGAGTCAGGGCCGCTCGGGCCAAATTTTGCCAATCTCCAGGAGTCATGGCATATCTGTGAATACTTTCCAGGGTAGCCACAGTATACGCAGCATTTGTGCCGTATGTTCGCACTGACTCAGCAATATGTTTTACTAGTTTGTAATCTAAAGGCTCATGGTAACGAGGCCCTCCGCCCTGCGGCTGAAATACGGGAAAAGCTTGTCTAGCCATCAACACCTCCGGCTCCCTCCATACCTTTTCATGAAAGGAACGACCCCCGGTCGGTCTTAAACGCTCGGGGGCCGAAGGATTATAGGGAGGAGGAAGGGACCCCTGGGAGGAATATGTATCCACGGTCATTTTGCTGACTTCCTTTTCTATGGCAACAAGTTCCTCATCCGATTCTCCCTCCCCATCCGAGCCCTGTTCGCTAGTGGGGTGAGAGGAAATAGATCGTTCCTCTTTTAGCTGATCTAGGGCAGGTTGCCCCTCCTGTACTAATGGTTTATAGCATTTTCGTTCTAGGCACGCTCGTATGAGGCGCCACAAAGGGTAGGTTCCTCCTGATACCAGATTGTCCTTCTCTGCCCGTTCTATGTCCTTACCTAGTTTATCCCAGCTCGACAGGGTTAAATTTCCCGAAACCGCAAACCAGGGAGCTGCCTCATCTACTTGGCTTAGAAAGTTTTGAATGGTCTTGTCTCTTAGTTTTAATCCCTTTCCATTTAATAGGGCTTTTAAAGCCTTCTGTATCGGGTGTGAAGGGTTATTCCCCATAGCGACGCTCAGGACCAGCCTGAGAATCTAGTACAACCTCCTTTTGGAGCTCCCCTTTGTCCGTACGGAGTTGGGGAAATAATATTTTTACCTTTATAATCCTCTGTTCTCCAGAGCCTCCCAAATCCCGGGAGTACTTACCAGCCGGCTGCCTTGGGAGAGCGGAAGTTCTGATCGTCTGCAAAACGAAAGCTGCTTCGATTCCCCGTACGGGCCACCAAATGTCGGACGCCCTGTAATGCACGACACTCGAGACGATCTTCTTCAAGCTCTTTATTGCCCCAAGCTGTTACATCTTCTTCTTCCCAAGCCCTTCGCGCCCCGCTTATAAGCACCCATCAGCCAATCATGACGGCGATCACGCGGACATCGCCTGATTCTCTAACCACCCATTGGCCGGATGCCGATGGCATGACCTGTTCCCGTGCACACCATGCTCTAGTCGTTGGACTGCGCATGACTTGTTTACAACTTTGGTGCCTCTCCGTACTTCCGTTCAGCGCCATCTTAGAAAAGTCCGCCAGCAAACAAGGGTGGGGCTCGCCACACGGAGGATGACCTGGTCATCCACAGGGTGGTCCCAGTGGACCGGGGGACAATGGGTCACCAAGCGCTTGGATTTTTGGGTCCCATTGGACCGGAAGACCCAAGTCCGGAACCCGCTAACCAAGGGAAGGAGGCAGTTTACCGGAGTGAAGTGTTGCCAGCCAGCGCTGGCTGCGACAGAAGCGCTGAGAAGCTGCTGGGAGCGTGGTGGAGCTGGGGCGCGTGGATGCCGGTGGCTGGTGTGGACGGCACTGGTGGCTGGCGCAGGTGGGATCAGTGGGGGTGTGCAGGCGGCATGGCTTGCCGGGCCCGCGGCGTGGAGACAAAATGGCTTCCAGGCACGCGCCAGACGCTGAGGCTGGGCCCCGAGGAGCACCGCCAGTGAGCCTGGCTCGGGGCGGGTGGGGCAAACCGGCCAGAGGTCCCGGCGGTGACTGGAGAACCAAGCTGGAACGGTGCTTTAGGAGGTCCAAGCGGCAGGCAGAGGTCCTGGCCCGCGCAGGCAGTTGGCAGGCAGAGCAAGTGCCAAGCTGCCTGGCTCGGGCCGGAAAGATGGCCGCCGACTCCTAGGATTGGTTAGGAGTGGAAAGTGGGAGGGATTAAAGATTGTGAGGCCTCCAGTGAGGCCATGAGGTGGGAGGGGTTAAAGATGGCGAGGCCTCCAGTGAGGCCATGAGGTGGGAGGGGTTAAGGATGGCGAGGCCTCCAGTGAGGCCATGAGGTGGGAGGGGTTAAGGATGGCGAGGCCTCCAGTGAGGCCATGAGGTGGGAGGGGTTAAGGATGGCGAGGCCTCCAGTGAGGCCATGAGGTGGGAGGGGTTAAGGATGGCGAGGCCTCCAGTGAGGCTATGAGGTGGGAGGGGTTAAGGATGGCGAGGCCTCCAGTGAGGCCATGAGGTGGGAGGGGTTAAGGATGGCGAGGCCTCCAGTGAGGCCATGAGGTGGGAGGGGTTAAAGATGGCGAGGCCTCCAGTGAGGCCATGGGTGGGAGGGGTTAAAGATGGTGGGGCCAAGATGGCGGCCCCCCAGTGATTCCACGTGTCCAAGATGGCGGGCCAAAGCTGGCGACCCCCCCCCCCCAGTAATTCCATGTGGCTGCTTACCGGAATGGCCAGGCCCAGGCAGCTGGGGTGGGCAGGCACAGGGTGAAGGGCGCCAGGGCGCGAGTCCAAGTGGAGGAACCAGCTGGAGCGCGGGCTGGACTTGGCGGGCTGGGGGCTGTTTAGCAGAGTGGTGGCCACCTAGATGGAGGAGGCAGGCGGCCCCGGCAGGCGGGTCTAAGCAACGCCAGGCGTGGAGAAGACATAGGTGCACGGCGTGGCGCAGTCCGCGGGCGGCGCGGTCCCATTCCAGCGGCGGGCGGCGTGGGCAGGCGGGAACGGCGGTTTTAGGAGGTCCAAGCGGCAGGCAGAGTTCCTGGCCCGTGCAGGAGGTCAGCAAGTAGAACAGGTGCCAGCATCAACCAAGGAGCCTGGCTCCGGGCGGGTGGAACTAGCAGCCTGGCGGCCGGTGGAGCCTGCACGCCCCGGCGGTGGTGGCCGCGGAAGATGGCCGCCGGCGCTCCGGAAGAGAGCACATGGGCGGGAAAAGATGGCCACCGGCTCTCAGCAGAGCGCGGGGCTGAAAAGATGGCCGCGAGCTCTCAGCAGAGCTCGGGGCTGGAAAGATGGCCGCAGACTCTCAGCAGAGCGCAGGATCAGAAAGATGGCCACCGGCTCTCAGCAGAGCTTGGGGCCGAAAAGATGGCCGTGAGCTCTCAGCAGAGCTCGTGGCTGGAAAGATGGCCGCGAGCTCTCAGCAGAGCTCGTGGCTGGAAAGATGGCCGCTGGCTCTCCTGGAGAGCGCGGGGCCGGAAAGACGGCCTTGAGCTCTCAGCAGAGCGCGGGGCCGAAAAGATGGCCGTGAGCTCTCAGCAGAGCTCGGGGCTGGAAAGATGGCCGCGGACTCTCAGCAGAGCCCGGGGCAGGAAGAAGGCCGCCGGCTCTCCCGGAGAGCGCGGGGCTGAAAAGATGGCTTACGGTCCGGGCAGGCACGGGGCAGCAGCGGCGGCAGTGGTGGGAGCAACGCCTGCAAGCGGAGCGCTGGTGTGGGACCTCACAGTCGAGCTGCTGGCGGGTCGGAGAGTCCGGGGCTCAAAAAGAGAGTAAAAATAAAAAGAGAAAACAGAAAAAAAAAAAAAAAAGGAAAAAAAAATGGGGAGGGACCCAAGAGTTCTCCCGGTTCGGCACCAAATGATAAGTAAAATAAAAAATTAAATGCGAGTAAAATAAAAATAAGTGAGTACGGCGGAGTGTGAAAAACACGAGAGAGGTCCGGTACACGTGGCATGTAAAGTTTTAATGGCACGGCTCTCCCGGGGATCAGGGCGAGGCACCGTGGGGCCCGCGCGCCTGTCCGAAGCTTGAGGACGCGGGCTCTCCTTTTAAAGGCATACATCTCGCGAGATGAGGGTTTACTCGCGGGAATGCCCAATTCTCGCGGAGGTTTCAGCCCCTCCCTTGCCCTGCAGAGGTCATGTGACACAAAGTCACATGAGTGCAGGACCCAACTTAACAGAACCCAGGGGCATTTGACCTCCGAGCTATACCCCCTGCCCTATTTTTTATTCTTTATTTTGAAACCAGGTCTCACTGAGTTGCAGAGGGCCTCACTAAGTAGCTGAGGCTGTCCGCGAACCATGATCCTCCAGGTCTCAGCCTCCCGAATGCTGGGATTACAAGCGTGCACCACCACGCCCGGCTCCTTAAAATATTTTTAACTAGAAGCAAAATCAAAAGAATAAAGCTTCTTCACAGATGTAAACAAGCAGGCAACTTGAAAGATAAGACAGCCCAGACATAAAGAAGGTAGAATCACCCTGGACAGCTCAAGATATGACCCAGAAGAGTCTCTTAAATATAAACAAAGCAGTGATTAAAAAAACCCAATATAATAGTTAATATTATGATTAATTGGTTGTTTGGCTTCTGCCATCCTGCTTACACTAGGAAACTCAAGCCTCATGCATACTCCTCCCTCCCAACAATAAGTGACCAAATGCAAGAGCTTGTACATTTGGTGACTGGTGCGCAGACCCAAGGCATTGCTTGCTGAGCCCTCCCTAGCGAATAAAGAAACCTGCTCCAGTCTCTGTCTCCCGACTTTGGGGACCTGATTTTCCTACAACACTATAATCCTCCTGTCTCAGCCTCCTAATACTGGGGTTATAAAGTGTGCGCCACTGTGCTTGTCTGGTTTCTCTTCTCCTCCTTCTCCTTCTTCTTCTTGTTGGTGCTACTGGGTGGGGGTTGAACCCAAAGATGTTCTATCTCTGATCCACATCCCAGCCCTATTTTTTTTATTTTGACTGTGTGTGTGTGTGTGTGTGTGTGTGTGTGTGTGTGTGTGTGTGTTATTATACTTGGGATTGAACCCAGGGATATTCTACCTCTGAGCTGCACCCTCAGCCCTATTTTATTTTTTTATTTTGAAACAGAATATCACTAATGTACCAGTATTGGGAATGACCTAGGAAGATTTGAGAAAGCCCTGATTATTAATATATTTCAAAAATAATTGTGTCAAAATAGCGGCAGACCTGGAGAGAGAAAGGCTTGGCTCTGGTCAGGAAGCAAACAGCTACTGAAACTTAGATTGACTTAGCTAAATGTAATTAGCAAGTCAATAGGAGAGGAGAACTAGGCCTTTCTCTATCTAAAGACAGATCTATATGATTAGATAAGCTAGCTAAGATGGTAGGAGGGGTCGACCTTCATGAAAGGAGACACCTTGCCACACCTTGCTGGGGGAGGTACCTTACAGGGTAAGGGGAGGTACCTTACAGGGACGTTCACTACGTCAGAAGTACGCAAACAAGACGGAGGTCATAGGTATAAAAAGCCCGGTCCACGTGTGATCCCTTTGGTGTATTCATTCGAGTCACCCCCTCCATGCCAGTCTGGTATGGAGCTGTACCTATCCTCTGTATTTCTATCTTTTAATAAACTTTAAATCTTCAGCAAGTGTTTGAGCTATGAATATTTATCCTTAGCTCAGGACAAGAACCCGCGTTTTTTTTCTGTTTTTGGTCGTTTGGGGTTTGTTGTGGTTTGAGGGAAATTGTGTCCGGGACCCCAACAGGCGTCCCCGGGAACAGTTTCCCCACAAACATATTCTTCCAATCCGTAAAAACTAAGTTGCTGAGTCTATCCTCCTGTCTCAGCTTCCCACTGTACCCAACAGATTTCTCTTCTTATAGGGACATTAATCCTGTCAGATTAATTACCTCCTTTCAGCCACCATCTCCAAATACAGTATGTTGAGGGATTCAACGTATGAGGGTTTGTTTGCTTGTTTGTTTGTTTGGTGGTACTGAGGTTCCTGGAAGCCCTTCGACCTCTGGGCCAGACTCCCAGACCTATTTTATACCTTTTATTTGGAAATAGGGTCTCTTAAACCAGCGTGGCTGGCTTCGAACCTGTGCAATCCTCCTGTCTCCGCCTCCCAAGCAGTGGGATTACAAGTGTGCGCCACCACGCCCGGCTCAACATATGAGTTTTGAGGGGACACCCTTGAGTTCACAGCAAGCAGTCGGAGCACATATCGCTGGCAACGGCACCAGAAGCAGTACCAGACATGCAGTGGGCTTCATGAGGCCCGGGGGTTGAGACTTCCATATGACTTCTGCAGTTCTTCTGACAGACACAGGTAGCCAATCTAATAATGAGGAAACCCCAGACAGAACCAAACACACAGGACAGTCTAGGAGTTACCCAATGGACCCAAAACATTTGTGTCATGAATGACAAAGACAAGTAACTGTTCAAAGTCAAAAGTGCCTCAAGGGCTGGGCCGTGGTGGCGGATGCTTGTAATCCCAGCACTTGGGAGGCTGAGACAGCAGGATTGCAGGCTTTCGGCCAGCCTCCGCTACTTAGCGAGGCCCTCTGCAACTTAGTGAGACCCTGTTTCAAAATAAAGAATAAAAATAGGGCTGGGGTGTTAGCTCAGAGATAGAATGCCTCTGCGTTCAATCTCCAGTACCCCCCCCTACACACACACACACACAAAGCCTCGAGAAATACCATGAGAGCCTGGCATAGTAGTACATGCCTGTAATCCCAGTACTTGGGAGGCTGAGCCAGGAGGATTGCAGGTTCAAAGACAGCCTCAGCAAGTAGTGAGACTTTTATCAACCTAACAAGATCCTGAGTTGATGAGAGTCTCACTACTTGTGGATTCTGTGCCCAAATCTGTGATCTTCCTGTCTCAACCTCCCAAGTACTAGGATTACATACCTGGCTTTTTTCTTTTTTGGTACTGGATATTGGACCCAGAGGCATTCTACCTCCAAGTGACACCCCTCCTCCCCAGCCAATCTCTCTTCTTTTTGTTTAAATTCTATTTTTTAGCCAGGCATGGTGGTGCATGCTTGTAATCCCCGCGCTTGGGAAGCTGAGACAGGAGGATCGCATGGGTTCGAAGCCAGCCTCAGCTACTTAGTGAGGCTTTCAGAAACTTAGTGAGACCCTGTTTCCAAATAAAATATAAAAAATGTCTGGGAGTATAGCCCGGAGGTAGAAAGCCTCTGGGTTCCACCCCCAGTACCACCAAAAAAAAAAAAAAAAAAGATTCGATCCTCCTGTCTCCGCCTCCCAAGCTCGGGGATTACAAGCGTGGCCCCACCACGCCCGGCTTTTTGTTTAAATTCTAAAATAGGGTCTTGCTAAATTGCTGAGGGTATGGCTAAGTGCCCAAAGGCTCTAACCTGCTAGCCTCCTGTCTCAGTCTCCGAAGTACTGGGATGACAGGCACGCATCACCGCCTCTGACAAAACGTTAATATTTATTTGGGAAGAAAGCCATAAAACAATGTGAGAGGTAGCAACTGGTAAACTGGTGAGAGCGATACAGGAGCTCTTTGATTTATGTTTGTAACTGTTCCTTGTTTTAAGTTCTTTCAAAATACAAAGCTAAAAAGAAGTGGAATCAAAAGCATGTGCACAGCACATCTGGCATAGCTTTCAGAAGTTCACAGGCTCCCCTGTCAGGCACAGGTTAAGAATAGCTGTTCAGAGGCTGTGTTTACTGACACAGCAGAGTTGGAAACGTGTTCGTTCACAGCGAGGGAAATGCAAAGCAGACCGCTCATGCCAACTCACCATCGACTTGCTCACCCAGGGCACGGACCGCATGCGGAGATATTCTTTTCTTATCGCACATAAATAAAGTCATTGGCTGGCACGTAGGGGGCCATGTTCAAGGGAAATATGTATACTTAAGCTCTAGAATGACAACCCCAGAGTGGGAGGTGAATAGCCCTTCGCAGGAGAGAAATGTTCAGTGAAGAAAAATGGCAGCCACAGCAAACAACATTAACAGTTAAGTCTAAACTTTCGCCTGGTAATCACTACGCTTGGGAGGCGGAGACAGGAGGATCGCGCAGGTTCGAAGCCAGCCACGCTGGCTTAAGAGACCCTGCTTACAAATAAAAATATAAAATAGGTCTGGGGGTGTAGCCCGGAGGTAGAAGGGCTTCCAGGAACCCCAGTACCACAAAAAAATAATAAAAATAAATAACAAATAAATCTAACCTTTTTAATTTCTATTTATTTCTTTGTACTGGGGATTGAACTCAGGGACTTCTACCTCTGAGGTACACCCCCAGCTCTATATTATTATTATTAATTATTATTATTAATTATTATTTGGTACTGGGGATGAACTCAGGGGCATTCAACTTTTGAGCTACACCCCCAGCCCTATTATTATTATTATTATTTTTTGGTACTGTGGATGGAACCTAGGAGCATGGTACCTCCGAGCTACACCCCCAGCCCTTTTTTTTTTTTTTTTTTTTTTGGTGGTACTAGGGGTGGAACCCAGAGGCTTTCTACCTACGGGCTATACTCCCAGACCTTTTTTATATTTTATTTGGAAACAGGGTCTTGCTAAGTTGCTGAAAGCCTCACTAAGTAGCTGAGGCTGGCTTCGAACCCATGCGATCCTCCTGTCTCAGCTTCCCAAGCGCGGGGATTACAAGCGTGCACCACCACACCCGGCTCCAGCCCTATTTTTTATTCTTTATTTTGGAACAGGGTCTCACTGAGTTGCAAGGGCTTCACTAAGTAGTAGCTGAGGCTGTCTGTGAACCGTGATTCTCCTGTCTTAGCCTCCCAAATGCTGGGAATACAAGCATGCACTACTACGCCTGGCTCCCCAGCCCTATTTTTATTTATTTATTTATTTATTTATTTATTTATGTGTGTGTGTGTGTGTGTGTGTGTGTGTGTGTGTGTGTTACTAGGGATGGAACCCAGAGGAATTCTACCTCTGAGCTACACCCCCTGCCCTATTTTTATTCTTTATTTTGTATTTTTTTTTCTTTTTTCTTTTTTCTGGGCGGTATTGGGGTTAGAACCCAGAGACATTCTACCTCCAACCTACATCCCCAACCTCATTCATTCATTCATTCATTCATTTGTGGTACTAGGGGTAGAACCCAGGGGCTTTTCTACCTCCGGGCTATACTCCCGACCTATTTTATACTTCATTTGGAAACAGGGTCTCACTAAGTTGCTGAGAGCCTCACTAAGAAGCTGAGGTTGGCTTTGAACCTGTGCAATTCTCCTCTCTCAGCCTCCCAAGCGCGGGTATTACAAGCGTGCACCACTACGCCCGGTTTTTATTCCTTATTTTGAAACAGGGTCTCACTAAATTGCTGAAAGCCTCACTTAGCAGCTGAGGCTACCTTTGAATCTGTACAATCCTCTTGCCTCAGCCTCCTAAATTCTGGGATTACAAGCGTGCGCCACCACGCCTGGCTATTCTTTTATTTTGAAACAGGGTCTCACTGAGTTACAAAGGGCCTCACTAAGTAGCTGAGGTTGTCTGCGAACCTCAGTCCTCCTGTCTCAGCCTCCCAAATGCTAGGATTACAAGCGTGCACCACCACAAACACCTGGGTAATTTTTTTTTTTTTTGAAACAGGGTCTCACTAAATTGTGGAGGGCCTCACTAAATTGCTGAGGCTGGCCACAAACCTGAAATCCTCCAGTCTCAGCCTTCTAAGTACTGGGATTACAAGCATGCACCACTACCCCTGGCTTCTATATTATTTTTTATATTTATTTATTTATTTATTTATTTATTTATTTATTTATTTGGTGGTACTGGGGTTCCTGGAAGCCCTTCTACCTCCGGGCTACACTCCCAGACCTATTTTAACATTTTTATTTTAAAACAGGGTCTCCTAAGCCAGCGCACACGGCTGGCTTCGAACCTACGTAATCCTCCTGTCTCTGCCTCCCAAGAGCGGGGATTACAAGCGTGCACCACCACGCCCGGCTTATTTTTTATTTTGAAACAGTGCCTTGCTAATGCTGAGGCTGGCATGGTACCTGTTTTCCTCCTGTCTCAACCTCCCAAGTGCTGGGATTACTGGCATGTACCACTATGCCTGGCTTGTTTATTTTAGTTTTTGCAGTACTAGGGATTGAACACAGGGGTATTCTACTTCTGAGTTATACACCAAGCCCTATTTTTTTTTAATTCTTTTTTTATATATATACAGAGTCTCACTAAGTAGCTGAGGCTGGCTGTGAACCTATGATCTTCCTGTCTCAGATTCCCAAGTACTGGGATTATAAGTGTGTACCACTACTCCCAGCTCCCAGTAAAACTTTAAAAGTAAAAAAGGCTGGGGTGTAGCTCAATGGTAGAATGCCCCTGGGTTTTAATCACCAGCACCGGAAAAAAAAAAAAAAGAACAAGAAGGAGGAGGAGAAGGAAGAAAGGAAGGAAGGGAGAGAGAGAGAGGGGGGGGGAGGGGGAGGGAGAGGAGGAGGAGGAGGAGGAGGAGGAGGAGGAGGAGGAGGAGAAGGAGAGGGGAGAGAAGAGAGGTGCTTATGAAGAATTCAGGGACTTCTGTGGTTTTGCTTGTTGGTACTGGGTTTACCAGAGGCATTCTGCCTCTGAGCTACAGCTCCAGCCCTATTTTATTTATTTTTAAACAGAGTTTTTTTTTTCTATGTGGTACTGGGGATGGAACCCAGGGGCATTGTACCTCGGAGCTACACCCCTAACCCTATTTTTTGTTCTTTATTTTGAAACAGGGTCTCACTAAGTTGTTGAGGCTGGCCACAAACCTGATCCTCCTATCTCAGCCTATCAATTACAAGTGTGCATCACCATACCCAACTTTATTTTTTATTTTGAAACAGGATCTAAGTTGCTGTGCATCACCATACTCAACTTTATTTTTTATTTTGAAACAGGATCTTAGTTGCTGAGGGTCTTGACAAGTTGCTGAGGCTGGCATAAAATCTGTGATCCTCCTGTCTCAGCCTTCCAAGTACTGAGATTACAAGCATGCACCACCATACCTGGCTTACCTGTCTCTTTTGTCTATGTTGAATTCTTTTTCCAGAACAGAGTTCAATGCAGAGGCAAACATTTAGTTGCACTTGGGGGAGAACTTTCCTGAATTTTGTAAAATCAACACAAGGAAACACCACCCATCCCCTCTGTGTTCCGCAGCCAAGAGCTAAGACAGGATTGGAGCTGTGGCTATCACTGCAATTTTTTTTTTTTTTTTGCGGGTCTGGGGATGGAACCCAGGGGCATTCGACCCCCTGACCTACATCCCCTGCCCTATTTTTTATTCTTCATTTTAAAACAGGGTCTTACAAAGTTGCGAAGGGCCTCGCTAAGTAGCAGAGACTAAATTGCTGAGGGTCTTGCTAAATTGTTGAGACTGACCTCAAACCTGCAATCCTCCTGTCTTGGTCTCCCAAGTACTGGGATGATAGGTGTGGAATACTGCACCTGGCTTGGACGAGGCTTTCCTAGGAAGGAACCCAGGACTATAAACAAATACTGAGCCGTGTGTCCCTAAGCAAATGATAACATGCCTTTAGCCCTCTACATTCAGCTACACCTTGGGGTGGAGGTCCCCAATGACCCATAAACAGGTGGGTAAAGACCATGCAGAAAACTTTTGAGACCATGGATCAGGAAAACATCTGTTTATTCAAAAAAAAAAAAATACCAAGTCTCAGCTCCTCCAGTTGTCCTCACCAGGAAGTTGAGGGCAGGGCTAGTATTGGGGGAGGAGAGGGCTGGGGAAGGGGCATAGTTGTGAAAGGTCTTCTGGTCCAGAACTGTTTATCCCTGCAACACCCTCTCTGTAGTCCCCCAGAGAGAAGGGGAGATGCTCGTGTGTATGGGTGTGCGTATGCACGTGCCTGTGTTTGTGTGCATTTATTGGGGGAAGACTCAGATGGTGAGGTCCCAGCTCTGGAAGCATCAAGGAGGGGAATGGGCAGAACATGCCTGCAGGCTCCCCCTTGAGACCTCTCCCCACTATGGCTTTTTTGAGATAAGAGTTCAAGGCCCCAGCATCAGGCAGCCTGTGCCACGTGCATGGAGGGGCGGAAGGTGGGGGGAGCCAGATTCTCGGAATCCAGGCTGGGCGAAGCGAGTTGGGGGAGCATACAAAAGCTGAAAGGCCCCAAATTCCCAAATTCAGGGCTAGAGGAAGCTGAGTGTTCTGGGGATATTGAAGAGAGGATAGGGGCTCCAGGCATAGGCGGGTGCCCCAGTTGGTTCCTCACTGGGGAGGTCACAGTGGGCCTGAGCACACTGGGGAAGGTTCTAGAAGGGTGGGGGGAGCCCATGGGAGCAGAAGGGTCGGGGGAGCCCATGGGAGCAGTTCTAAGCAATGTATTGGAAACTGGCACCAGGGCCTAGGTAAATAGGGGTGAACCTCCCAGTTTTCTCCATGTGGTCAAAGCCCAAACCAGTTTTCTGTTCCAGGCTCCTGAAAATAAGGGGTGAATCAAGGGGTCAGTATCTTGAGGGAGAGGGCGGCCCAAAGGAGGGAGAAGAGCCCCCCCACCTCGCCCTGGGGGCTAGGGGAGGGGGCGAGTAGCCCTTTAAGAATGGGGAGTGGCCGCCCCCACAACATGGCTATGTACAAGGAGAACTGGGGTGGATTGTGCATTGGGTGTTGGGGACTCCCTGAACTACCTGGACACTCCCAGGTGGATAGGGACAGGGGGCAAAGGAGCACCCTTGGCCCCTGAAGATGGTGCCGCAACGGCCACTGCTTTCAGGTATACCTGCCCCCGGACCAGGCCAGTGGAGGGCAGCACAGATGACCCAAGTGGACCAGCAGCTGTTGGCCTGTCGCACGGGGCCAGGGGTCTCTGAGAAGAGTTTGGCCCGAGCCAACGAGTTCTGATCATTGTGGGTGGGGCCTAGGTAGCAATGATCGGGCCGGGGGCAGTGATGCCAATCAAGGCCTGGGAAGCCCCACCTCTGGTCGCGATGAGAGGTCGCTGGGTTGGTCCTGACGCTGATCAGATGGCTGGGTGAGGGCAGTAGAGTTTTCTGGAGGGGGAGGTTCGGGGGTGGCCCGGGTCGAGTCTGTGGTAGAGCTGATCCAGGCTTCCACCCTGGGCAGGAGTGAGGCAGTGACATAATCAAGAGGGGCTGGAGTGGGGTGAGGTCCTCAGAGGAGACAGCTGGTTCCACTCAAGTTCATTCGAGGGACTGGGAAGATGGCCTATTGTGTGGGCTCCCCTGATGGGATCAACTACACGTGCCTCAAAATCCTGGAGGACAACTGAAATGCAGCTTGCTGTGGTATCTGACCAGCAAGAAGATGGCTCCTGGGAGGTGATGACATCATGGTTGAACTGGATCCTGGGAGGTGATGGCACATGGTTGCAGTGCATCACAGGAAGTGATGGCACATCAAGTGTCATGGAATCTGGGAGGTGGTGACACATGGTTGAAATGGACTCTGGGAAATGATAACGCTATCGGTTGTCATAGACCCTGGGCGATAAAGACATCATGGTTATGGTAGGTCTCAGTCGATGATGATGTCATTTGGCTCCCATTAGTTACAGATGACACCATGGTTGAAGTGGATTCTGGGAGATGATGATACTGTTGGCTCTCCTGGATCAATCTTTGGAGATGAAGACACCATGGTTATGGTAGGTTTCAACAGACAATGACACCATTGATTTCCATGTGTCACAGAAGAGGATGATCCTGTGGTTGAAGTGAATTTTAGGAGATGATGATACTGTTGGCTTTCCTGGATCTTGGGACATAGAGACACCATGTTCGATATGGGTTCTGGGACATGCAGACACCATAGTTATGATGGATCTCAATAGACATTGAGATCATCAGTTCCCACGGGCCAAAGGAGATGATGATATCATGGATGAAGTAGATTCTGGGAGGTGATCACACTGTTGGCTCTCCTGAATCCCATGGAGACCCTGTGGTTGATGTGGGTCCTAGAAGATGAAGACACCGTTGGCTCTTATGGCTCCTGGGAGGTGGTGACACCAGGACTGAACTGAGTTCTGGGAGATTATGGCCCAGGATTGAAGTGGATCCTGGGAGGTGACGACATCATTGGCCCTCAAGGACCTCAGAAGGTGATGGTACCTTTCATGAATCCTGGAAGGTGGCAGGCACATAGTTGATGTGGATGTTGGGAAGTGATAATGTCATAGCTGTAGTGGGTCCTGGGACATAAAGACGTAGTTAAAGTGCATCCTGGGAGGTAATGACACAATAATTATGAGGAATTATGGGAAACAGTGGCATCATCAGTCTTAAGGAGTCTTGGAAGAGGATGTTGCCATTAGGCATAATGGATTCTGGAAGGTAAGGATATCATTGATATGGTGGATCCTGGGGGTAGATGCCATTGCTTATGGGGCATCTTGGAGGTGATGACACTAATAGTCATGGTAAATCCTGGAAGATGATCATTGAGGTGGGTCATAGGGAATCCTGGGAAGTGACATGGTTAACATATGACCCCCAGTGCTATGCCATCATGAGTGGTGGACACCACACAACACTGTTGATACCATTGCCAAGGTCAACAACAGGCGCGCCCAACCCCTCCCAACAGGAGGCTGAGACTTTGTTGACAGAATTGGTAATGTCTCTAGATATGGCAGAAAGAAGTGAGGCCAGCCTTTGGACTATGAGTCCCAGGACTCCAGGAGTCCAGTGGGTCAGAATGTCCTCTTCAGAGCAGAAGCCCACCCAGGGGGGGGTGGCCCCCAGGGAGTCACTGCATGGGGGAAGAACCTGAGGCCAACCTCTCTTTAGATGGTTTGACAGAGATCCTGTTGGTCATGTGCCTGGGGTTAGGAATGGAGCCACCAAGCCAAGTCATGGCAGGTGAGGCAGAAACTGGTGACACCATCCCTGGTGATGGCTGTCCAGAGCGGGCACTGCCTCTGAGGAGGAAGCTGTTGGTGATGGCATCACAGCAGGGGACATTGCCCCACAGCCTACAGGCACACCGGCATCTCTGCTGGAGACTCCCAGTGGGGTGGCTTCCAAGTGATAATACCCCTCAGATGAAATCTTAGGACGGAGTCTCTCTAGCATCTTCCCCAGGGCGTCCTGGGTTGGGATGGATACCTTGCCTTCTCATGACATGGCAGGAGCAGTGGAGGCATCTCCCGGTGTCCTCCCCAAGTGGGCAGCATCTGTTTGTGAGACTGCAGGAAGGGCACAGGAGCAGGCTGTCATCCCTGGTGATGACATCCCAGGAAGGGGCGGAGTGCTGTGACGGTGTTGTGGAGAAAAGGCCTTGTCTTTAGTAAGGACACAACTGACGAGGTATTTCTCCCGTGATGTGTCCCAGGGAGATGGCTTTGTCTGTGGGGATGACATCATAGGATGGCAGCATCTTCTCCATAGCAAACACACAGAAAGAAAATAATTTTCCCTGTGGCAATGATGCTGAAAGATGCTTTAGAGCCAAAGACAACATCAGAAGGATGAAACTTGTCTCTGCAGTGACATCACAGGGAAGAATCGTTGTCTGGAGGGATGATGTCATGGGGCAAGGTACTGCCTGCAATGACATCACAGGAAGAAAGTCTTTGCGGTGATGCCATAGCAAACAGACACAGCCTCTAGTGATGACCTCACGTGCAGACCTCTTCCTCTGTGATGACATCATGGGAAGGAGACCTTGGCTCAAACAGGGATGTAAAAATAGGAGAAGGAATCTTGTCTGCGGTGACATCCCGGAAGGAGGCTTGGTCTCAGGTCCAAGGGCCCCTCGAGGTCTCAGGACCCTGGGGTGCGTGAGCCTGCTCGCTTGGGTGATCCGGGCTGGGAAGAGGGGGCCCGGGACCCGGCCTGGCCTCAGACAGTCACCTCGTTCTTGCTGGCAGTGCGCAGGTGCTGGGGCAGGTGGTGGCCCGGGATGAACTGCAGCTGCTCCAGGGTGCCCTGGCGCTGGAAGGGCGGCCTGCGGGCCAAGGTGCCCCCGCCCCCGCCGGCGTCGGACATCCAGGCGGGCTGGGGCGAACCGTGCAGCGCGTGGTGGTGGTGGGCGTGCAGGCCGGTCGGCGGCAGCCCGTGCAGTGGCGTGGGGGGACCCCCGGGCCCCAGCAGCAGGTTGGAGTGCGACGCAGCCAGGCCGGCCCGGGCAGCGGACTCCGGGGGCAGCGCGGGGCTGCGCGGGGGCGACAGCAGGTGCTCCCGGCTCTGGCGCAGGGCCTCGGGAGAGGAGAGGAGCAGGTGCTCCTGCGACACCAGGCGAGCGCGCGGCAGCGTGAACTCGTAGCGCGAGGCCCGGCCGCCATCACCCAGCAGATGCTCCTGGGACATGACCCTCCTGGGGTTAGGCGCGGGCGCCAGGCCCAGCTCCTCCGGGCCACCCCAGCCATCCATGCGGTAGCCGCCCCCCGTGCCAGGTCGCCGCAGTGCGTGCAGAGGCAGCGTCCCGCGGGGCATCTCCCCCAGGTGCCGGCGCTTCAGGTAGGCCTCGTCCAGGTCCTTCTCGGCTGGGGATAAGCGAAAGGCACAGAGCGGTTCCCTGCCAGCCCAGAGCCTTCTGCCTCCCGGTCACCTTACAGCCCACGCCCTGGGCTGCACCCAGAGGACTGCGATTTGAATCCATCAGTACCAGGCTGGCTATGAGGCCAAAGTGCCGATCCCCAGGCCAATCCTAGCGCTGAACCAGGAGATGGAGGGCCTGCTGTCTTTTTGGGCCACTGAGCATCCCTACCTTCTGGAGGTGAACCTGACTCCTATATTTTGGTGGCCACCTTCCCCTCCCTTTTGGCCTGTAGCAATATTCGTCACACGTGGAGGTTTATTTATTTTTATTTTGGTACTGGGATTGAACTCAGGGGTGTTCTGCCTCTGAGCTACATCCCTAGCCTTCCCCACCCCCCTTGCTGTACTGGGAGTCAAACCCACGGGGATTCTACTGCTGAGCTACACTCCCAGCCCAGTTTTATTTATTTATTTATTTATTTATTTATTTATTTATTTATTTATTTACTTATTTTGTGGTACTGGGAATTGAACTCAGGAGAATTCTACCTCCGAGTTACACCCCCCCCCAGCCCTATTTTATTTATTCTTTATTTTGAAAAAGGGTCTCACGGCTGGGTGTGGTGGCACATGCTTGTAATCTCAGCATTTGGGAGTCTGAGACAGGAGGATCGCAGTTTGCAGCCAGCCTCAGCTACTTAGTGAGGCCCTGTTGCAACTCAGTGAGACCCTGTTTCAAAATAAAGAATAAAAAATAGGGCTGGGGGTGTAGCTCAGGGGTAGAATGCCCCTGGATTCCATCTCCAGTACTGCAAAAAAAAAAAAAAAAAAGAAAAGAAAAGAAAGAAAGAAAGAAAAAGAAAAAGGGTCTCACTAAGTTGCAGAGGGTCTCACTAAGTAGCTGAGGCTGGCTGTGAACCTGCAATCCTTCTGTCTCAGCCTCCCAAGTACTGGAATTACAAGTGTGTGCCACCACACCTAGCCAGCTAGAATCTCTCTAAGTTGCTGAGAACCCCACTAAGTTTCTGAGGCTAGCTTTGAACCTATGACCCTCCTGTCTCAGCCTCCCAAGTACTGGGATTACAGGCATTCGCCACCACACCTGACTCCCCTTTTTATTTCATTTTATTATTTGTGAAACTAGGGATTGTACCCAGGGGCCTTCTACCTCTGAATTACATCCCCAGCCCTATATATTTTTTTTTTTTGAAATAGGGTCTCACTTAGTTGTTGAGGGCTTCACTAAATTGCTGTGATTGGCTGTGAACCTAAAATCCTCCTTGTCTCAGCCTCCCAAGTACTAGGATGTATGCCACCACATCTGGCTTCCCTTTTTATTTTGAAACAAGGTCTCACTAAATTACTGAGGCTGGCCTTGAACCTGTCATTCTCCTGTCTCAGCCTCTTAAATACTGGGATTACAGGTATGAGCCACCATGCCTGGTGTGAATCCCATTCACTCATGGGTTGTGGAGTCAGTTTTGTGGGTAGTGACCAGCACTTTAAAAATGAAGTAGAAGCCGGGCGTGGTGGCGCACGCTTGTAACCCCAGCATTCGGGAGGCTGAGACAGGAGGATCGCGGTTTGCGGACAGCCTCAGCTACTTAGTGAGGCCCTCTGCAACTCAGTGAGACTCTGTTTCAAAATAAAGAATAAAAAATAGGGCAGGAGGTATAGCTCGGAGATCAAATGCCTCTGGGTTCCATCCCTAGTACCGGAAAAAAAAAAAAAAAAAAAAAGGAAAACTAGAAGATGTCTACATGATAAGGGAATGAGGATGTTTTGGATCCAGGTGTAAGCAAAATGTAAAAGAATAAAATGACCTAATATCTGGGATTGGCTTAAAAGAATGCACTAAAAGTCAGAGTGGAGAAATGAAATGTTGCTTGCTCATTTTTGGAGCTGGGTGATGGGAATGTGGGGATTCCTTTTATAATTTTGTCTACTTTTAGAAGTGTTTGAAAATGCCCATAATAACTAGTTTCAAAGCTTTCCCGAAATTAAAAGATGTGCATGTATGTATGTCTCACAGGCTGTGATATAAAAAGGATTTCTTAGTGGAGCTCTCAGTTTAAACTGTTTGGAGGCTACTCTGCTGCCAGGGCTAAGCCATGGGCTGGGAAGCGCGCAGTCGGAGGCAGGGTAATCGGATCAGGGATGGGCATGCGAACAAAAACGGGACCCGGGCCTGGCATTTCTGCAGGGATCAGTGGGAAGGGATGCTTTCCTGCCAGGGATACTAAGCCGGTAGAATGATTGCCTGAAAATTCTCGGGGCAGTCCTTGCCACCACCAAGGGACTCTGTCTGGAAATGAGGATGACCAATTGTTTTAAAAGTCGAGAAAGAAGCTAGGCATGGTGGTGTACACCTGTAAAATCCTTGTACTTAGGAGGCTGAGACAGGAGGATTATAGGTTTAAGGACAGCATCAGCAAGTAATGAGACTCTCAGCAACCTTGTGAGACCCTGTTTCAAAACAAAAAATAAATAAATAAAGCTGGGCATGGTGGTACTAGGGAGGCTGAGACAGTAGGAGACTCTCAGCAATTCAGTGAGACTCTGTTTCCAAATAAAAAATAAAATAGGGCTGAGGGCATAGCCCAGAGATAGAAGGCCCATGGGTCCCATCCCCAGTACCATAAAAGATAATTTTAAAATATTTGGATGGAGGATGTAGCTTGGAGGTAGAAAGCCCCTGGCTTCAATCTCCAGTAACACACACACACACACACACACACACACACACACACACACACACAAACACAGAGCTGAGAGATAGAGAAATAGCTGGACACTGTGGTACATGCCTGTAATCCCAGTAATTGGGAGGCTGAGGCAGGAGGGTTACAGATTCTAGGTCAGCCTCAGCAATTTAGTGAGTCTTTGTTTCCGGGACATTCTACCTCTGAGCTACACCCCCAACTCTATTTTATTTTCGTGGTACTGTGGATGGAACTCAGGGGAATTCTACCTCCAAGCTACACCCCCAGCCCTATTTTTTATTCTGTATTTTGAAACAGGGTCTCACTGAGTTGCAAAGGGCCTCACTAAGTAGCTGAGGCTATTCACAAACCGTGATCCTCCTGTCTCAGCCTCCCAAATGCTGAGGTTACAAGTGTGTGCCACCACACCTGGTTCCAACTTAGTGAGGCCCTGTTCCCAAATAAAATATAAAATAGGTCTGGGAGTATAGCCCAGAGGTAGAAAGCCCCTGGGTTCCACCCCCAGTACCACCACCAAAAAAAAAAAAAAAAAGTACAAAACCTCAGAGATGTAGAATCTTTAGACGGGCTTCAAGCTCCTGGGTCCAGGTATACTGGAAGCTAGTGACTGGTACATTTTTCATTATCAATCTAACATTATTTTATAATTTGTTTTCTTTGCTTCAAGCTGTCTTTTTCTTTTTTTCTTTATTTTTGGTAGTACTGGGGGATTGAACCCAGAGGGATTCTACCTCTGAATTACACACTAACACTTTTTATTTTTTACTTGAAACAGGGTCTTGCTAAGTTTCTGAGGCTGGCCCCAAATCTGCAGTCCTGCCTCAGACCCCAAGTACTGAAGTTACAAGTGTGCCACCATTCCTGACTTTATTTCTATTAGTGGTTAGTAGTAGAAATACTAAGAAAGGAAAAAAAACTTAATTTAGATTAAAGAGAGAGAGAGAGAGAGAGAGAGAGAGAGAGAGAGAGAGAGAGAGAGAGAGAGAGAGAGAGACTCCAGATAATTCTGAAACATAATTGGGAGAAAAGCCTGAGGGAGGATCTGACTCTGTAGAGGACAGAGGACTGCGGGGCTGCTGTCCGTGGTGCTAAACTCAGCCCCCGGCACTATCCCTGCTGCGCTGCTGGCCCAGCTCCTCCCCTTCCTGGACTTACCCAGCCTCTTGAGGGAGGAGTAGCGGTTCAGTTCTGATTTCACAGCAGCTTCATAGGATGGAGGCAGGTGGGAGAGGTTGTGGAAAGACCGGGAACAGGACAGCGTGGAATAGTGCAAGGAGGGGCTGGGAGGCGGCATGGCCCGCCAGTCTGTAGAGGAGGCAGGCTGGGGTCAGCCCAGTGCCACGACCCTCAGAACCAGGGGTCCAGGCCCAGCCTCCTCCCTCAGACCCAGGAGTACAGGCCCAGCCTCCACCCTCAGACCTGGGGGTCCAGGCCCCAGCCTGCCTCCTTCACACCCAAGGATCCAGGCCCCAGCCCTCCTCCCTTAGAGACAGTGGTCCAGGCCCCGGGTCCCCTCCCTCAGACCCAGGGGCCCCTAACTTAGCCCTCCTCCCTCAGACCCAGGAGTACAGGCCCAGCCCTCCTCCCTCAGACCCAGGGGTCCCTGACTCAGCCCTCTTCCCTCAGACACAGGGGTCCAGACCCCAGCCCTCCTCCCTCAGACCTAGGGGTCCCTGAGTCAGCCCTCCTCCCTCAGACCCAGGGTCCATGCCCCAGCCCTCCTCCCTCAGACCCAGGGGCCCCTGACCCAGCCCTCCTCCCTCAGACCCAGGGGCCCCTGACCCAGCCCTCCTCCCTCAGACCCAGGAATCTCTTCCCTCAGACCCAGGAGTCCAGACTCCAGCCCACATCAGACCCAGATATCCAGACCCAGCCCTCCTCCCTCAGACCCAGGGGTCTACCAGGACCAGCCTCTGAGGGAGTGGAATCTGGGATTCCAGCCCCTCAAAGCTGAAGCCCTTCAGGATCCTACCCTCTACCAACACACAAGTTTGTTGCTGGGGAGGCAAAACACATTCCAGGACGGGGTCTCTAGCACTTTTCAGCATCCACTGAGTCCTGGCCCGGTCTGGGGGTGCACTCCATGCATCTTTCCCAGCCCGGGTGGAGGGAGAAGACCACTTCTGGTGTCCACTGGAGGACACTGAGGCTGCCTGGATGGCGGGCCCGGGGGCGAGCACTCCAAGGCTCACGGGGCCTTGCTCCGGGTCTGTCCTGGGCACCTGGCTCGGGCCCTCACAGCGAGGGGCCAGGCCCCCTCGTACCCAGTGTGGCGGCACGGTGCGTGGGGCTGTTGACGTTGAGGTGCAGGTAGTTGTGGTGCAGGTTATCTGAGGGGACTGAGAAGGGAGGCGACGTCACTGCCACCGCTGCCCCAGCCAGCGCTGCTGCGCGGATCGCTCAGAGGGATCCCGGTCCTGAACGCAGCCCCAATCTGGGACCTCCCTAAGACCCCTCAGGTCAAACTGCGCCATTGCTCATGTGTGGAAAATTGAAGCTGGGGGACACGCGGGGTACAGCATGTGGTCACAGGCTCATGGCTGGCAAGTGGGCAGTCCTGATTCTCCATATCCACTCCCCAACCCAGGCCAGAGATCTGGGGATCTCCTACTGCCTCTGTCTACCTCCCCAGTCACAGCCGCTTCACCCTCCTGACTGCCAAATGCTCCCTCTGGATCCTCTGGCCTCAGGCCATTGCCTCTCCAAGGTCAGAGCCACCACAGGGGAGGAACCCTTCTATGGCTCACCACCACCCACCTTCCTCAGACCCAGGGGTCCAGGTCCCAGCCCACCTCCCTCAGACCCAGCCCTCCTCCCTCAGACTCAAAGTGGAACTTGGGAATGGTGTCCAAAGCCTTGGTAGCCTGGCCCCAGATGGTATCTGCAGTCTCATCTCCCACCCAACCCCCCTCCACACTCTTCCCTCTGAGGCCTGCAGAAGATCATCTCAGCCATGGGGTCTTTGTACATGCTGTTATGCTGTTCAAGTTACCTTGAAGTCCAGCTCAGGCATGAACCCAGAGCCTTGCACATGCTCAGCAAGTACTGAGCTACATTCCCAACCCTTTTTATCTTTTGGGGCATTTTTTTTTTGAACTGGGGATTGAACCCAAGGGCACTCTACCCCCAACTGTACCCCTAGCCTGCTTTTCTTTGCTTTTTACTTCTCTTTCTTTCTTTCTTTCTTTCTTTCTTTCTTTCTTTCTTTCTTTTTTTGGTACTGGGGATTGAACCCAGGGGCATTCTACCACTGAGCTACATCCCCAGCCCCATTTTTTTTCATTCTTTATTTTGAAACAAGGTCTCACTAAGTTGCAGAGGGCTTCACTAAGTAGCTGAGGCTGACCACAAACCTGTGATCCTCCTATCTCAGCCTCTCAAGTACTGGGATTACAAGCATGAGCCACCACGCCTGGCTTTATTTCTTATTTTGAAACAGTCTTACTAAGTTGCTGAGGCTGGCCTCAAACCTGAGGTCTTTTTTTCTTGGCCTTCCAAATACTAGTATTATAGGCATGTGCCCACCCACATTTGGCTCTATCTTATTTTGAAACAGGGTTTCATTAAGCTGTCCAGGCTGGTCTTGAACTTGCAGTCCTCCTGCATCAGCCTCCTGAGTAGCTGAGATAGATGTACACCACTGTACCTTCCAACCCTCTTTGCCTGCAGAACTACTCATCTCTCAAAACCCAGCCAGAATTTGTGTGTGTGTGTGTGTGTGTGTGTGTGTGTGTGTGTGTGTGTGTGTCTGTGTGTGTGTGTGTTGCTGGGGATTGTTTGCTATATTCTAAGCCCCATCTTATTTTTTATTTGGAATCAGGGTCTTGCTAAATTGCTAAGAGCCTCACTGAATTACTGAGGCTGGCTGTGAACCTGTGATCCTCCTTGTCTGAGTCTCTCAAGTACTGGGATTACGGCATGTGCCTGTTTCCCGACTTATTAAATTAATCTCCTCTGCTCCCTCCACCCCTGGCCCCAGGTCCCTCCCCTTCCTTCTACCACTTGGACCATCCCTGAGCCCCCTGCTGAGCCTCCTTCTCTTCATCCCTCCCTTCACATACGTTCCAGAGACATAGTTCTTTTGCCCCCTCTCTTTTCCTTTTCATATTGGGAGATTGACCCCAGGAATATTCTGCCTCCTAGCTACATCCCCTAGACCTTTCTTCCTTTCTTTCTTTCTATATTGGGAATTGAACCCGGGGACATTCTACCTTCGAGGTACACCCCCAGCCCTTTTTCTTTTGAAACAGGGTCTTGCTAAGTGGCTGAGGGTCTCACTAAGTTACTGAGGCTGTATTCAAACCCTGCCTCAGCCTCCCAAGTACTGGAATCACAGGCGTACACCACTATTCCCAGCCTGTCCTTTCTTTTTCAAACCCAGGGCCCCACACATAAGACAAGCACTTTACCACTGAACTAGATCGCAGCCCTCTTCTATCCACTTTTGACAGTGTTCCTCCCCTGCTCTAAACTCTTCCATGGCTCCTCATTGCCCTCAGGACAAAAGCAGAGCTGCTCTGCTCAGCCTGGAACTTGAGGCCCTTTTTGAGTTCATCCTCTCTGTGGTCTTAAATCTCGTCCAGCCATTCAGAAGTCTGGCCCCCCTTGCAGTAACTCCCCTCACCCTCCAGCCCTTGGCTCAAACATCCGTCCCTGTGGAAAGCCCTCCTGCCCCTTGAACCAGAGGAGACCCTTTCCTGTCTCCTCGAGCCCCAGGACTTCTACACTGATGCACTCAGAACGGGTACCGGTCTAGGATGACAAGTGTCAGATGGAGAAAAGGTTCAGGACAGGCAAAGACTAGAGGAGGGGCCTAGCCACCCGGAAGTGGGCGACATGGGGGGCTGGGGGAGGGGGCCGCTGGACTTCCACTCACCGATGTTGGAGGGCTTCACGGTGTTGTAAAGGTTCTTGGGCGTCCTGGGGGGCATGCTGTCGGGACCCCCAATCCCTGGGGTCAGGGAGCTGCTTCGGGCCCTGTCCGGGCGCGTCCCAGGCCCAGCCTGATGCCTCAGAATGTCCACCAGAGCCCTGAAAGGGACAGCGAAATGGTCAGCGGCCTACGGCCTAGGGAAGGGGGAAAGAGGGAGGACCCAGGTGTCTTTCCCCTCTCAGTTCTGCCCTGTGGTCACCACGCCCCTCCTAATGCCACCTTCTCTGGGTCGAGCTTTCTGCTTGAGGCGCTCCTTCCAGCTTCATCTCTACCCCACCGCTCTGACTTCTCTCCACAGCCTCTTGTGGGGTCCCACCCCACCTTGAATCCGGGACCCTTTCCTTGTTTCTCTGAAGCCCTCTTCATAGCAGTCAAGGATATCTCCAGCTTCTGACCCACAGCAGGTGCTCCAGAAATACCCGTTGAATGAATGAGGGCCAGAGCTCCCCCACCCCATCTCTCCTCGCCTAGCTTCAGGCCCCGCCCACCTCCCTGGGCCATTCGTGCCCACCTGGGGCATCTCTGGCCCCACCCAGCCCTGGAGCCCCGCCCTCACAGCGGCCCCACCCCTGTGGGCCGGGCCCCGCCCCCGGGCTCCCTTCCCCGGGGCCCCAGCGCGCACGCACCTGGGCACGTTGATCTCACGATGCGCCCTGGGCGCGCGGGACGCCTTGCTGAAGGCCACTTTGGCCCCGACGCCCACAGCCAGGGCGAAGCTGATGACCCCGCACACCACGTAGGCCGTGCTGCCCCCGGGGCCCTCGCCCCCGCGCCCCCCCGCGCCCCCTGCCCGGCCCCCTTCCAGCCACCCTGCTTGGCCGGGCCCGGGCCCCCCGCCCGCGCCCCCGGCGCCCCCCGCGCCCCCGGCCAGCGGCGGCGGCGTGGTGGCCCAGCGCGGCGTGTCGTAGTTGGAGCAGGAGGCCTGCGCCAGGCGCATGTGGCGGTGCTCACAGCAGAAGCGGTAGTGGCAGGTGCCGCAGCAGAAGCGGTAGGAGCCGGTGCTGCAGTTGAAGGTGGCGTCGTACTGGCCCATGACATCGTAGTAGCCGTGGCAGAGCTCGGCGGGAGGGGGCGCCCGCGCCGCCGCGCCCGAGCCCCCCGCGGGGGTGGTCTTGGTGCTGTTGGCGCCCGGCCCCGCCGCGCCCCCGCCGCCGGTCAGCGCGCCGGTCAGCCGCCGCAGGTGCGCCAGCAGGGCGGGCAGCGGGCCGGGGGGCTCGGCGCCCGAGGCGTTGGACGGGCGCGCCCCCGCCGGGCCGGCCGAGGAGGCCAGGAGCACGAGGGTCCCGAGGAGCTGGAGCGCCGCCATGGGAGCCCGGCTGCGGGGAACCGACGGAGGCTGCAGGGATGGGCGAGGGCGGGAGGGCCGGAGAAAAGTGGAGATGGGTGGACCAGGAAGGAGAGCGGCGAAGAGAAACGAGCCGGGAGACGCACAGGCCCGAAGTTGATTCGGGCACACAGAGCGAAGGCCAGCGCGAGGGATGAACGCGGGAGAAAAGATGGGACGGTGGGTGGAGACATCAGAGGGGTGCTCAGAAATTACAGAAGGCGAAAAGAGAAGGTGGGATGTTAGAAGAAACCGAGAGGGCGGCAGAGGGGAGAGGGTGGATGGAGGAGGAGCGAGAGCGAGAAGCCAGTGGGGGAGTTGGGGGGGGGTACCGCAAGCCACAGCCAAGAAGGAGGGTGGATGGGTAGAGAAGGAAGACAGACGGATGTGTGGTGGGCAGGACAGGAATGGGGGATTGAAACAGGAGGAAGGGGGAGAGAGAGAGAGAGAGAGAGAGAGAGAGAGAGAGAGAGAGAGAGAGAGAGAGAGAGATTGACTTGGAGAATTGGCATTGACAGTCCGGCTGGCCAGAGGAGACAAAGCCCTCTGACATTTGAGGCCACATCCTACTTCTCTGTGAGAGCCCGTGCTGTGCACTGTAGGATGTTTAGGAAGATACACTAGACTCCAGGAACAGCCACAGTGCCCAGCTGTGACAACCCAAGATGCTTCTCCACATCAGTGAAAGTTTACTTGGTGGGGATGGGTGCATACGTGGCTTACATGAGATGTCCTCAGCTCCCCAAGCACCTACTTCTCTCTTTTAGAGCACTCTCTCCTCTCTCTCCTCCCCCCTCTCATACACACACACACACACACACACACACACACACACACACACACACACTACTCTCACAGTCTCAGGTGTAAAGTGTCTCTGTCCACAGCTGGAGAGACAGGGCAGCAGGGAAGGTCATTTCACAGCTCCATAGCCGACCAGCTGCTCTTACCCGCCCCCCACCATGGGCTCATTTCCTCACCAGGAGTGAAGATGGTCACCACCAGGTGGTAGAGAGGACGAACAAGTGTATATGTGCAAAAAGCTTAGAATAAGATGGGTGTTGTGGCACATGCCTGTAAGCCCAGTACTTGGGAAGCTGAGACAGGAGGATTGCAGGTTCAAGGTTAGTCTCAGTAACCTAGCAAGGCCCTTGGCAACTTAGCAAGGCCCTGTTTCAAAATAAAGAATAAAATTGGGCTGGCGGGTGTAGAGTGGAGGTAGAATGCCCTGGATTCAATCTCCAGTACCAAGGGCAGGGGGAAGAGCTTAAAACAGCATACTGCAGGTGATGTATATTATTTCATAGGTATGAAAGGGTTTGCACTGCTGTTACAATTTTGGAAAGGAAATAAGATTAGGGGGCGATGAGGAGGGAGATGTGGGAATCAGGGGCCAGGCAGGGCAGGTCTTCCTGCCGTTTCTATGGCAACAGGCCAGCCAGGTCCAGGACACGCCCACCCCAGTGGACCCAGCAGTTCTGGGGGTGGAGAGAGAGGATGCCTGGCTTCCTATCGGGAGCGGGGGAGGCCTGAGCTCCACCACCAGGCAGAACAACTGAGCAGGTTTGGAACGGGGCTGCAGGCAGAGGTGGTGCACTCTTCCCTTTTGCAAGGTGGTGGTCCTGACAGCACCCACCAGAGGACACCCGGAGGCTTCCCTTAGTGTAGAGCAGGATATGGGTCCGTTCTGCAAAACTCCACCCAATTACTGGCACCTGAGCATCCTGGATGAGCTGTGTGCTTTTGTGCACACTGAGGGTGCAGTGGCCAATGAGCCTGTGAGGTACCTGTGGGTCTGGGGCTGACTTTGTGTGGAGGAGAGTTATGGGATACAAATAAACATGATACATGTTGAAGACAACTGTGAAGAAACAGTAAGAAATGTTGCAGGAAGGTCATGAGGAAATGAAAGCAGCAGAAGGAGAAGAAGGGATAGGTGAGATTAATTTAAGAATTAGCATTAGGTGCAGCCGGGTATGACGGTGCACACCTGAGATCCCAGTACTTGGGAGGCTGAGACAGGGTCAGTGAGGAGATAGAAAGGAAATAGGCAGATAGGGAAAAGGCCTTGGTAGAAAAAAGCTAATTTCCTGAGTTTCCTGAGGGGCAACAAATGCCTGAAATTCCAAAGGCTCAGGAGATAAGAAGGCCAGAGCTTCACAAAGCCATCCTGAGTTTCCTAATCAACAAACCCACCCAGCAAGTCTGGCATTCCTGAAAGGAGACCCTTCAAAGAACTTGCAAATGTCCTATGCAAATTCTCCTTGGAATCTCAAAGTCACCCTAACCACAAACGGACTTGCAAGCGGTCAGGCATTGGCCAGTCAGATGGCAAAAGGGGGGACTTCCCGCTCGGGACCCCCTCCCCCTTTGGGGAGCTGTTCTCTCTCTTGCAGGTCGTGTTGGCCCTGAGAGAAGGCAGAGTGCATCTGAGGGCACGTGGCTCGGGTGACTCTCGAGTAGTGACCTCAAGGCCTCTGCTGGACATCATGGCTGACAAGGTCCCTAGGGGTGACCTGTACCTCTTTTCTGGCAGATCGCGTGGACTCTGGGAGAAAGTAGTTTGCAACTGATGGGCACTTGGCTCGGGCTACACTCGGGTAGTGACCCTGAAGGCAGCTACTGGACTCCGGAGTTCCGACCGCCCCTATGGGGTGTTCGGCCACCTTTCTCTATTCCCTTCTGGCAGATCGTGCGGACTCCGGAAGAAAGCAGCCTGCACCTGAAGGCAATTGGCTTGGGCTACTCTCAAGTATTGTCCTGAAGGCAGCTGCTGGACCCAGAGTTCCAGCCCCTTTGGGGTGTTCAGCCACCCTTGCCCCATTCCCTGCTGCTTCCAATAAACCTTTTACTCCCCTTCCTGAGGTCTGCGGGTGTCATTCTTCGCTCTCCGTAGACAAGAACTCGCCGGGGTTTTCTCACAAGAAACCCCCGTTTCAGGTCAGGACCAGCCTCAACAATGTAGCGAGCCTCTCAGCAACCTAGCAAGACCCTTTTCAAAACAATAAAAGCTCAGAGGTAGGAAGCCCCTAGGTTCAAGCCCCAGTGTGTATGTATGTGTATGTCATTAGGTGCTATTTTTATTATTTGTCTTGTGTGTGCGTGTGTGTGTGTGTGTGATATGTGTGTCTAGGGATTCTGTGTCGATGAAATGGCTGGCAGGCAGGGTGTGGTGATGCAGGGCTGTAGTCCCAGTACTTGAGAGGCTAAGATAGGAGGATATATTGATAGGGAGACTCTCAGAAACCTAGAGAGCCCCCATTTTATTTATTTTGGTGGTACTGGGGTTCCTAGAAGCCCTTCTACCTTCGGGCTACACTCCCAGACCTATTTTATTTTTGGAAACAGGGTCTCTTAAGCCAACGTGGCTGGCTTCGAACCTGCGCGATCCTCCTGTCTCTGCCTCCTAAGCGCAGGGATTTCAAGCGTGCGCCATCATGCCCGGCGAGAGCCCCCCTTTTAAAACAAATAGTTTAAAAAGGCTGGGAGGGTGTAGCTTGGAGTTAGAATGCATTTGGATTCCATTCTCAGTACCACACTCACACACAAAAAAGAGGGCTGAGGTATAGAGGTAGAATATCTCTGGGTTCAATTCCCAGTAACACACACACACACACACACACACACACACACACACACACACACACACGTATACATACAGTCAGGCCCATGCTTGTAATCCTAATACTTTGGAGGTTGAGACAGGAGGATCGCAGGTTAGAGGATAGCCTCAGCAAGTAGTGAGACTTCTATCAACATAGCAATAAATACCTGTTTCAAAATAAAAATAAAATAGGCCTGAGGTGTAGCTTAGAGGTAGAATGCTCCTGGGTTCAATCCCCAGTACCACACATACACATAAAGGTCTACATAGCCAGGGGAGGTGGTGCACATCTGTAATCCCAGTACTTAGGAGGCTAAGACAGGAGGATATAGGTTCAAGACCACTCTTGGCAACTTAGCAACACCCTCAGCAACTTTTTTTTTTTTTGGTGGTACCGGGGTTCCTGGAAGCCCTTCTATCTCCGGGCTACACTCCCAGACCTATTTTTACATTTTTATTTGGAAACAGGGTCTCCTAAGCCAGCGCGCGCGGCTGGCTTCGAACCTGCGCGATCCTCCTGTCTCTGCCTCCCAAGCACGGGGATTACAAGCGTGCGCCACCACGCCCGGCAACTTTTTTTTTTTTTAAATAAAAAAGGAGCCAGCACGGTGGTGCACGCTCATAATCCCAGCATTTGGGAGGCTGAGACGGGAGGATCGCAGTTCGTGGCCAGCCTCAGCTACTTAGGCTCTTTGCAATTCAGTGAGGCCCTGTTTCAAAATAAAGAATAAAAAATAGGGCCGGTGGTGTAGCTTGGAGGTACAATGCCCCTGGGTTCCATCCCCAGTACCACAAAAATTTAAAAATAAACAAAAAGAAAATAGCACTGGGAGTATAGCTCACAGGTAGAATGACCCAGGGATTCAATCCCCAGTACCCCCACGCATATATACACAAATTTTCATAGCAGCACTATGCATAATAAAAAGTGGATATAAGATAAAAAGTGAAATGACCCACAGGTGTCCATCAGTGGATGAATAGATATAAAAAATGTATTACATCCATCTGATGGAATATTATTCAGTCTTTTGTGTGTGTGTGTGGTACTGGGAGTGGAACTCAGAGGCTTTCTACCTCCAGGCTATACTCCCGGACCTATTTCCTATTTTATTTGGAAACAGGGTCTCACTAAGTTGCTGAGAGCCTCACTAAGTAGCTGAGGCTGGCTTCGAACCTGTGTGATCCTCCTGTCTCAGCCTCCCAAGTGCGGGGATTACAAGCGTGCGCCACCATGCCCGGCATTATTCAGTCTTAAAAAGGAACAAAGTACTGACATATGCTACAGCCTGGATGAAGGTTGAAAGACATCAAGCTCAGTGAAAGAAGCCATACATAAAAAAGGTTACGTATTGTATGATTTCATTTATATGAAATGCTCATAGTACTCAAATCCACAGAAACAGGAAGCCTATTCATAAATGCCTTCACAGGGGGTGGGAGCCCACACCTGCAATCCCCATACTTGGGAAGCTGAGACAGGATGATCACAGATTTGAGGCCAGCCTCAGCAACTTAACAAGTCTTGATTCAAAACAAAAATTAAAGCCAGGCGTGGTGGCGCACGCTTGTAATCCTCGCGCTTGGGAGGCGGAGACAGGAGGACCGCGCAGGTTCGAAGCCAGCCATGCTGGCTTAAGAGACCCTTTTCCAAATAAAAATATAAAAATAGGTCTGGGAGTGTAACCTGGAGGTAGAAGGGCTTCCAGGAACCCCAGTACCACCAAAACAAAAAAAAAGTTTAAAAGGTCTGGGGGCATAGCTTGGCAGTAGAATGTTTCTGGGTACAATTCCTAGTACCAAAAAATAAAAAAACAAGTCTAGAGTGAGGGGAGGGAGGAGGGATACTTAAGGAATATGGGGCTTCCTTTTTTTTTTTTTTTTTTTTTGGTGGTGGTGGTGGTACTGGGGTTTCTGGAAACCCTTCTACCTCCGGGCTACACTCTCAGACCTATCTTATATTTTTTTATTCGGAAACAGAGTCTCTTAAGCCAGCACAGCTGGCTTCGAACCTGCGTGATCCTCCTGTCTCTGCCTCCCAAGTGCAGGGATTACAAGCCTGCGCCACCACACCCAGCTGGGGCTTCCTTTTGAGGTGATGAAAATGTTCTGGAACTTGATAGTAGGGATAGTCACATAACAATGAATGTGCTGAACATCAGCAAACTGTACATTTTAAAATGGCTAAAATCAGCCGGGCATGATGGTGTACGTTTGTAATCCTAGTGCTTGGGAGGCTGAGACAGGAGGATTGTGGGTTCAAAGCCAGCCTTGGCAACATAGGGAGGCTCTCAGAAACCTAGTGAGAACTGCTTTCCAAATAAAGAAGTAAAATCAGGCTAGGGGCATAGCTTGGGGGTAGAATGCCTCTAGGTTCAATCCTCAGTACTCACCTCCAAAATGGCTAAAATCAACTGGGTGCAGTGGTGCACACCTGCAATCCTAGTAGTAGAGGGGCAGAGACAAGAGGATCACAGATTCAAGGTCGTCTCAGCAATTCAGCTAAGACCTCAGCACCTTAGTGATACCCTGTTTCAAAATAAAAAGTAAAAGGGCCGGGTGTGGTGGCGCACACTTGTGATCCCCACACTTGGGAGGCGTAGACAGGAGGATCGGGCAGGTTCGAAGCCAGCCTCAGCTACTTAGTGAGGCTCTCGGCAACTTAGTGAGACCCTGTTTCCAAATAAAAATATAAAATAGGTCTGGGAGTGTAGCCTGGATGTAGACAACCAGTTAAGGGTTTCCAGGAACCCCAGTACCACCAAAAAAAAAAAAAAAAAAAAAAGTAAAAAGGACTAGGGCTCTAGTTCAGAGATAGAACAAACCTGGGTTCATGCCTAAGTACAAAAATTAAAGCCTAAAACGAGGAGAGGGTGCAGGGTAATGTGTATGGGCTTCCTTTGGGGGTGAAAATGTCTTGGAACTTGATAGCAAGGATGGTCATACAACAATGTGTTCAATACCACTGAATTGTCCTTTATTTTTTTGTACTGAGGATTGAACCCGGGGGCATTGTACCTCCAAGTTACCCCAGCCCTATTTTTTATTCTTTATTTTGAAACAGGGTTTCACTAAGTTGCAGAGGGCCTCACTAAGTAGCAGAAACTGGCCAAGAATTTCAGATCTTCCTATTTCAGCCTCCTAAGTACTAGGATTTCAAGCATGCACCACCATACCCAGCTCCCTTTTTATCTTTTGGCTTGTTTTTGGAATGGTTTCACTAGGTTGCTGAGACCTTGCTATGTTGCTGAGGCTAGCCTTGAACCTGAGAGCCACCCTCTCAGCCTCCCAAGTATTGAGATTACAGGTATGTGCTACCATGCTCAGGTTGGACTATACTATATTATTTTTTTGTGGCACTGGGGATTGAACACAGTCGCATTCTACTTCCAAGCTATATCCTACCCCTATTTTATTTTTATTTTGAAACAGGGTCTTGCTAAGTAATGCTGAGGCTGTCCTTGAACCTGTGATCCTCCTATCTCAGCTTCCCAAGTACTGGGATTACAAGCATGTGCCAGCACACTTGACAAACTGTACAGTATTTATTTATTTATTTATTTATTTATTTATTTATTTATTTATTTATTTTGGTACTGGAGGTGTTACCCAAGGGCCTTCTAACTCCAGGCTATAGCCCCAGACCTATCTTTTTTTTTTTTTAATATATTTTATTTGGAAACAGGGTCTCACTAAGTTGCTGAGATCCTCACTAAGCTGCTGAGGCTGGCTTTGAACCTGTGATCCTCTTGTCTCAGCCTCCCAAATACTGGGATTACAAGTATGTGCCACCACGCCCGGCCAAACTGTACAATTTTTTTTTTTTTTTTTTTTTTTGGTGGTACTGGGGTTCCTGGAAACCCTTCTACCTCTGGGCTATACTCCCAGACCTATTTTTTATATTTTTATTTGGAAACAGGGTCTCTTAAGCCAGCGCGACTGACTTCGAACCTGCGTGATCCTTCCGTCTCTGCCTCCCAAGTGCAGGGATTACAAGCGTGCGCCACCACGCCTGGCCAAACTGTACAATTTTAAGTGGCTAAAATGATAAATTTTAATCAGGCATGGTGGCGCACGCTTGTAATCCCAGCATTTGGGAGGCTGAGACAGGAGGATCGCGGTTTGTGGACAGCCTCAACTACTTAGCGAGCCCCTTTGCAATTCAGTGAGACCCTGTTTCAAAATAAAGAATAAAAAAAAATAGGGCTGGGGGTGTAGCTCAGAGATAGAATGCCCCTGGGTTCCATCCCTAATACTAAAAAAGAGAGAGAGAGAGAGAGAGAGAGAGAGAGAGAGAGAGAGAAATTTTATGTTACATGTATTTTGACATAATTTTAAAAAAACGTGATACCAACCACTCTCCAGTCATAACTGTCCCTTGGCTTCTGGCCTCACCTGGCACAAGTCCCAGTTTTCCAGGGTCTCCCTTGACCCCGTCTTTCCAAGCTCAGTCTCCCCCTTTTTTGTGGGTCTGGGATGGAACCCAGGGGCATTCAACCTCCGAGCTGCACCCCCTGCCCTATTTTTTATTCTTTATTTTGAAACAGGGTCTCACTAAGTTGCAGAGGGCCTAAGTAACTGAGGCCGTCCACAACCATGATCCTCCTGTCTCAGCCTCCGGAATGCTGGGATTACAAGGGTGTGCCACCACGCCCGGCTTTCTGCCCTTTTTATTTGCTGTTCCCTTCTTCTGTAACCCTTTCCCATCAGATCTTCACCTGGCTGCCCCTGCCTTCCTTTAGGGTCACTCACCCTTCCTCTCAGCCTCCTATTCCACTTATAAGAGCAGCCCCACACACTCCTGTATCTTGATCTCTTTTTACTTAGCTTCTACATCCACTACCCGATTATATGTGTATCACCATATATGTGTATTGCCGTGATAGACTAGAAATCCTATGAAGGCAGATGTTTCTGTCCACGTTGTCACTGTATCCACAGCCCCCAGCCCTGGTGAGTGATGCACCGTAGGTGCTCAACCAATAAATTCCTCGATGAATACCGAAACAAGTGTGAGAGGCAGCTTCTCTCTGTTTTGCAGTCAGGTTCCAGATCTCATTTGCCTGAGCCCCACAGCACTAGCACTCCAGACCTGGGCTTTGAACTTAGGTTTTCAGGCACCAAGACCTGTAGAACATGGCTGTTCCGTCCCACATACAGGAGTGTGGGTGGTCATATGCACAGGAACATACCCCTTCTGGCAGCGGCACATGCATGCAGCCTTGTGGATTCCTTCGTTTGCTGAGGATTGCTGTGTATATTTGAGCAGGTTGAACACTGCACAGAGGGGTCTGGCAGGAGGCACAGCTCCAGCTGGACTCTCCTCCCCTTAGGCCACACACTAGTGGGGCTGCATCCACCTTGGGGCAAGAGTGCCCTATTCAGACTCACACGGGGGTGGGTGCTATCTGCCTGTCAAACTGCAGACTCTGAGCTGATGGGGCAGGGAGCGCTCTGTTTCACCTGCACAAAGGCCACCCAGTGGACTAGCGGTTCTGCTCATTCCCCTGCTAATGAATGCCATCTGTCTCCTCCAACTGCAGACAGGTGTGCAAGCCCAGGGAGACACAGTTCCAGGTCATGCACAACTGCAGTGAAGGAGGAGCAGAAAACAGCAGCACTGTCCTCTCCAAGCATGCACATGCGCGTACACGCACACACACACACACAGCCACACACATTTTCTACACCTCCTGGAACAGGACAGCATCTACAGGTGGTGGATAGAGGGTGTGCACCTGATGGCACAGCGGCCTGTCCAGATACCAGGTACAGGGTTCTTCCTTTACCTCACAGGAGACTGTGCCCAGACCCACAGCAGACCCCAGACCATTTGCAAGGACATCCAATGTCGTCCTGTTGACACGACTGTGGCCCCCTCCCAGGATGCACATAGCTTTGCATGGACACAGCCAACCACACATTGTGCTTCCACACATTTTGACCCACAGGGCACAATATTCAGACACCATGACACACCAGGCCACACACAGCTCAACAACCAGCCAGGGACTTGCTCCAGCCTAACTGCAAATGGACACACATCCACACACAATCCCTGGCTCAGTCATGTGGCCTTGTGGGTGCATGCGTGTGCAACACACCCTGGCCCAGCGCGCAGAGAGTCTGGCAGCCACATGTGACACCCCCGCCCACCCCACACACAGCCTGCCTAGCCCCCAGCTCTGCTCTCACATACAAAAACCTCTGTCCTCCTCCATAGCTGGGGAAGAGGGGGCCCAGAACCCCAGTGGTCTGGGGGTTGGGGACCACTCCTGAGATGGCAGGTAGCTGGCCTGGGTGGGTCAGGGTGAGTTGCCTCCTGAGATGTCCCACAGGAAGTGGGGGTTGAGGGAGCCCATAGGAAGGGACTACGATGCTGAGGGAGAGAAACAGACCCAGGGAGAGGGGGACATGGAATCAGAGGGGGACAGGAAACCATCTGGGAGTGACAGAGAAAGGAGGCAGAGACAGGAACCTAGGGAAGGCATAAAACCCACAGGACGGGTGGGTGGTGGTAGGAGGCAGACAGAGATGGAGAGAGAGGGGGAGAGAAAGAGGGGAAGGGACCCAGAGAGGGGCCGCAAACAGGAGGGAGACAGACTCAGAGGAGGGATAGAGACCCCAGGGGGTGGGAGGAAGAGACCAGAAATGGCGGTGATGGGGTCCGAAGGTGGTGGGAGGGGCTGGGGGTAGGTGGAGAGGGTGGGGTCTGAGGGCAAAGGGCCGGAGTCCTGGGAATGTGGCGGTTGACAGGAGGGTTTGTGGTGCAGATGCCGGAAGCCGGCAGGAGGCAGGACCAGCAGTAGGGAATGGCGGAGGGAGAAGGGGAAGGGTCGTGTGCGGGATGTGGGGGCGCTGAGATCCCGTCATTTGAGGGGCGCTACCAGCCCCTGCAGGAAGGTGCAGTGGGTCAGACCTGGTCCCTGCATGGTCTCCCCTCTGGGGGTCTCAGCATTTCCAGTCGAGGTGTCTGATTCCACCCCTTCTCCCTGACCCTGCCTCCACGGCCCTTTCCGCAGCCCACCGGCCAGTCTTGGTTGCTAACTGGATCTGCCTTTGGGTCGCAGTCTCTCCAAGGGTCTCTCCACATCTCTGCGTTGCCTGGGTCTCTTCCCAGCCTCATGTCTCACGACACCCTTTCTCTGAGCTCCATCCCCTGCCTCCCCCGCCGGGCTCTGAGTCCTCCCCGAGCCTCCACATCTCGTCTTTCTGCCTCTGTCTCCCCATTTCTACGCGTCTCTGTCCTTCTGAATGTCTGTGTCCCCTCGCTCTGCTGGACCCCCGCCCCTTCGGTCCCCACTCTCAGGCGGGGTGGGTGGGGGGCGCTGCGGCTGGAGCTGTGTGTTCCCAGCGCAAAATAGACTCCCGTTGCCATGGTGACGCGAGCGCGGCTCGAGACGCAGGCTTCGGGCTGGGGGTGCGGAAGGGACCTGGATCCGGAAGGCGGGGGCCGGGGGCGCCGACGCCTGTCCCAGGGGCTCCGGAGCAGGGGCGGCGGGGACTCCTAGGTCGCTGGGAAGAGGGTGCCAGGCTCTGACACGAGGCCTGGGCCGGGCCTTCTGCAAGGGGTCGGGGCTACCAGGGTAGGCGGTGGGGGTTCCGATTGCCCATGGGGGGCTGGCTGGCTGAGGGCTCTGGTCCCTACATCCCTGGGAGACTCAGAGGATGCTTTCTTACATCCTCAAGTCTGGGACAAGGACTGTGAATCTTGGGGAAGGGGGGTTATAGAGTTCCAAGTCCCAGATCTCTAAGGGGGCTGCAGAATTCTGGGAACTCCCATGTGGGTACCTGCGTCCTGGGGTAGCAGGGACCCCTCAGCGCAGCTGTCTGTTCTTCGTTCCATCCATCCATCCATCCATCCTCCCATCCTTCCACATGCCTGATTCTCCTTCTCTGTCCCCATGCCTCAGTTTCCCCTTCCGCACTGGGTGCGGTAGCGCTCACCTCGCCTTCCGGATGCGGGACCCTGGGGAGTCGGGGGCGGCGGCGTAGGGGCCGACAGGGAAGGCACAGCGAGCGCGTGTCTGCGAGCCAGCGGGGCTGGGCGTGCGCGCACTGATGGGGGCGCAGTGTGGCGACGACCCCGGGCCGGCAGTGCTTTCTTGTGCAGATGCGCCGGCTTCCTTGCAGATGTGGCAGCGGCCAGTGCTTGCCTGTGCCTCGCACGGGCTTGGAGCTGGGAAGAGGCACCTCCCCTTCCCCACTTGCCAGGGACCCCTGTCTCTCCCACCTGCGGCCCCCAGTCGTCCCCAGGATACCCCCAAACCCAATAATGGTTCGGTCCACAGCGAAATCAATGTTTATTCTGAGAGTCCGGGTCCCAGAGTCTGTGACACTCTTTTCCCCTCCCCATGCAGCCCCGTGAAGTGGCCCGGGGCCGAGCTCCACCCCCATCTCGCTTTCAGCCAATTCCCACCCAGCTCCCAGGAGTCTTATTTGCATTTCCGGGAGAATCTGTCCAATAGAAAGGCAGAATCATGACTCCCCTCCCAAGGGGGCGGTACTCCTGGTGGACTGCACCACTCTTGGGACATAGGGATGGGGGAAAGTGCTTCCACAGGGTAACAGGAGGGTGGTCTTCCTCAAATCATGGCTGGGGGTTCAACAAAGGAGGGAGTTCTGGCCTTTAAAGAGGCCCAGCAGCCCGCTATCTGGGACAGGCTCCTTAATGATCTTCAGGATCTGTAGGGAAAGGGAAAGGTCAAAAAGAGTCAAGGGTCCCCATCTCCTATGATGACAAATCAGAGGGACTCATTTCTATCTTCATCTCCCTCTTGACAGGAGCTGACCAAGTCAATCACTCTCTCTTAACGAAAGCTTTCCTGGGGCCTCACTTTTCATTACATCTGCCTGGTTAAACCAAAGTCCTATCTGCCAGCCATCTTGGTCAGCTTTGCTGGCTTGGACCACTAAGGATGAATGGCTGTCCTGGGGCTTCTTGTCTATACAGTCCATTCTCTTTAGTTTTCTCATCTCTCCTATCACTCTTTTGGCTTTCAACTTCCAAATCCAGCCTGAGCTTTCCCCCTAAAAATCATACTCATTTATCCAACTGTCTTTTAATTGAGCATGAGCAACTGACCACATTTCACCCATCAAAAAGTTCTGCCAAAGCCAGGCGTGGTGGTGCAAACTTGCAATTCCAGTACTTGGAAGGCCGAGACAGGAGGATCGCAGGTTTGCAGCCAGCCTCAGCAACTTAGTAAGGCCCTCCACAACTTAGTGAGACCTTGTTTCAAAATAAAGAATAAGCCGGGCATGGTGGGGCATGCTTATAATCCCAGCATTTGGGAGGCTGACACAGGAGGATCGTGGTTCGCAGCCAGCCGCAGCTACTCTTAGTGAGGCCCTTTGCAACTGAGACCCTGTTTCAAAATAAAGAATAAAATATAGGGCTGGGAGTATAGCTCGAAGGTAGAATGCCCCTGGATTCCATCCCCAGTACCACACAAACACACAAAAAAATGGGCTGGGGTATAGCTTGGAGGTAGAATGCCCCTGGGTTCAATCACCAGCACCACAAAAAACAAACAAAAAACACAGCCTACATCCCCTCTGCCTCTGTCTTGTTTAAGCCCCCATCCTGGTTTAAGACCAGGAGCCTACTTGCTGGTCTCTCTCCTCCCTTCCACCCCATCATCCTACATAGCTCCAGGGAAACCTTTATAAACTGCTCATCTAACCATGGCCAGTTCCCCTGGGCAAAACCCCAATGAATTCCCATTGCTAAAAACTCCAATCATTGCCAAGATGTGGTTCTGGCTCCTGTCTTCATTCCTCTTTCCTCCCATCCCTGCCCAGCACTGACCATCCGTGCTCTACTACATACAGTTCTATGAATAAAGCAACGTTGGTCCTACCTTCTGGTCTCTGCCCAGCTACTTCTTCCACCACGAAGGAGCTGGCTACTCCTCCCACTCGGGTTTTGGGTTCAAGATAAACTGCTCTCCTCAGCCTCTGCACATTCCCTTCCCAGTTCCAAGTCACAGTGTGTTTCTCAATTGGCTTTTTTCATCTCCACACTGTGACTGAAAACTCCAGGAAAGCAGACCTTGCTGTTGCCCTGGGCATCCCATGTGCTAGCAACAGAGTAGGTGCTCAATAAAGGAATGAAGAGGAAGGAAGGGGACTAGGAATGTCCAGTCCTGGCAGCTCCCCATTATCCTGAGTTCTGAGGGCCTGAAGCAGAGTCCTAGTACCTGGTCAGACTCTGATCCTACGAAGGCCATTTCAGAGGTGGGTATGGAGGTCAAGAGGCTGGAGGAAGGGAGCTGACACCCAATGGGGCAAAGGCCCAGGGGATGGGAGTTAGGGGTGGGAGTGGAGGGTCAAGGAGCTTTTGCCTACAGAGTCTCTGGACTGTCTACCCTGTGCCCACCGGGCTCTCAACCTTACTCACTTCATGCTAGCCTCCTAAGACACCCATGTGACTCCTTCCTCTGCACTGGACTCCATCACACCCCTACTCTTGTTCTCGATAGCCCTCTCAGCCACCTGACGCTGCCTTTCACTTATCTGTGGTGGTGGTGGGCACACCAAGAACTTAGCTCCCTTTGGGGGTCGCAGCCTGCCCCATGCCATATGTATTCCACAAGCCCAAAGACACATTCTACTGTGTACGAGAGGTAGGGGCGGCTCAGGATGACGGATATAGGGGCCATTACCTCTTTGAACTGGGGGTGGGCAGCATCCCTCACCAGCTGCAGAATGAGCCCTTCACTGGTGGAGAGGAAGGCACCACTCTGCCGCATGCGGGCCAGCGCCACCATCCGGTCCACCTGGCTGTGAGCAAGTGGGAAGGAGGAAGGCAGGTGTCCATGCTGTGGCAAGGGCACAGTGACATCCTGTCCACGTGGCAGGCACCCCCAGCTGAGACCCACACACGCCGCTCCCGGGAGGGACCCCCTTACCTGCCAGAGGAGCAGGCATCCACCACCAAATGGACCTGTAGCCCCCGGTCTAGAAGGTCCAGAGTTGTATTCTGCAGCAAAGAAAGGGCAGGCCCAAACTCAGACAGAGAGGGTCCAGGTGAGGGACTGGAGATCCTGGGTCAGAACCAGGAACCCAAAAATGGGGTCAGAGGGGCTCATATCACAGTAGGAGCCCCTGGATAAGATGAAGATTCCAGGTCGGAGGGAGGCCCTGCAGGTGACCCGAGGGACCAGTCAGGATCTCACCAAGATGCAGGCCTGTGCCTCGATGCCACACAGCAGCACAGACTGCAGCTGAGGTCGGCTGTCCAGCTCCTGCTGCAGGACGGGTACCATGCTGAAGCAGGTCTTACTCAGGGGCTTAAGATCCTGCGCCCCCAGCTCAGGAACTGTGGGGCCCAGGCTTTGTGGGTATTGCTCCGTCAACACAGCTGGAACTTGCAGCAGCCGGGCCACCTGTACCAAGGAGGAGGAACAAATTCCTGGGTCTGAGGGAGGAAGGCTGGGCCTGATGCCTGGGAATGAGGGAGGAGGGCTGGGGCCTGGACCCTTGGGTCTAAGGGAGGAGGGCTGGGCCTGCACCCCTGGGTCTGAGGGAGGAGGGCTGTGCCTGGACCCCTGGGACTGAGAGAGGAGGGCTGGGGCCTGGACCCTTGGGTCTAAGGGAGGAGAGCTGTGCCTGCACCCCTGGGACTGAGAGAGGAGAGCTGGGCCTGGACTCTTAGGTCTGAGGGAGGAGAGATGGGCCTGGACCCTTGGGTCTGAGGGAGGAGGGCTAGGGCCTAGACTTCTGGGTCTAAGGGAGGTGGGCTGTGCCTGCACCCCTGGGACTGAGAGAGGAGGGCTGGGGCCTGGAGCACTTGGAATGAGGGAAGAGGGCTGAGCCTGGACCCCTGGTTCTGAGAGAGCAGGAATAGGGCCTGGACTCCTGGATCCGAGGGAAGATGACTGAGCCTGGACCCCTAGGTCTGAGGCAGGAGGGCTGGGGCCTGGACCCTTGGGTCTCTGGAATAGGGACTGGCACATACCTTGAGCATTCGAGCGGCCACAGAGACGATCTCTGGGAAGTAGACGACTCGGTGGCGAAACTTCTCCTGCATATCACAGAGGAACAGGATGGAGGATCCTGGGAAGATTCGGCCCAGGCTGGGCCTGGCTGCTGCCATTCCTTGGGAGTGGGAAGAGAGGCAGGGGTTGGGCAACCAGGGGAGTCCTGGGCACATGTGCCCTCCTGGGTCCTGCCTAGCAGCACGTGAGGTCTCCCTTCGGGCCTTTGCACATACTGGTCCCGCGGCCTAGGCCATGTTCCTTTCTTTCCTCATCCTATTCGGCTGGGAGGCCAATTCTCCAGGAAGCCTTCTGTGGCCACATCCACCCTGATTCCCAGTGTCACTCTCCCAGCCCTCTGTCCTTCTCCTTCCTGGATATTATAGGACATCAACCACTACTTCTGTGCCCTTGGTTTCATCCATCCCTAATGGGGACACACATGAAGTCATGTGCCTAATGCCCTGCACACGGGACTCCTGAATGCAGGGTGCAACTCTCACTCTCACCCCACCCCCAGGGGAAACTGAGGCCTGGAGAGTGAAGTGACCTGACCAGAGGCACACAGAGCAGGGATGTGACCCCTGGGAGGAAAGGAGCCACATTCTCCAGGCCTTGCTGCCACCATAGCAACTGCAGTGATGGAGGGGTACTGGGGATTGAACTCAGGGGTGTTCTACCTCTGTGATACACCCTGGCCCCTTTAATAATAATTAATCTTTGTGGTACTAGGTTTATTGAACCCAGGGGTATTCCAGCTCTGAGATACATCTCCAGCTCTATTTTATTTTTTGTTTTGAAACAAGGTCTCACGAAGTTGCTGAGGTTGTCCAAACCTTCAATCCTCCTGTCTCAGCCTCCCAAGTACTAGGATTTCAGGTGCACTCCACCATGTCCGGCTTTTTTTTTTTTTTTTTTTTCCAGTACTGGGGATGGAACCCAGGGGCATTCTACCTCCAAGCTGCACACCCAGCCCTATTTTTTCTTCTTTATTTTGAAACTGGGTCTCACTGAGTTGCAAAGGGCCTCATTAAGTAGCTGAGACTATCCGCGAACTGTGATCCTCTGGTCTCAGCCTCCCGAATGCTGGGATGACAAGTGTGCACCACCATGCCCGGCTCTGGCTTATTTTTTATTTTGAAACAGGGTTTCACTAGGTTGCTGAGTCTTGCTAAATTGCTGAGGCTGCTTTCAAACCTGCAATCCTCCCGTCTCAGCCTCCTAAGTACTGGGATTACAAATGTACCACCACACCTGAGCTCTATTTATTTAAAAAAAAATTGAAAACAGCTGTTGCACGCTTGTAATCCCAGCATTCGGAGGCTGAGACCAGAGAATCATGGTTCATGGACAGCCTCAGCTACTTAGCCCCCTGCAACTTAGTGAGACCCTGTTTCAAAATAAGGAATAAAAAACAGGGCTGGGGTGCAGCTTGGAGGTCGAATGCCCCTGGGTTCCATCCCCAGACCCGCAAAATAAATAAATAAATAAATAAATAAAAATTTGGTACTGGGGACTCAACCTAGGACCAATATACCTCTGAGCTATATCCCTAGCTCTTCCTATTTTTTTTTTTTTAAATAGGGTCTTGCTAAGTTGCTGAGAGTCCCACTATGTTGGCTAAGGTTGGCTTCGAACCTGTGATCCTCCTACCTCAGCCTCCCAAGTACTAGCTGGCTCCAGAAATCCTTTTACAAGGGAGGACACGGTTCTAGGGGCCCCAAGTGCCCCAGGTCTCTGTTAACCCGGGCACCCTGCTCCCCTAGGCACAGCCTCCGCACACCCAGGGTCCCCGGTTCTATGAGGCTCGGTTAGTCCCACTCCCGGCAAGTTTCCCTGGGAGGCCTGCATCCTGGCTGGGCTTTTGACTGCACCTCTCTCCTCCTGTGTGTGTGCAGACTTGTTTGAGCTCATTCATTACTCATGGATTCTTTGGGGAAATGGCAACCCAGGGGACCAAGCAGAATGAGGGCAACATTAAGCAATGAACCGCTATTTTTTTTTTTAAAGCTGGGTGGCGAATACCCAGGCATTTATTAAAACAATATAGCAATATATCTACCATAGAGAGTGTTCTGTGTGACATATCTCAACTTTTACACCCCAACACTTTTGTGGTACTGAGGATGGAACCCAGAGGCATTCTACCTCTATGCTACACTCTCAGCCCTATTTTATTCTTTTATTTTGGAACAGGGTTTCACTAAGTTGCTGACAACCTCACTATGATCTTTCTCAGATTAGAGGCTTGCACCATCACACCCAGGTGTGTGTGTGTGTGTGTGTGTGTGTGTGTGTGTGTGTGTGTTACTAGGGATGGAACCCAGGGGCATTCTACCTCTGGGCTACACCCCCAGACCTATTTTATTTCTTATTTGGAAACAGGATCTCACTAAGTTGCAGAGATGCCTCACTAAGTTGCCGAGGCTGGCTTTGAACCTGCAATCCTCCTGTCTCAGCCTCCCAGATACTGAGATTACAAGCATGCGCCATTACACTTGGCCTATCTTTTGTTTTGAAACAGGGTCTCATTAGGTTGCTGAGAGTCCTGCTAAGTTGCCGAGGCTGGCCTCAAACCTACAATTCTGCTATCTCAGCCTCCCAAATACTGGAATTACAGACATGCACCACCATTCTTCAATTACATATCTCAGTGTAGGGTTTTTTTTGGTGTGTGTGTGGGGGGGGGTGTCTGGGGATGGAACCCAGGGGCATTTAACCTCTGAGCTACACCCCCAGCCCTACTTTGTATTCTTTATTTTGAAACAGGGTCTCACTAAGTTGCAGAGGGCTTCACTAAGTAGCTGAGGCTATCCGTGAACCACGAGCCTCCAGTCTCACCTCCCGAATGCTGGGATTACAAGTGTGCGCCACCACACCCAGCTTTACATATCTCAGTTTTAAAAATGAATTGAGTGGAGCATGGTGGTACACACTTGTAATCCCAGCACTTGGGAGGCAGAGACAGGAGGATTTAAGGTTCTTGGCCAGTCTCAGTTATTTAGTGAGGCCCTTTACAATTTAGTGAGACTGTTTCAAAGTAAAGAATAAAAATAGGGCTGGGGATACAGCTTGGAGGCAGAATACCCCTGAGTTCAATCCCCACTATCTAAATAAATAAATAAATAAATAAATAAATAGAAAATTGCCAGGGGAGATGGCACACACTTGTAATCCCAGCATTTGGGAGATGGACACTAGAGGATCACGGTTCGCAGACAGCCTCAACTACTTAGCAAGGCCCTTCGAAGTTCAGTGAGACCCTATTTCAAAATAAAAAGACTAAAAAATAGGGCTAAGGTTGTCACTCGGAGGTACAATGCCCCTGGGTTCTGTCCCCAGTACTGCAAAAATAAAATTTTTTTAATTTTATTTATTTATTTATTTTTTGCGGGTCTGGGGATGGAACTCAGGGGCATTCGACTTCCGAACTACCCCCCCGCCCTATTTTTTATTCTTTATGTTGAAACCGGGTCTCACTGAGTTGCAGAGGGCCTCACTAAGTAGCTGAGGCTGTCCGCGAACCGCGATCCTCCGGTCTCAGCCTCCTGAATGCTGGGATTACAAGCGTGCGCCACCATGCCCGGCTTAAATTTTTAAATTAAGAAAAAAAATGAATTGATAGCTGAGAGTGTTGGTATATGCCTATAATCCCAATATTTGGGATGCAGAGATAGGAGGATCATTGGTTTGAGGACAGCCTCAGCAACTTAGTAAGATTCTCATCAACTTAGCAAGGCCATTTCAAAATAAAAAATAAAGAGCTCGGTGTTGGTGGCACACACTCATAATCCCAGTACTTAGGAGGCTAAGACAAAAAAAACTGCAGGTTCACAGCCAGCCTCAGCAACTTGTGAGACCCTCAAAATAAAAATGAAATAGATCTGGGAGCTGGGCATGGTGGCGCATGCTTGTAATACCAGTATTTGGAAGGCTGAGACAAAAGGATTGCGGGGATTTGTGGCCAGCCCCAGCTACTTAATGAGGCCCTCCTCAACTTAGTGAGACCATTTCAAAATAAAGAATAAAAAAATAGGGCTGGGGGTGTAAACTTGGAGGCAGAATACCCCTGGGTTTAATCCTTACTACCGCAATAAACAAATAAATATAAATAAATAACAGCCGGGCGTGGTGGTGCACGCTTGTAATCCCAGCATTCGGGAGGCTGAGACTGGAGGATCAGGGTTCGTAGACAACCTCAGCTACTTAGTAAGGCCCTCCGCAACTTAGACCCTGTTTCAAAAAAAATAAAGAATAAGGCTGGGCCTAGTGGCACCCGCTTGTAATCCCAGCACTTGGGCGGCTGAGACAGGAGGATCGTGCAGGTTCAAAGCCAGCCTCAGCTACTTAGTGAGGCTCTCAGCAACTTAGTAAGACCGTTTCCAAATAAAATATAAAATAGGTCTGGGGGTATAGCCTGGAAGTAGAATGCCCCTGGGTTCCATCTCAGTACCACAAAAAAAAAAAAAAGAATAAAAAATAGGGCAGGAGGTATAGCTCAGAGGTAGAATGCCCCTGGGTTCCATCCCCAGACCTGCAAAAAATAAAAAATAAAAATAATAAATATAAAAAAATAAAGAGGGCTGGGGAGGGTGTAGCTTGGCGGTGTAATGTCCCTGGATTCAATCCCTCACACCAAAAAAAAAAAAAAAAAAAAAAAAAAAGTTAAAAAAGTGATGATTTTTCCCCCCAGCAGTGGTAGAGATGGAACCCAGGAACTCACACACTCTACAACTGACCTACATTCCCACAGCAATGGTGACTTTTACATTAAGTGAATTTTACCCCAATTTTAACAATGTAATAGAAATCCCCTCTAAAAAAAACTGCAATGAATTATTTATTTATTGACTGATGCTGGGGATGGAACCCAGGGGCATTCTACTTCTGAGCTACACTCCAGCTCTATTTTTTATTCTTTCTTTTGAAACAGGGTCTCACTAAGTTGCAGGGGGAGCTTATTAAGTAGCTGAAGCTGGCCACAAACCTGCAATCCTCCTGTCTCAGCTTCCCAAGTACTGGGATTACAAGTATGCACTACCACGCCTGGCTACTTTTTTTTTTTTTTTTTTTTTTTTTTTGCGGTACTGGGGATGGAACCCAGGGGCAAAGGAACACACACAAAAAAACTTAACAGTCCACCAGCAGGGCTCTGGTGCATAAGTCATGGCAGAGGTAGGCATGATACTCACCTGTAATCCCCAGTACTTGGGAGATTGAGACAGGAGAACTATAGCTTCAAAGCCAGCCTCAGCTTAGCAAGACCCTGTTTCAAAATAAAAAATAGGAGCCCAGCATGGTGGCGCACGCTTGTAATCCCCGCGCTTGAAAGGCTGAGACAGGAGGATTGCGCAGGTTCAAAGCCAGCCTCAGCTACTTAGTGAGGCTCTCAGCAACTTAGCGAGACCCTGTTCCCAAATAAAATATAACATAAGTTTGGGAGTGTAGCCCAGAGGTAGAAGGTCTCTGGGTTCCATCCCGAGTACCACCAAAACAAAAACAAAAACAAAAAAACCCTCAGAGGTAGGAAAAAAATAAAAAATAAGGCAAGCCGGGTGTGGTAGTGCACGCTTGTAATCCCTGTGCCTAGGAGGCTGAGACAGGAGGATCACACAGGTTCAAAGCCAGCCTCAGCTACTGAGTGAGGCTCTCAGCAACTTAGTGAGACCCTGTTTCCAAATAAAGTATCAAATAGGTCTGGGAGTGTAGCCCAGAGGTAGAAAATTCCCTGGGTTCTGCCCCCCAGTACCACAAACACACACACACAAAAATAAAATAAAGTAAAAAATAGGGCTGAGGGTGTAGCTCAGAGGTAGAACCCCCTTAGGTTCAATCCTCTCTCAATTCTCTCTCTCTCTCTCTCTCTCTCTCTCTCTCTCTCTCTCTCACACACACACACACACACACACACACACACACACACACGAAGTGAGTTCATGTATAGAAAATTTCCATGTGAGCCAGGCATGGTGACACATGCTTGTAATCCCAGCATTTGTGAGGCTGAGACAGGAGGTTCACTGTTCGTGGACAGCCTCAGCTACTTAGTGAGGCCCTTTGCAACTCAATGAGAGCCTGTTTCAAAATAAAGAATAAAAAAACAGGGCAGGGGGTGAAGCTCAGAGGTAAAATGCCCCTGGGTTCAATCCCCAGTACAGGAAAGAAAGAAAGAAAGAAAGAAAGAAAGAAAGAAAGAAAGAAAGAAAGAAAGAAAGAAAGAAAGAAAACTTCCATGTGAGCTGGGCATGGTGATGCATGCTTGTAATCCTAGTACTTGGGAGGCTGAGACAAGAGGATAGCAACCAGCCTCAGCTAATTAGTGAGGCCCTCCAGAACTTAGTGAGACCCTGTTTCAAAAAAAGAATAAAAAATATGGCTGTGGGTATAGCTCAGAGGTAGAATGCCATTCCTGGGTTCAATCCCCAGTCTTGGAAGAAAAAAAAAAAGTCAAGGCGTATCTATACTGCTTTTATCTGTATCTGGTATCTGCTATATCTGGCAGACACAAGGGCCAGACAACTCAAGTGGGGAAATGGTTATCTTGCTACAGAGAGTGCCTGGGACTTGACCTTCACTGTGCCCTATTGTTTGAATTTTTGACAATGCTCAAAAGGCTGTACAGAAGTGAAAAAATGTAGGTGCCAGGTGCGGTGGCATACACTTGTAATCTCAGCTACTTAGAAGGCTAAGGCAGGAGGCTGGATGGCAATTTTCAAGCCAGCCTAGGCAACTTAGGGAGACCCTATCTCAAAATACAAAGGGCTAGGGACATAGCTCAATGGTAGAGCCCTTGCTTGTATATCCCAAATCCTGGATCCAATCCTCAGTATTGGAGTAAACAAATACATATGTACATAAAATCAAAATCCATTAAAACCAGTTTGTGGCAACAAAGGTCAAAATAATCAAGAGCCTTTCGGGGCTTCTGGGGGAAATTCTGGAACACCCACTGTTTATACTGGGGTGTCCACTTTGTGGAATTTTATTTGAACAGTGTATTTGTGATTGGTACTACTTTCTGTATTTGTGGTATACTTCCATAAAGTTTCAAGATAAAAACAGAAGGATGACTACGGTGGGGCTGGACTGAAGCAAACCCCAGAGAGCAGGTTGGGACTGGGGTCCGCTAGAGTAGGGGATGGAAAGCCGGGGGCAGAATACAGGAACTTGGTGGGCCGGTGGAAAGCCTGCATTAAATGGAAACGTGGGGAAGGGGAACTGCTTTGGGGGAGAAACTACCCATCCAGAGTGTATGTGTACAGTGTGGAGGGGCTAAGAAGCGAGGAGTGGAGTTAGGGGCAGGAGGGTTGAGGGGTTCGCTAACCTCCAGCGGGTGCGGAGTACCCACGGCCGGCCGCAGGACTCGGGCCAAATTTCCGGGCTACCAGGAGGAGGTGGAGCTGTTTGTTTCCCTCGGGACCCAGTTCTGGGGCCGGACTACCAGATTGCTTGACCTTGGGCAAGTTTCACTCGCTAAACCTATTTTCTCCTCGGAGTAAACGTGGGTCAAACCCACCCACCCGCTAGGCGGATGCGAGAGCGCGGAGGAGAGGGCTTGGGACCCGCCTGCCGCCAGCTCCGGGCCCCCTCGGCCCTGGCAGGGCGCCGCCGCCTCCTCCCTCCTGGCCGCAGGACCGGCCTCGGGGCAGCGCGTGGCGGGCGGACTTACCCGAGGGCTGGATGGGTCCCCGCAGCGAGACCCGAACACGCACCGCTACCTCCGCGCTCGTAAGTCCCGGTCGCCGCGGGACCTGTGGCCCACTGCCGCCCGTCCAATCCGCGCCCGTCTCACGAGACACACCCCCGATGATGCGCTGGGTGGGCGTGGCGGTCAGGCTGAGCACGCGACTGGCCCGCAGCGGCAGATAGGGCGGAGAGACCCCAAGTCTGACCAATAGAAAGCCGCACAGGGTGTGAGTGGCGAGCACCGGGCGGAGGGGCGCGGGCCTGGAGAACTTGGGCTCTGGTTGCTGTTGGGTTGGAATGGGCCACGCTGTAACTTCGGATCCATCGACTCTTGCGAACCCGGTGGCTCAGACCGGCTCTCCGGTTAGAGGGTTGCAGAAACTGGGCTTGGTTTGCACGCCCGCAATTCCAGTATTTGGGAGGATGAGACCGGAGTATCACAGGTTCAAGGCCAGCCTCAGAAAACTAGTGAGATCCCGTTTCAAAAACAAAATAAACCGAGCGTGGTGCGCACGCTTGTAATCCCAGCATTCGGGGGGGCTGAGACCGGAGGATCGGGTTCGCGGACAGCCTCAGCTACTTAGTGAGGTCCTCTGCAACTCAGTGAGACCCGGTTTCAAAATAAAGAATAAAAAATAGGGCAGGGGGTGTAGCTCGGAGATCGAATGTCCCTGGGTTCTACCCCCAGACCCGCCAAAAAAAAAAAAAAAAAAGCCGGGCGTGGTGGCACACGCTTGTGATCCCAGCGCTTGTGAGGCGGAGACAGGAGGATTGCACAGGTTCAAAGCCAGCCTCACTGGTTTAAGAGACCCTGTTTCCAAATAAAATATAAAACAGTTCTGAGAGTGTAGCCAGGAGGTAGAAGGGTTCCATCCCCAGTACCACCAAAACAAAACAAAACAAATAAAAAAGTGCTGGGGATGTAGCGCGGAGGTCGTGCCTCTGGGTTCAGTCCCCAGTTACATTTACACACACACACACACACACACACACACACACACACACACACACACACGTTTATGCTTGCAGAAGCCGGCTGTGATGGTGTACACCTATAATCCCAGTATTTGAAAGGCGAAGGACTGGTGGTTCAAGACCAGCCTTAGAAAGTTAGCAAAATCCTGCCGGGCGTGGTGGAGCACGCTTGTAATCCCCGCGCTTGGGAGGCGGAGACAGGAGGATCACGCAGGTTCAAAGCCAGCCAAGCGCGCTGGCTCAGGAGACCCTGTTTCCAAAATGAAAATGTAAAAATAGGTCTGGGAGTGTAGCCCGGAGGTAGAAGGGCTTCCAGGAAAGTACCACCAAAAAAAAAAAAAAAAAAGAAAGAAAGAAAAAAAAGAAAGTTAGCAAAATCCTCAATAACTTAGCAAGATCTTGTTTTAAAACAAATTATAATAAAAATAAGCCAGGCATGGTGGTTCACACTTGTAATCCCAGCATTTGGAAGGCTGAGACTGGAGGATCGCGGTTCGGGGACAGCCTCAGCTACTTAGCGAGGCCCTTTGCAACTCAGTGAGACTCGGTTTCAAAGTAAAGGAAAAAAAATGGGGCTAAGGGTGTTGATCGGAAGTAGAATGCCCCTGGGTTCCATCCCAAGTACCAAAACAAACAAAGAAACAATAATAATAATGCCAGGCATGGTGGTGCACACTTGTAATCCTAGTACTTGGGAGCCTGAGACAGGAGGATCCTGGTTCGAGGCCAGTGTCAGCTACTTAGTGAATTTCTCTGCAACTTAGTGAGGCTCTGTTTCAAAATAAAGAATAAAAATAGGGCTGAGGGTGTAGCTTGGAGGTAGAAAGCCCCTGGGTTTCATCCCCAACATTATATAAAAAGAAAAAAAGTGCTGGGGGTATAAGCCCAGAGACAGAATGCTCCTGAGTTCAATCTTCACTGCCAACAACAACAACAAAAAAAAAAAAAAGAAAAAAGAAAAGAAAAGAAAAGAAAGAAAGAAAGAAAGAAGGATAAAAGAAAAGAAAAAAGAAAAATCTTGCAGGAAAGATTAAGGGCCTAGTTCTATCAGCCCTACCAAGGCCGCCTTCTTCTCTGTCAGCATCCAGACCCTCCCTGACCACCCAATGGGAAGCAGGCACCTGGTCCATGCACCACTTTATTTTGATCACAGTTCAAATTCCAACCTAACACTAGAAATTTACTTTGCTTTGTGAAACCCTCTCTGCCTACTCATTTATTATCCCTCCACACAAACAAACACAAATCAGGGCTTCAGGAGAGCAGGGGTCTTTCCTGCCTGGTTCACTGCTGACCTCGCTGGCCCTATCTAGGTACTCAGTGGGTCCCCGGAATAATGAAGAAGAGCTAGACATTAGGCAGAGATGAGTTTAATGTGAGCAGAAGCACAGTTACCCAAAATGGGGCTGGGAGGGAAGAAGGGAGAAGGTGGGGGAGCGAGGGTAAGAGGCCCCCAAAGGGCAGAGGTGGGGCCCCAGACCTGGGCCAAGGCCCTTGAAACTGAGAGCTGAGATGGAGTCACCCTTGGTTTATTTTCCCAGGGTCTGTCAGGAAGGGAGGAGCCAGGTCAGAGGGCTCCTAGAGAGAATCTCCCGCTTTGTCCTGGGGTCTGGGCAGGGTTATGGTTGGTCATTATGGGGTCCCCCAGCACTCAAGGATCTCCTGAGAATCCCAAGCACAAGGCGCCTCCCACCTGTCTAGCCAACCCCAGTCCAGAGGCCCAGACTCAGGCCCTCCCTCTGGGGCAGGCTGGGTGGGGGGCAGAGGGTCAGAGAAATGTGGACCACGCATCAGGTCCAGCTGCCTCAGGTCTCCCTGGCCCAGAGCGTGACAGGACGCATCTGGTGCCATCTGGGGAGTATCAGCAGTCAGAGGCTGTGAGGAGAGGTCAGAGGACACTGAGGGACACTCCGGGCTGAGCACAATGTCATCAAAGAGGTCGAGGGTGGAGGCGTCCAGTGCAGCAAGACTCAGGCTGGGGCTGGAGTGGGGTGCCTCCGTGGGGGCCACAGCACAGGCCACCCCCAGGAAGGGGGATGGAGGTGGCAAGGGTGGTCTTCGGGGTGGCCGTCTCTGGGGGGTTGCCTCCTGGGACAGGATGGATAGGGCCAGGCGCTGGGTGGCAGCTTCAATCTTGGCAAACTGCCTGCAGAGAGACGGGTGTTAGCTGGGTGACCGCAAAGGGCTCCCCTCCTGCCTGACATCCCGGAGAGAAATGTGTACTTTCTTTCCAGCCCCATTTTCCTTCTCCATGCTAATCTCCGTGCCTCTGGATTCACTCTCTTGAGTCTGACAATTCATGTTTCTGACCCCATTCATAGGGATGCTTTGAATAGCTGTACTTTTCCTGTACTATACAAGGCAGCTCTGGTAGCTTTTCTGTTTTGTTTTGTTTGTATTTTTTGTACTGGGGATTGAACCCAGGGGCTTTCTAACCTCTAAGCTACATCCCCAGACCTCTTTTTAATTTTATTTAATTTTATTTATTTATTTTGTGACACAGGGGTTGAAGCCAGAGGCAATCTGCCTTTGAGCTACACCCTCACCCAATTTTTTATTTGGAAACAGGATCTCGCTAGATTAATAGGTCTCATTACTTGCTGAGCCTGTCCCCAAACTTGCAATCCTCCTGTTTCAGCCTCCCAAGTACAAGGATTTCAGGCATGTGCCACCAGGCCCAGCTTTATAATAAGTTGTGAAGGGCCTCACTAAATTGCTGAGGCTGGCCTTGAACCTATGATCCTCCTGAATCGGCCTCTCAAGTACTGGGATTACAAGCATGTGTCACCACATCTGGCTATCTGTGCATATTTTTTGACATTGTCAATTTTTTATGACTCAATTCTGTGTGTGTGTGTGTGTGTGTGTGTGTGTGTGTGTATGTGTGTGCATGTGTGTGTGTGGTACTAGGGGTGGAACCCAGGGGCTTTTCTACCTCTGGACTATACTTCCAGACCTATTTTATGCTTTATTTGGAAACAGGGTCTTACTAAGTTGCTAAGAGCTTCACAGTAGCTGAGGCTGGCTTTGAACCTGTGTGATCCTCCTGTCTCAGCCTCCCAAGTGCGGGGATTACAAACGTGCACCACCATGCCCGGTTTATGACTCTATTCTAACATACAAAAGTGAAAAATTAAGCCGGGCGTGGTGGCGCACGCTTGTAATCCCTGCACTCGGGAGGCAGAGACAGGAGGATCGCGCTGATTCGGAGTCAACCTCTGTGGCTTAAGAGACCCTGTTTCCAAATAAAAAAATATAAAATAGGTCTGGGAGTGTAGCCCGGAGGTAGAAGGGCTTCCAGGAACCCCAGTACCACCAAAAAAAAAAAAAAAAAAGAGTGAAAAATTAGCTGAGTGTGGTGGTGCACACTTGTAATCCCGGTACTTGGGAGGTTGAGACAGGAGGATTTCAGGTTCACGGCCAGACTCAGCTACTTAGTGAGCCCTTCTGCAACTTAGTAAAATATTCAAAATAAAGAATAAAAAATAGGGCTGAGGGTATAGTTCAGAGATAGAATGCTCCTGAGTTTTATCTCAACTACTGCAAAAAAAAAAAAAAAAAAAAAAGTGAAGCCAGGCATGGTGGCACAAGTTTATAATCCCAGCAGTTGGGATGTTGAGACAGGAGGATCGTGGTTCGTGGTCAGCCTCAGCTACTTAGGCCCTTTGCAACACAGTAAGACCCTGTTTCAAAATAAAGAATAAAAAATAGGGTTGGGGGTCTAGCTCAGAGGTAGAATGCCCCTGGGTTCCATCTTCAGTAACACACACACACACACACACACACACACACACACACAGTCTTAAGGAAAGACTGCGCGCGTGTGTGTGTGTGTGTGTGTGTGTGTGTGTTACACTCCCAGCCCTATTTTATTTTTATTTTAATGGGTTTTTTTTGGTGTGGTACTGAGGAATAAATTCAGAGGCATTCTACCACTGAGCTCCACCCCCAGCCTGATTTTATATTTTGTTTGGAAACCAATACCAGGGGGAAAGAAAAGGGGGGGGGGTTTGAGGACGTAGCTCAGTGGTGGAGAGCTTTCCTGGCGTGCACCACGCCCTGGGTTCAAATCCCAGTCTGAGAGCCAGGCGTGGTGGGGCACGCTTGTAATCCCAACATTGGGGAGGCTGAAACCGGAGGATCATGGTTAGTGGACAGCCTTAGCTATTTAGTGAGATCCTGTTTCAAAAACTATAGGACTGGGAGTGTAGCTCGGAGGTAGAATGCTCCCAGGTTCCGTTCCCAGTACCACAAACAAAACAAAACAAATCCAGTCTGCCTCTGACTCTGTCTCTCTCTCACACACACACACACACACACACACACACACACACACTCACACAAAGATGTGCTGTGGGATGGCGGAGGCCCTGTGGACTCTGTTGGCCTTGCTCACCTCTTAGCATCTTCACCAATCACTGGTTGGAGAGGCCCAGTTGATTCTGTTAGCCCCGCCCACTTCCCAGCAGCCCCATCAATTGCTGGTTGGAGTCTCCAGCATGTTCCAACTGCTGGAGCCATTACTCTCATCTCCCACTTAGCATTCCCACCCTCTCAGTAGCAATATGGATGGATCTCACAAACTGGGTTGAAGTGAATCCAGAAGTCTTTTTTTCCCTTGTGTTGTTGAAGATTGAGCCCAGGAGTGCTCCACTTCTGAGCTATACCTCCGACCCTTTTAATTTTTATTTATTATGTATTTATCTATTGAGATTGAGGATTGAGCCCCATGGCATTCTACCTCCGAGCTACAACTCAGCCATTTATTTATTTGTTTGTTTATTTATTTATTTATTTATTTATTGGTACTGAAGATTGAACCTGGAGGCATTCTACCTTTGACCTACACCCCCAGCCCTTTTTATTTTATTTTTGAAGCAGGGTCTCACTAAGTTGTTGAGGCTGGCCTCAAACCTGTGATCCTCCTGTCTCAGCCTCCCAAGTACTGGAATTACAGGCAAGTACCACCACATCTGGGTTTTATTTATTATTATTGTTGTTGTTGTTGTTATTGTTGTTGTTGTTGGTGGTGTGTGTGTGTGTGTGTGTTTGTGTGTGTGTGTGTGTGTTACTGGGGATTGAGATCACGGGTATTCTACCTCTAAGGTACACTTCCAGCCCGATTTTATTTTTTACTTTGAAACAGGGTCTCACTAAATTGCTGAAGCTGGGCTCAAACTTGCAATCCTACAGCTGGGCATAGTGGCACACGCTTGTAATCCCAGTGCTTGGGAGACTGAGAAGGAGAATCACACAGGTTTGAAGCCAGCCTCAGCTACTTAGTGAGGCTCTCAGCAATTTAGTGAAACCTTGTTTCCAAATAAAATATAAAATAGGTCTGGGAATATAGCCTGGAGGTAGAAAAGCCCTTGGGTTCCACCCTGAGTACCACAGGAAAACAAAACAAACTTGCAATCCTCCAGTCTTAGCCTCCCAAGTAGTGGGATTACAAGCATACTCCACAATGCCTGGCTTATTTTTTTATTTTGAAACACAGTCTCACTAAATTGCTGAGGCTAGCTGCTCTTAGTGGCACAAGCTTGTAATCCCAGTGTTTGGGAGGCTGACACAGGAAGATCACTGATTTGAGGACAGTTTCAGCAAGTAGTGAGACCCTCATTAAACCTAGGGAGACCCTGTTTCCAAATAAAAGTAAAATAAGTCTGGGGGTGTAGCTCAGAGGTAGAATACCTCTGGGTTTAATCCCGTGTGTGTGTGTGTGTGTGTGTGTGTGTGTGTGTGTGTGTGTATCTGTCTGTCTCTCTTACACACACACACACACACACACACACACACACACACACTACTGAGGCTAGCCTTAAACCTGTGCTTCAGCCTCCCAAGGCAGTGTCCTCCAAATTCTTAAACTGAAGTCCTAACCCTGAGCAAGGCAGATGTGACTGTGTTTGCTGGTCCAGCCTTTAGAAAGGGGTTTAAGGTAAAATGAGGGAAAAGCATGTGGGTCAGGGGAGGAGACAGCTATCTGCAGGCGCAGGAGAGAGTGGTCAGAGGAAACCAGCATGCCCATGCCCACCTCTAGAACTGGAAGAGAATAAATGTTTGTTTGTTTGTTTGTTTGTTTTGGTTTGTTTGTTTTAGGTTTTTTTGTTGTTGGTGGTGGTGGTACTGGGGTTCCTGGAAGCCCTTCTACCTCCGGGCTACACTCCCAGACCTATTTTTATATTTTTATTTGGAAACAGGATCTCTTAAGCCAGCGTGGCTGGCTTCGAACCAGCGCGATCCTCCTGTCTCCACCTCCCAAGCTCGGGGATTACAAGCGTGCGCCACCACGCCGGGCTAAATGTCTATTGCTTAAGCCACACAGTCTGTGGCACTTGGTTATGGCAGCTCCCGCAAACTAATACACAAACCCAGTGATGCATGAGAGCTGCGAGGCACACAGGTAGTACATTCCATCCACCTATAAAGCTTGAAAACCGGCTGAGCTAATCCACGGGAAGAGAAGGCAGGATGGTGGCCCAGGGGAGGGAGAAGCCACAGGCACTCTGCTCCTGAATCTGCATATGAATTACACTTGAGAAATTCATGGAGATCTGCACCTAGTGTGTGTGTGTGTGTGTGTGTGTGTGTGTGTGTGTGTGCGCGCGCGCGCACGCCCTTAACTTCCATAAAAAGTTTATTGAAAATATATCTGAAGCCAGGCGTGGTGGAGCGCACTTGTAATCCCAGTACTTGGGAGGCTGAGGCAGGAGGATCGTAGGTTCATGGCCAGCCTCAGCTAATTAGTGAGGCCCTGTTTCAAAATAAGGAATAAAAAATAGGGCTGGGGGGTGTAGCTTGGAGATAGAATGCCCCTGGGTTCCATCCCCAGTATATGTATGTATGTGTATATATGTATATGTATATGTGTATATATATATATATATATATATATACACACACACACACACATATATATATATATATGATATATTTTATTCAATTTGTATAAAATATATAGAATAGGCAAACCCCAAGAGACAGAAAGCAGATCAGTGGTTTTCCAGGGGTGGGGGGAGATTGGGGGGATCTGCTTAATAGGAGTTATGCAAATGTACTAGAACTAGACAGAAGTGGTGGCTGGTAACACTGTGAATGTTTGAAATGCCACTGCATTGTATGCTCTAAAGTGGTTAAAATGGTGAATTTTGCTACAATCAAAAAGATACCTGAAGCCGGATGTGGTGGTGCACACTTGTAATCCTAGGACTGGGCTGAGACAGGAGGATCACAGGTTTGCAGTCAACCTCAACAGTTTAGCAAAACCCTGTTTCAAAAAAAAAAAAGAATAAATAGAATTGGGGTGTAGATTAGAGGTAGAATGGTAGAATACCCCTGGGTTCAATCCCCAGGAACACACACACACACACCCCTACCTGAGTTGGGCACTGTGGTGCACACCTGTAATACAAGGACTTGTGAAGCTAAGACAGCAGGATCACAGGTGTGAGGCCAGGCTCAGCAACTTAGCAAAACCCTGTTTCAAAATAAAAAGGGCTGAGCTGGGCATGGTGGCGCACGCTTGTAATCCCAGTGCTTGGGCGGCTGAGACAGGAAGATCATACAGGTTTGAAGCCAGCCTCAGCTACTTAGTGAGGCTCTCAGCAACTTAGTCAAACCCTGTTTTCAAATAAAGTATAAAATAGGTCTGGCAGTATAGCCTAGAAGCAGAAAAGCCCCTGGGCTCCACCCTTAGTACCACCAATAAATAAAGCAAGCAAGCAAGCAAGCAAGCAAGAAAATAAAAAGGGCTAGGAGTATATTTCAGTGGCAAAGCATCCTTGCGTTCAATCCCCAGTATATAAATAAATAAATAAATAAATAAATAAATAAATAAATCTGGCTCTTAGGTAAGTTTGTGATATCTACTGGCCTGGAACTATCCTTGAGGCCAAGAAAGCTATTTCTGCTCTTAGCCCTTAGGGGATCCTTCAGATATGGAAGGGCAGTTTAGGTGACAGGATGAAGGGAGGGAGGTTGGTTTAAGATACCTAACAACCAGATGCAACGTATGATTCTTGATGGAGCCCTAACTTGAACAAACCAAGTATAAATGATAACTAGGTTTTAGGGCCAAAGAGTCATGGCATTTGTGATTTACTTTAAGTTATTTTTAAAATATAGATGAAGGAAAGCTGGGCATGGTAGCCCACACTTGTAATCCCAGTACTTAGGAGGCTGAGACAGGAGAATCGCAGGTTCATGGCCAGCCTCAGCTACTTAGTGAAGCCCTCTGCAACTCAATGAGACCTTGTTTCAAAATAAAGAATAAAAAATAGGGCTGGGGCCAGGTATGGTGGCACACGCTTGTAATCTCAGCATTCAGGAGGCTGAGACAGGAGGATTGTGGTTCTTGGACAGCCTCAGCTACTTCGTGAGGCCCTTTACAACTCAGTGAGACGCTGTTTCAAAATAAAGAATAAGCCGGGCGTGGTGGCGCACGCTTGTAATCCCCGTGCTTGGGAGGCTGAGACAGGAGAATTGCACGGGTTCGAAGCCAGCCTCTGCTACTGAGTGAGGCTCTCAGAAACTTAGTGAGACCCTGTTTCCAAATAAAATATAAAATAGGTATGGGAGCATAGCCCAGAGGTAGAAAGCCTCTGGGTTCCACCCCCAGTACCACCAAATAAATAAATAAATAAATAAATAAATAAATAAATAAATAGAATAAACTGGGCATGGTGGTGCACGCTTTGTAATCCCAGCATTTGGGAGGTTGAGACAGGAGGATCGTAGTTCACGTACAGCCTCAGCTACTTAGTGAGGCCCTCCACAACTTAGTGAGACCCTGTTTCAAAATAAAGAATAAAAAATAGGGCAGAGGGTGTAGCTCAGAGGTCAAATGTCTCTGGGTTCCATCCCCAGATCAAAAAAAAAAAAAAAAAAAAGAATAAAAATTTGGGCTGGGTATATAGCTCGGAGGTAGAATGCTCCTGGGTCATCCCCAAAACTGCAAAAAGTGTGTGTGTGTGTGTGTGTGTGTGTGTGTGTGTGTGTGTGTGTGTGTGTAAAGCACTTGCTATATGCCAGGCCCTGAGTTCCATCCACAGCACAGCAAAAAACAGCAATGTGTGTGTGTGTGTGTGTGTGTGTGTGTGTGTGTGTGTGTGTGTGTGTGTATGAAATATGCCAACTACTGTCAACAGTGAAACCTGAACAATGGATAGTAGTGCTGGGTATATGAGTGATGGGACCACTGGTTCTTAGGCTTGAACAGGCATCAGAACTACCTGCAGTTGTTTTATAAACAGGCTCCTAGCTGGAGCCCCCAGTTTCTGCTTCTACAGGCTGGGGGTGGGGCCTGAGATGCTGCATTTCTTTGTTTTCATACTTTCATTGGTACACTCTAATTATACATCATACTGAGGTTCAGAGTAACATATAAGCTAGGCATGGTGGCACACACCTGTAATCCCTATACTTGGGAGGCTGAGACAGAGGATGGCAGGTTTGAGAACACCCTCAGTAGTTTAGCTAGATCCTGTATTGAAACAAAAAATAAAAAGGGCTGGGTGTAGCTTGGATATAGAACGTCCCTGGGTTCAATCCCCAGTAGTCTGTGTGTACTCCACATGCATGAATGCACACATGCATATACACACACATAAATATATGCACACTTGGTGTATTTCTCCCCATATCCCACCTGAGACGACGACTCTTCTCCTTCTCCTTCTCCTTCTTCTTCTTCTTCTTCTTCTTCTTCTTCTTCTTCTTCTTCTTCTTCTTCTTCTTCTTCTTCTCCTCCTCCTCCTCCTCCTCCTCCTCCTCCTCCTCCTTCTTCTTCTTCTTCTTCTTCTTCTACTTCTCCTCCTCCTCCTCCTCCTCCTCCTCCTCCTCCTCCTCCTCCTCCTCCTCCTCCTTCTTCTTCTTCTTCTTCTTCTTCTTCTTTTGTGGTACTGGGGATGGAACCCTTCTACCTCCAGGCTACACTCCCAGACCTATTTTATATTTTATTTGGAAACAGGGCCTCTTAAGCCAGAGGGGCTGGCTTCGAACCTGTACGATCCTCCTGTCTCCGCCTCCCAAGTGCGGGGATTACAAGTGTGCGCCACCACGCCTGGCGAGACTCTGCATTTCTAACAAGTTTCTGGGTGATACTATTGGTTTAAAGGCCGAATTTGGAGCCACTTTGAGAAATTCTATACCACATAACAGCTATGACTTTTCTTTAAGTTTAAAAGTTTTCACAATAAAAAGTAAAAAATCCATATGCATTGGTGGGACAAGTCCCCAAGGGAGCAGGGCCTGAGGAGCTTGGGGGAGGAGGCAGGCAGGGGAAAGATGCTGAGGACAGCTCGCCTGTGACCTGGATTTGCTCAGGCTGAGCTGGGTCCCCAGGGAAATATGCTCTGAGGCTGCCCTCCAGGCCATGGTGGTGGGTGGACTGAGTATCTCTGGGGAGCCCAGGGCAGAGCCTTACACCAGGGAGGAACTGCCACAGATGCTGACAGCAGAAACCTGCTCCGCAGAGGGGAAAGTGCAGAGAATCTGTGACTGATGGGAAGCATCAGCCCAGGGGCTAGACAGGGGACATGGCGCTATGCAGGGGCCCTGGGGAGGGAGCAAAAATGGCAAGGGGCTCCTGGAACAGTTGACAGGGGCTCAAAGGTGTTAGAAGGTGGCTCCAGGACACAGGCTAGATGCTCTGTTTGGGAGATGTGTGTTTTCCTCCTCAGTGGTCGGTGGTGATGGGGCATTCTGGTGGGAGGGAGGCTTAGCGTGTTGGGGGCCGTGGTTAGGTTGCACACAGTACCATTTATTCAAATTTGGTCTTAAGATCTCCTGGGGCAAGGTTTTGGATAGGTTGGGAGAAATAACCTATTTATTTATTTTTATTTTTGCTGGTGTGGGGATGGAACCCAGGAGCATTCCAACTCTGAGCTACACCCCCTGCCCCCCCCCTTTTTTTTTTTTTGGTGGTACTGGGGTTCCTGGAAACCCTTCTACCTCTGGGCTACACTCCCAGACCTATTTTTATATTTTTATTTGGAAACAGGGTCTCTTAAACCAGCGAGGCTGGCTTTGAACCTGCATGATCCTCCTGTCTACGCCTCCCAAGTGTGGGGATTACAAGTGTGCGCCACCACGCCCGGCCCCTGCCCTATTTTTTATTTTTTGTTTATTTATTTTTTTTGGTGGTACTGGGGATGGAACCCTTCCAACTCTGGGGTACACTCCCAGACCTATTTTTTATTTTTATTTGGAAACAGGGTCTCTTAAGCCAGCAAGGCTGGCTTCGAACCTGCGTGATCCTCCTGTCTCCACCTCCCAAGTGCGGGGATTACAAGCATGCACCACCATGCCAGGCCTTATTCTTTATTTTGAAACAGGGTCTTACTGAGTTGCAGAGGGCCTAAGTAGCTGGGGCTGTCCATGAACTGCGATCCTCCAGTCTCCACCTCCTGAATGCTGGGATGACAAGCGTGCACCACCACACCAGGTTGAAATAATCTATTTATAGAAAAGTGGCTCTTTGCTGGGTGTGGTGGCACATGCCTGTAGTCCTGGTACTTGGGAGGCTGCGACAGGAGGATTGCAGGTTTTAGGCCAGTTTTGGCAACTTAGCAAGACTCTCAGTAACCTAGAGAGACTTTAATTCAAAACAAAAAGTAAAAATCCGGGCGTGGTGGTGCACACTTGGGAGGCTGAGACCGGAGGATAGTACAGGTTCGAATCCAGCCTTAGCTACTTAGTGAGGCTCTCAGCAATTTAGTGAGACCTGTTTCCAAATAAAATATAAAATAGGGCTGGCAGTATAGCACGGGGGTACAAAGCCTCTGGGTTCCACCCCCAGTACCACCAAAAAAAAAAAAAGTAAAAAGTGTTGAGTGTGTAGCTCAGAGGTAGAACTCCCCAGGGTTCAAGCACTAGTACCACAAGTAAGAATAAAATAAAATAATAAAATAGGGTTAGGGGTGTATCTCAGAGGTAGAACACACCTGGATTCAAACTTTAGTGCAGAAAAGAAGAATAAAATGGAGAAGGAGAAGGAGAAGGAAGGAAGAAAGGAAGAAAGGAAAGAGTTTTCTCATTAGAGCTTCTGTGCCTCCGGTTTCTCATCAGATAAATCAGGATTAAATAACACCTGCCTTCCAAGATTGGTATGTGAGGTTAATACAAAAGTGCTTACTGCCTTATACGTGTTAAGTGTTACCATCATCACCGCCACCATCACTATGGTCATCATCACTGCTGTCTTTCTTACCATCCACATCAGCATCACTATCACCACATAGTCCTTGCCACCAGTATCACAGCATCACTTCCATCAGCACAGCCATCGTCATCACCACTACCATTATCATCACCATCATCACCATCACTACATACTCCTCGAACCTGATATTACAATCACCATCACCACCAACCTCACCACCATGACGACGAGCATCACTATCACCATGATCACCATCATCACTACCACCCTCATCACCATCGCCACCATCACCATCACTATCAATGCATAATACTTTTTTTTTTTTGGTACTGGGGATGGAGCCCAGGGGCATTCTAACTCCAAGCTACACCCCCCAGCCCTATTTTTTTTATTCTTTATTTATTATTATTATTATTATTATTATTATTATTATTATTATTATTAGTGGTGGTACTGGGGTTCCTGGAAGCCCTTCTACCTCCGGGCTACACTCCCAGACCTATTTTATATTTTTGAAACAGGGTCTCTTAAACCAGTGCAGCTGGCTACGAACCTGTGTGATCCTCCTGTCACCACCTCCCAAGCCCGGGAATTACAAGCATGCGCCACCACGCCTGGCTTTTATTCTTTATTTTGAAACCAGATCTCACTGCGTTGCAAGGGGCCTCACTAAGTAGCTGAGGCTGGCTGCAAACCGCGATCCTCTGGTTTCAGCCTCCCAAATGCTGGGATTACAAGTGTGCGCCACCATGCCCAGCCTGCATAATACTTCTCTTTTTTTTTTTTTTTTCTTTGCGGGTCTGGGGATGGAACCCAGGGGCTTTCAACCGCCAAGCTACACCCCCTGTCCTATTTTTTATTCTTTATTTTGAAACCGGGTCTCACTGAGTTGCAGAGGGCCTCACTAAGTAGCTGAGGCTGTCCGCGAACCGCAATCCTCCAGTCTCAGCCTCCCGAATGCTGGGATTACAAGCGTGCACCACCACGCCTGGCTCATAATACTTCTTGAACCAGATATTACAATCCCCATCAGCACCATCATCACAAACATCACAACCATCGTCATCATCACCATCATCACCATCACTAACATCCCATAGTTTTTGAAGCTAATATCATAATCACCACCATCATTATCCCTACCACCACCACTATCATCTCCATCACCATCATCATCACCATCACCACCAAGTCCCTGGGGAAGCTGTGTCCAGGCAGGACTAACTAGTGGTAAAGAACAGTCTGCCTGGGTGTATTGGCTCACTTATTGGATTGAGTTAAAATGCACACAAAATCCCCCATTTTAGTTGGGTGTGGTGGTGGATTCCTGTATTCCCAGTATTTGGAAGGCTGAGGCAGAAGGATCACAGATTCAAGGCCAGCTTCAGCGACTTAGAGGGACCCTCAGCGCCACTACGCCTGGCTTTTATTTTTTATTTTTAAAACAGTGTGTTTCCAGCTGAGCCTAGTGGCGCACCCTTGTAATCCCCGGCATTTGGGAGGCTGAGACTGGAGATCATAGGTTCTCGGCCACCCTCAGCTACTTACTGAAGCCCTCCGCAACTTAGTGAGACCTTGTTTCAAAAACAAAGAATAAAAAATAGGGCTGAGGTGTAGCTTGGAGTTAGAATGCCCCTGGGTTCCATTCCCAGTACCACAAAAATAATAAATAAATAAATAAATAAATAAATAAATAAATAATAGGGCTGGGGGTGTACTCAGAGGTAGAATTCCCTTGGGTTCAATCTTCAGTACTGCCCCAAAATAACTGGGGTGCAGCTTGAAGGTAGAATGACCCTGGGTTCCATCCCTAGTATACACACACACACACACACACACACACACACACACACAGAAAAAGTGTGTAGTTTCAGTGGCATTTGATGTATTTGTAATGTGTGTAACCACCACCTCTAATTAGTTCCAGAACTCTCCTCACCCCAAAAGGAAACCCCTTTCCCTGTTAATAACCTCCCCTTTCCCCCAGGCAGCCTCTATTTGGCCTCACCTTCACCCTTGATATCTCTCTCTCTCTCTCTCTCTCTCTCTCTCTCTCTCTCTCTCTCTCTCTCTGTGGTACTGAGGATTGAACCAAGAGACATTTTACCTCTAAGCTACACTCCCAGCCCTATTTTACTTTTTTATTTTGAAACAGGGTCTTGCTAGGTTGCTGAAAGTCTTTCTATGATGCTGAGGCTGTCCTTGAAGCTGTGGTTCTCCTGTCTCAGCCTCCTAGGTTCTGGGATTACAGCTGTGTGCCACCACACCCGGCTGCTTTTTTCTCTATGGATGTGCCTGGCCTGGACGTTTCATCACATGAGATCCTACACGATGTGCTTTTTTCTCTGATTTCTTTCCTTTAGCATTGTGTTTTCAAGGGTCATCCATGTGGAGGCAACATACTTTTTACTTATTTATCTGGGTCATTTCTTGCCATCTGTCACCCTCACAGAGACCCAAGCTCTGTGCAGTTGGGAATTTCATCTGCTTTGCTCAGTGATAGGTGTCTGGGGTTGGTCCAGGCCTAGCACATAGTAGGCACTCAATAAATGCATGGTGCTTGAATCTATTTCTGGGGTCTCATCCTTTTGGGAGCCCAGTCTCCCCCAAACCAAGGTCTCTGGCCTTTCTTCCCGCTGCCCGCCACCCAGCTGCCCGCCACCCAGCTTGTCCTCTCTCCCCACCTCCCACCCCTCACCTGCAGATTTGGTTGTGCAGGAATCTTCTGTGGTTGGGCCTCCTCTTGGGGGGTCGGGTACGCCGGGGTTGCAGGGCCCGAAGCATGTGGATTGCCGCCCCACTCACAAAGGCGCACAGCTCTCGGGGGCCAGGCTCAGAGACCCCAGGGGCTGCGGGGATTCCGGGGTGCATGGCTGAGATGCGCTGGCATATAACTACCACTATGCTGCTAATTAGAAAGCACCCCTCCAAAACCTGTGAGGAGGGGCGGGTGGATGGAGGGCAGGGCGCTGCCAGGAGGAGGGGAGGGTCAGCCTTGGGAATTAGGATAAGATCTCCCTCTGAGCCCTAACTGGTGCCTACCTCCCGGAGCTGCAGGTGAGGGGCTGATATAGGGAAGGCAAGGGGTGGGGAGGGAAGGGGCTTCCTGTGCGCCTCCCAGGTGCCCAATTAGCACATAGTTGGACCTGGGATATAGGACAGGGGCTCGTAGGTGGGGGGACAGAGAAAAGCGCCTGGAGATAGCCAATTAAGGGGACAAAGGCCTTGTTAAGGAGGCCAGGCCAGGAGCAAGTCAACCACAGCGATTAGTGTTAAGGACCTTTAATTGGAGTCGAGGGGAGGGGGCGGCTGTGGGTGGGAGAGAATGGGTGCTGGGACCTCATGGGGTGAGGCAGATATGTCACATCCACCCACTCACTGCCAGACTTCCCTCCACACACACACACTCACTTTTCTCCCTCTGCTCCCAGCCTGGCATTTAGGGGAAATTGAGGCCCAAGGTCTCCAGACAGCTGGAGGGGCAAATTTTTTTGGACCCACCAACCAAATTCTGAGGGTCACATAGCAGAGTTAGCAGAGGAGGTGGAGAGGGTAAAGCTCTGAGGGGCAAGGAGACCCCCAAGGCTTTTTCTTTTTCTTTTTGTCTTTCTTTCTTTCTTTCTTTCTTTCTTTTTTTTTTTTTTTTTTTTTTTTTTTTTGCGGGTCTGGGGATGAAACCCAGGGGCATTCGACCTCCGAGCTCTATTTTTTTATTCTTTATTTTGAAACAGGGTCTCACTAAGTTGTCAAGGGCCTCACTGAGTAGCTGAGGCTGTCTGCAAACCACGAATGCTGAGATTACAAGGGTGCGCCACCACGCCCAGCCCCCCCCAAGTCATTTTACATAGTCCCTGATGGTGGTAGTAGAGAGGACAGGCCTCTTATGATGAGTTCCTGCTGGGGACATGCAGGAACTCCCCCTCTCTCAGGTGGCTCTAGCCCTCTGATGGCCTCTGGCACACTCTGTTCAACCTCCCTCGCCTGCTGTCTTTCTCTGTGCCTCCTAGACCTGTGTCTCTCCCTGGTATCTACAAGTCTCTCCTCTGTCTCCTCTCCTCTGTCTCCTCTCCTCTTCTTTCCTCCTCCTCCTCCTCCTCCTCCTCCTCCTCCTCCTCCTCCTCCTCCATCTTCTTCCCTCCCTCCCTCCCTCCCTCCCTCCCTCCCTCCCTCCCTCCCTCTTTGTGGTTCTGGGGCATGAACCCAGGGGAATTCTACCTCTGAGCTACACCCTCAGCTCTATTTTATTTTATTTTTTTTATCTTGAAACAGTGTCTACCTAACTTGCTGATGGTCTTGCTAAATTGTTGAAGCTGGCCTTGAACCTGCCATCCTCCTCCCTCAGCCTCCCCCATACTGGGATTACAGGCGTGGGCCACCATGCCCGGCCCTCTTGGTCGTCTCGTCTGTGACCTGCTCTCCTATCATATATGTCTTCGGCTCTCCCACCATTTCTGGCTTTTTCTTTTTTTCCTCAACAAGTGGACCCCCAGGTCTCTGAAGGGTCGGAGGGCACGGCCTTTTCTAGCCCAGCTCCAGGAGTTGACCTGTACTCCCCACCCAGCAGTCAAAAGCAGCATTTGCTGGCAATCGTGAGCCAGCAAGAACACAGACAAGAGGTAGCCACCTAGGGGGGTGAGGGGGTGGGCGGTCTGGCCTTGAGATGCTCCACCAGGGGGCGCCAGCGCCTTGGCTTGTGCTGGGAGACCCTGCTCAAGGTTCCAGGCCCTGCCAGGTAAGGTGGCTGCAGACCTGTAACCCCAGCATTTGGGGCTGAGTACTAAGCAGGGTCACAGGTTCAAGCTCAGCCTCAATAACTTAGTGAGACTCTGTTTCAAGATAAAAAATAAACTAGGTCTGGACAGTGTGTAGCTCAGAGGTACCAAGAATTGAACCCAGGGACATTCAACCTCTGAGCTACAAACTCCAGCCCTATTTTATTTCTTTATTTATTTATTTTGCGGGTCTGGGGATGGAACCCAGGGGCATTTGACTTCCGAACTACACCCTCTGCCCTATTTTTTTATTCTTTCTTTTGAAACCGGGTCTCACTGAGTTGCAGAGGGCCTCACTAAGGTAGCTGAGGCTGTCCCCGAACCGCGATCCTCCAATCTCAGCCTCCCAAATGCTGGTTATTTCTTTATTTTTTTATTTCTTATTTATTTTGTGGTACTAGGGATTGAACCCAAGGGCATTCTACCTCCAAGCTATATCCCCTGCCCTGTTTATTTGTTTGTTTATTTATTTATTTAATTTTGTGTGTGGTCCTGGGGATTGAACTCAGGGGCATTCTACCTTCAAGGTACACCCCCAGCCTATATTTTCTTTATTTTGAAATAGGTTCTCATTAAGTTGCGGAATGCTTCATTAAGTAGCTGAGGCTGGCTGTGAACATGACTGTCTCAGCCTCCCAAGTACTGGGATTACAAATGTACTCTACCATGCCTGGCTTTTATTCTTTATTTTGAAACAGGGTCTCACTAAGTTACAGAAGGCCTCACTAAATAGTAGAGGCTGGCTGCAAACTCACCATCCTCCTGTCTCACCCTCCCAAGTACTGGGATTACAAGTATGTACCACCAAGCCCTGCTTTTGTTTTTGTTGGTGGTACTAAGGATTGAACTCAGGGGCATTCTACCTCTGAGCTACAACCCCATGCCTTTACATAGTTTTTGTTTGTCTTGTTTTTGGTACTGGGGATTGGAGCATTCTACCTCTGAGCTACCCCCAGCCCTGTTTTACTTTTATTTTTTAAACAGGTCTCAGTGGGTTGATGAGAGTCTCACTACTTGTTGACACTGTCCTTAAACAACCCTTCTGTCTCTTCCTCCCAAATACTGGGATTACAAGTGTGTCCCACCACACCTGCCTTTCATGTTTATTTTGAAACAGGCTCTCACTAAATTGCTGAGGCTGGCCTCAAACCTGTGATCCTCTTGTCTCAGCCTTCCAAGTACTGGGATTACAAGTATGTGCTACCATGTCCAGCTTCGTTTGGTCTTATCCTTTAGTTTACTATCTTTAGTTCCTGGATTTTCAGTTTCAGTATGAGGGGCATGATATTGTCCCTTGTAGGGTTAACAGAGTATTCTACATTCAAGGATTCAAAGACAGGTCAAGGACTGAGCTGATGTGGGTGGAACAGGGGTACCCCCACCTCTCCTTTGCATCCTAAGACCCTTAGCTTATAGAGAACTGGACACAGGGCTGGCCTGCGCTTCCTCCCATCATTTGCCGTTGCATATGCATGGACCATCCTTTTTTTCCTTTGGTACCAGGAATTGAACCCATGGACATTCTACCTCCACGCTCCACCCTCAGCCCTATTTCCTATTTTGAAACAGTTCTTGCTAAATTGCTGAGGCTGGGCTTGAATCTGTGATCTTCCTGTCTCAGCCTCCCAAGTCCTGGGGTGGCAGTTTCCTTTTTTTTTTCTTCCTTTTTTGGTGGTGGTACTGGGAGTAGAACCCAGGGGCCTTCTACCTCTGGGCTATACTCCCAGACCTATTTTTTTTATATTTTATTTGGAAACAGGGTCTCACTAAGTTGATGAGAGCCTCACTAAGTAGCTGAGGCTGGCTTCGAACCTGTGGGATCCTCCTGTCTCAGCCTCCCAAGTGCGGGGATTACAAGCGTGCGCCACCACGCCTGGCTTTTCTTCCCTTTTCTGAACTGAAAAGTGTGTTCAGGCTGTGATGGACATCAAAGATTTTGCTCACAGGAATGCATGACAGATATCACCAAGACACTGCGGGGATGCACTGTAGACATTCCAAAGATCCTATAGGACAAGGGAAGGTCCAAATCAGCTCAGACCAGTCCCCAGTTCCAGCCTGCCCAGGTGAGCTTGGAAACTGAGAGGGCATAACAATTCAGTCATGTTGGGCATGGTGGCACATAAGGAGGATCACGGGTTTGAGGACAGCCTCAAAAACTAATGAGACTCTCAGCCACCTAGTGAGACGCTGTTTCAAAAAAAAAAAAAAAAAATAGGGAGCCAGGCATGGAGGAGCTAGCTTGTAATCTCAGTACTTGGTGGGGCTGAGACAGGAGGACTGCAGTTTTGCAGCCAGCCTCAGCTACTTAGTGAAGCCCTCTACAACTCAGTGAGACCGTTTAGGGCTGGGGGTGTGGCTTGGAGGCAGAACACCTCTAGGCTCAATCCCCAGTACTGCAAAAATGAATGAATGAATAAATGAATGATTGGGGTTAAGTGTAGCTCAGAGGTAGAACGCTCCTGGATTCCATTCCAGGTGTGGTGTCACTCGCTTGTAATCCCAGCATTTGGGAGGCTGGGACAGAAGGATTGCGGTTTGAGGACAGCCTCAGCTACTTAGTGAGGCCCTCTGCAATTTAGTGAGACACTGTTTCAAAATGTAATGTAGAATAAAGCTGGGCATGGTGGTGCAAGCTTGTAATCCCTGTGCTTTGGAGGCTGAGAAAGGAAGATCGCACAGGTTTGAAGCCAGCATCAGCTGGTTTAAGAGACCCTGTTTCTAAATAAATTATAAAAAATAGGTCTGGGAATGTAGCTGGAATAAAAAAAAATAGGGCTGGGGGTGCAGCTTGGAGGTAGAATGCCCCTGGGTTCCATCCCTAGTACCGAAAAAAAAAAAAAAAAATTCAGTCACCACACAGTACTGATTGCTCTGATACTTAGGCACAAAGAGAACAGATCCCTGTTCTAATGGGCCTAAAATGTCATGGAGAATGTACCAAGGGACACCCCCTAGTATTGGGTCTTTCCATCAGGAGATAGCAGGGACAGGCTGGCCTTCTGGGCAAGGACAGAAAATGACCCGAAGGAGGGTCATTTGCCTTAGCGTGAAACCAAATTTCAGTACTTGCCCTAATTTGCCAAATCAAATAATTTTGATTTGCAAGCAAATCACAGAAACCAGTGAACTTAAAACATTAAGAACTTAAAACATTAAGAACCAAACCCTGGATCCTCCCCATAGGAATCAAGTCCCTTTTAAGAGTTAGCTCGCCGGGCATGGTGGGGCAAGCTTGTAATCCCTGCGCTTGGGAGGCGGACAGCCAGCCGCACTGGTTTAAGAGACTCTGTTTCCAAATAAAAAAGTATAAAAATATGTCTGGGAGTGTAGCCCGGAGGTAGAAGGGTTTCCAGGAACCCCAGTACCACCAAAAAAAAAAAAAAAAAAAAAGATTTAGCTCTTCAGGGTCACATAGGTGTGCTTATCAGGGTGTGCTTATCAGAAAAAACACAGTTCACACCTAAGTTGTCCTTGAGGTGATATGTGTATGTGGGGGGGCTTACTGGGAATTGAACTCAGGGTCATTCTACTGTGTAACTACACCCCCAGATATAGATAGATAGATAGATAGATATAGACAGATATAGTGGGGGGGGGTCTGGGGATGGAATCCAGGGGCATTCGACCTCCAAGCTACACCTCCTGTCCTATTTTTATTCTTTATTTTGAAACAGGGTCTCACTAAGTTGCGGATGGCCTCACTAAATAGCTGAGGCTGTCCATGAACCGTGATCCTCCGGTCTCAGCCTCCTGAATGCTGGGATCACAAGCGTGCGCCACCACGCCCGGCTTCCTATTTTATTTTTTTTATTTATTATTTATTTATTTATTTATTTATTTTTTGGTGGTACTGGGGTTCCTGGAAGCCCTTCTACCTCCGGGCTACACTCCCAGACCTATTTTTACATTTTTTTATTTGGAAACAGGGTCTCCTAAGCCAGCGCGCGGGGATGGCTTCGAACCTGCGCGATCCTCCTGTTTCTGCCTCCCAAGCGCAGGGATTACAAGCGTGCGCCACCACGCCCGGCTCCTATTTTATTTTTAAATAACTTATTTAGCACTGGGGATTGAACCTAGCTCTGAGCTACATCCTCAGCCCTATTTTACTTTTTGAAACAGTCTCAAGTTGCTGACAGCCTAAGTTGGGGCTGGCCTAGAACCTGTGATCCTCCTGTCTCAGGCTCCCAAGTAACTAGAATTACAAGAATGCAGCGCCACACCAGGCTGGATTGATGCTTTATCAGACCCACGGGCGCTAGGTCTTCATCCCTTGGGTCAGTAAACTGATAGGGGCATGCTATTGGTAACAGGGAGACGGGATGGCGGGAAGACTTTGAAGCAGCTTTGCCACCGGTCATGCTGGCCGGCAGGGTCAGAGGCAGGCCCGGGAGCAGGGGTTGAGGCCCCCACCAGCGGTCGCCTCGCAGCGTCAGGAGGCCACGGGGCAGTGTCTGCCTGGGGGGCAGAGGCCCCGGCTCCTGCTGGCCGCTCCACGACGCACGGGGCTCCTCGCAGGAGGGCCGACCCTGGCTAAGAAACCCTGCGCCTGGGCGAGCGGCGGAAAAGCCCGGGGGCCCAAACGCAGAGGCCGGCGGAGGGAGCGGAAAGGACGAGGCTCTGGGAATTCTGGGCTTCCTCCAGGGTCGGGACGCGCCAGGAGCTGGGGTCGGAGCCAGGGCTTGGCCTCGACTTCCCCGGAGGTCGTTTACACCCGCGCCGGCGCCCGGCTCTGAAGCGCGCCCTGGGGTGGGCTCCCAGGAGGCGCCGAGCGTCCCGGCGTCTGCGGCCGCGTAGGCGCGTAGGACCCAGGGCGCCCAGGCCGAGGCCGGGGGCGGGGCCAGCGGCGCGCTGCGTCATGACGCACGGCGCGACGTCGGGGTTTGTGTGAGCGAGAGGCCACCGATAAAGGTTGGGTGCCTCGCGCCGGGGGCCGTCGGGAGGGAGCGCGCCCCCGCCCCTCCCGGGCCCCCGCTGCTGCAGCGCGGTGCCGGACCCCCTTCCCGTCGGCCCCCGCGGGGAGCTCCTAGGGCTCCCGCCTGGTCCCCCCGACCGGGGCCGCAGGTGAGAGACCGGAGGGCGGGGGGAGGGGCCAGAGGGCGGAGTCGTTTGGGAAACGGCGAGCGTGAAACCGGAAGGGGCGCCTTAAAGGGCAGGATTCCCTTTCACCTCCGACTTTTGTCCATTGAGCCGGCTCCGCCCTCTTAAAGGGCAAGGGTCGGCGTTTTGAGGGCCGGACGGGCTTTGCGATTTACAGAGATTCCCGCTCCCACTCCGCCTCCGTTCTGCTTTCTCAAAAGGGATTGCATCACTAAAAGCCAGTGGCGATATCTCAGACATTGGAGAAAAAGCGCCAGAATTCTGACTGCTTCACAGCGACCTCTAGTTTAGCTGAACTAGGGTGGAGAGGTATGCAGCTGGAGCACCCTCTTAAAGGGGAAGTCCAGCCTCCTGGAAAGGTGTGGTTCGGCCTTTTAAAGGAGCCGCTGTTTGCTAAGATGAATCCCTGCTTTTCCAGGGCGCTAGGCATCTCGAGTTAGAGAGGCCATGCTGGGTTTCTCAAAAGCACGTGCAAGACTGTGATCCCAGTACTTGGAAGGTTGAGACTCGCGGTCAGCCTCGTCAATTTACCGAGGTCCTCCGCAACTTAGTGAGACCCTATTTCAAAATAAGAAATAGGGCTGGGGGAGTCGCTGAGAGATAGAACGTCCCTGGGTTCAAGCCCCAGTACCAAAAAATATAAAAGCTCATGCAGTGTCTTGGAACCGTTAGTCTCTTCAGATTGATTGCAGGTTACAGTGGACGTGTGTGTTACTGGGGATTGAACCCAGGGGCATTCTACCTCCAAGTTACACCCCCAGCCCCATCCATCCATCCATCCATCCATCCATCCATCCATCCATTCTTCCTTCCTTCCTTTCTTTTTTTGGTGGTATTGGGGATTGTTGAACCCAAGGGAGCTTCAACGTTTCAGCTACACCTCCAGACCAATTTTATTTGTTTATTTGCGGTACTAGAGATTGAACCTAGGACCTTTCTACCTCTGAACTAAACCTCCAGCCCTATTTTTTATTCTTTATTTTTTTATTTATTTTTAGGTGGTACTTGGGGTGGAACCCAGGGGCTTTCTACCTCCGGGCTATACTTCTAGACCTATTTTTTATATTTTATTTGGAAACATGGTGTCACTAAGTTGCTGAGAGCCTCACTAAGTAGCTGAGGCTGGCTTCAAACCTGTGTGATCCTCCTGTCTCAGCCTTCCAACTGCGGGGATTACAAAGTGCTATTGTTTATTTTTAATTTTTATTTATTTATTTATTTATATTTTTTTGCGGGTCTGGGGATGGAACCCAGGGGCATTCGACCTCCGAGCTACACCCTATGCCCTATTTTTTATCCTTTATTTTGAAACCGGGTCTCAGTGAGTTGCAGAGGGCCTCACTAAGTAGCTGAGGCTGTCCGCGAACCACAATCCTCCGGTCTCAGCCTCCCAAATACTGGGATTACAAGCGTTTGCCACCACGCCCAGCCTATTCTTTATTTTTTTAATTATTATTATTATTTGTGTGTGTGTGTGGGTCTGGGGATGGAACCCAGGGGCATTCGACCTCTGAGCTACACCCTCTGCCCTATTTTTTATCCTTTATTTTGAAACCGGGTCTCACTGAGTTGCAGAGGGCCTCACTAAGTAGCTGAGGCTGTCTGCGAACCGCAATCCTCTGGTCTCAGCCTTCTGGATACTGGGATTACAAGCGTGCACCACCACACCCGGCGTATTCTTTATTTTTTAAACAGGGCCTTATTACGAGGTTACTGAGGCTGGCTGCAAGCCTGTGATCCTCCAGTCTCAGCTTCTCAAGTACTGGGATTACAAGTGTGGGCCACCATGCCTGGCTAACTTCCACTATTATTATTGTTGTTATTATTATTTTTTTAATATTATTATTTTGTGGTACTGGGGATTGAACTCAGAACCATTTTACCTCTGAGCTCTAGCCTCAGTCCTATTTTATTTATTTTGAAACAAGGTCTCACTAAATTATGGAGAGCCTCACTAAGTAGTTGAGACTTCCTTGAACCTGCAATCCTTCTGTCTCAAACCTCCCAAGTACTGGGATTACAAGTGTGGCCCACCATAATGGCTAACTTCCATATTTATTTATTTATTTATTTGTTTATTTATTACAGTACTGGGGATGGAACCTGGGGCATTCTACCCCTGAGCTACACCCCTCGGCCTTATTTTTTATTCTTTATTTTGTAATAGGGTTTCACCAAGTTGCAAGGGGCCTCACTAAGTAGCTGAGGCTGTCCTTGAACCGTGATCCTCCCGTATCAGTCTCCCAAATGCTAGGATTATAAGCATGCACCACCACACCCAGATACCTAACTAATCTTTCTCCCCCCCCTCCCCTCTCTCTCTCCCTTGCTGTACTGGGGATGGAACCCCACGGGCATTCTACTTCTGAGCTACACTCCCAGCCCTATTTTTTATTCTCTATTTTGAAACAGGGTCTCACTGTGTTGCAAAGGGCCTCCCTAAGTGATAGCTGAAGCTGTCCAGGAAGCAAGATCCTCCTGTCTCAGCCTCCCATATGCTGGGATTACAAGCGTCCATCACCTCGCATGTCTTAACTTCCATTTTTTAAAGGGAAATCTTTATTTTTTTACTTCTTTTGGTACTGGGGGTGGAACCCAGGGTCCTTCTACCTCCAGACTACACTCCCAGACCTATATTATAACTTATTTGCAAACAGGGTGTAAATTACTGTGAGCCTCACTAAGTAGCCGAGGCTAGCTTCAAATCCACGCAATCTTTCTGTCTCGGCCTCCCAAGCGCTGGGCCTACAAGCGTGCGCCACCACACCCGGCTAAAGGAAATCTTTATAACCTGTCCAGAGGGGATGCCCTGCTGCCTGGTTCATGCAAACTGTGCTTACTGAGCACACTGTGCCATGTTTTAAAATAGGTGCTAGGACAACAGTAAACAAGACATAGGTCCTTGCTTTCATGGCAGAGTAAAACAGGAAGCATGTGTGTGATAGAGCGGTGGTTGGCAGCTGGGGGTGATGCTACTCTCTGGGGGGAAGCTTGAAGCAAAGACTCCAGGTAGGAGTGGACTCTAAACAGTGTAGAGGCAGGCCCAACACTCAAGGGTCAGTTTGACCACGTTTTGGTTGTCACAACTGCAGGAGTCCGGTGGGGCCAAGTTCAAGGACATTATTGGGCACTCAGCAACGTATGGGGCACCCCACTTTGACAAGGAATGGTGCAAAGCTGGGTGGTGCACACTTGTAATGCTAGTACTTGGAAGGCAGAGACAGGGCATCAGGGTATCATAGAGTGCAGGCTGGAAGCCAGCCTCAGCAATTTAGTGAGGCCCTCCACAACTTAATGAGACCCTGTTTCCAAATAAAAAATTAAATAGGGCTGGGGGTGTTGCTCAAGGGTAGAATGCCCCTGGGATCAAGCCCCAGTATCCCTCTAAAAAAAGAATAGTGCAGCCACAGTTCTCTGTACTGCTGGGGTTGAGAAATGCTGGTTCTGTAGTACTTAGAAGGTAATAAATGCACCAGGACATAAGCCTGTAATCCTAGTACATGGGAGACTGAGACAGGAGGATCCCAGGTTCAAGGCCAGCAGCTTTTGGTAACTTAGAGAGACCCTGTTTCAAAATAAAATAGGGCTGGGGGTCTAGCCATATTTTATTCTTTATTTTTTATTTTATTTTATTTATTTTTTGTGTGTGGTACTGGGGGTGGAACCCAGAGGCTATACTCCCAGACCTATTTTCTATTTTATTTGGAAACAGGGTCTCACTGAGTTGCTGAGAGCCTCACTAAGTAGCTGAGGCTGGCTTCGAACCTGTGCGATCCTCCTGTCTCAGCCTCCCAAGTACCGGGATTACAAGCGTGCGCCACCATGCCTGGCCATATTTTATTCTTTATTTTGAAACAAGGTCTCACTAAATTATGGAGAGCCTCACTAAGTAACTGAGACTGTCCTTGAACCTGTAATCCTCCTGTCTCAGCCTCCCAAGTACTGGGATTACAAGTGTGTGCTACCATGCCTGGTTTATTTTTATTTTGAAAAAGGATCACTAGGTCGATGAAATTCTCGTTACTTGGCTGAGGCTGTTCTGGCACCTGTGATCCTCCTGTCTCATGCCCAGCTCTGCAGAAAGTTTTTATGTGTGTATGCTGTTTCTTTCTTTCTTTCTTTCTTTCTTTCTTTCTTTCTTTCTTTCTTTCTTTCTTTTTTCTTTTTCTGCGGCACTGGGGATGGAACCCAAGGGCATTCTACCTCTGAGCTACACCCCAGCCCAATTTTTTATTCTTTATTTTGAAACAGGGCCTCACTGAATTGCGAAGGACCTAAGTAGCTGAGGCTGTCCTTGAATCATGATCCTCCTGTCTCAGCCTCCCAGATGCTGGGATTACAAGTGTGTGCCACCATGCCCAGTTCTATTCTTTATTTTGAAACAGGGTCTCACTGAGTTTCAAAGGACCTCACTAAGTAGCTGAGGCTGGCCACAACCATAATCCTCGAGTCTCAGCCTCCTGAATGCAGGGATTAAAAGTGTGCACCACCATGCCTGGCTTGCAGAAAGTTTTGACAGGTTTCCTTAGCTGGGAATGGACTGGGGTAGGAAGGGTGAGAGAAGAGGCATGCAGGTCTGTTAGGAGGACGTTGCAGCTGCCCAGGAGAGAGATAGTGGTGCTCGTTAAAGTGGCCAGATTCTGAATCCCTTCCCATGGGACAGAGGAATGTGCTGACAGGTTGATAATACAGAAAGAGAGAGAAAAGAGGTAAAGAGAACAATGGCTTTTTGTCTAGAGAATAGGGCTTCATTCCCTGCTTTCAGGGAAGACTATGGGTTGAGTAGGGCATTTTAATTTTTGTTTCGGGTGCAGGGGCTACAAACTAGATTCTTATTTTGGTCGTGTTACGTTTGATGTGTCTGTCAGCTGTTGAAGTGGCACAGTCTCGTTGGGCATGGTGCTGCACAGCTATCATCCCCGCCACTTGGAAGTCTGAGGCAAGAGAAGCCCAAGTTTCAGGCCAACCTGGGGTACTTAGTAAAACCCCATTTCAAAGTAAAATAAGGTGCTGGGCGTGGTGGCGCACGCTTGTAATCCCCATGCTTGGGAGGTGGAGACAGGAGGATTGCGCAGGTTCGAAGCCAGCCTTGTTGGCTTAATTTACCCTGTTTCAAATAAAAATATAAAGAATAGGTGTCTGGGAGTGTAGCCTGGAGGTAGAAGGGTTTCCAAGAACCCCAGTACCACCAAAAAAAAAAAAAAAAAAAAGGGAAAGGAAAATAAGAATAAGAGCCAGGTGTGGTGGCACATGCTTGTAATCCCAGTATTTGGGAGGCTAAGACAGGATAATTGTGGTTCGAAGACAGCCTCAGCTACTTAGTGAAGTCCTTTGCAACTCAGTGAGACCCTGTTTCCAAATAAATAATACAAAATAGGGCTGAGGTAGAATGTCACTGTGTTCCATCCCCAGTACCATAAAAAAAAATAATAATAATAATAATAATAATGGCTGGGGTGTAACACAGTGGCGCGGCACTTGCCTGGCATGTGGGAGGCCTGGGCGGCACAATCCAGCAGAGGAGTCTTGGGCAGAGCTCCCATTTGGAGTCATCAGTTTTGGGGGTGTAAAGTTGTCCAAGGGGGTTTAGGGTTTCCAGGGAGAAAAGGAGCCAGATGAGGGTGGTTGAAACCATTGAAGGTGTAGCACGGCAGGGAGGAGGACTTGGCAGCACAGTGGGGGTCTGTGACAAGTGGCGAGATGTGGGAAGAGCCTCCTGCGGCTGTTGAGCGGCTCTGCTGTAAAGGGATGGAGAGAAGCAAGGCCGGAGCCGGACGGGAACATGGGGAGAGGTTTTGGCTTCTTTAGGAAGATGGAGACAGTTCTGTGGGCATGCTGATGGCAATGGTCCAGGAAAGAGGAAGGCTGGAGGATGGAGTGGATAGTGGAGGTCAGCGTCCAGGGACACAGACCTGGGATGGGGGACACAGAGTTCCTTAGCCACAGCACTGCAGGCACTGTGGACTGGATCCTTCTTTGTTGTGGAGGGCCATCCTGTGCATTCTAGAGTGTCGAAAAGCATCCCTGGCCTCCGCCAGCTAGATGCCAGTAGTACCTGTGGCTCCAGTTGACAGGCAAGCAGCAGTGTCTCCAGGTATCACCAGATGTCCCCTGGTGGAAGGGCAGTATAAGAGCCCCACTGATGTGGTGGGAACATGATTAGTTTTTTGGTGGGTCTGGGGATGGAACCCAGGGGCATTCAGACCTCTGAGCTACACCCCCTGCCCTATGTTTTATTCTTTATTTTGAAACTGGGTCTCACTGAGTTGCAAAGGCTACACTAAGTAGCTGAGGCTGTCCACGAACCGCGATCATTCTGTCTCAGCCTCCTGAATGCTGGGATTACAAGTGTGCACCACCACACCCAGCTCTGATTAATTTTTTGGTAACTGGCATAATCAGTGGCAAGGTTGCCTGCTGGGAGCAGGAAGGTAAAGGAGGCTCAAGAAGTTTTAGGAGAAAGACACATGCCAAGTAGTCACCTGAGACAGTACATGGGCGAGAGAAACGCAGTGTGAGCCATGCAGGGCGGTGGAGAGGAGCTTTCAGAGCCGTGGGGGTGAGTGTGCAGCAGGACAGTTCTGCCGACTCTGGGCATGTGAGGGCGTGGCTGTAGTATTCCCCATAGCACTTACCAGGTAAGGAAGGTGGCCGGAGGAGGGCGCTGAGCCCACACAATCAAGGGGTCATAGATCTGGTGGGTCTGGGATTTGGGGAACGAAGGGGAGTGAACTGGGTGGCTGGATAGTGGTGAGTGGGGTGCTCGAGGGTCTGATCATGAAGGACTTTTAGAGCAGGGCAGTTTCTGCTGATTGGAGCAGTGGGAGCCAGCATTGGGGTGGAGTGGGGGATAAGGGCTTGAAAACAGAGTGGACAAGGCAGGAAGCCATGTGCCTTTAAGGGCACAGCTGACTTCAGAGCAAACCAGCATAGTGTGGAAGGCAGTGCTTAGCCTTCTGGGACCTGTCTGGCCTCCTGGAGTTGGCCAGCATCCTGGAGCCGTGGCTAACTTGTCCCAGTTTGCTGGGAAATTTTTAACACTTCAATTCTCACATCCTGGGCGCCCCATTTGACACCCCCCCCCCAGGCCATTGGAAACTCAAATCCTAAGGAAGAACTCCTGCAGCAGGTTCCCCAGGGAGGCCACCCCATCCCAGTGCCTGCCTCTCTGATCCTGAATCTTTCCTCCAGGTGTGATGGTGGGCTCCCACGCAGACATGGCGCCTGCATCTACCGTGGAGGGGCCTGGGGAGAAGCCTGGCCCTGCCGCTCCCGCCCCAGCAGCCCAGTATGAGTGTGGGGAGTGTGGCAAGTCCTTCCGATGGTCATCCCGGCTCCTGCACCACCAGCGCACACACACCGGTGAGCGACCCTACAAGTGCCCCGACTGCCCCAAGGCCTTTAAGGGCTCCTCAGCCCTCCTCTACCACCAGCGGGGACACACCGGCGAGCGCCCCTACCAGTGCCCCGACTGCCCCAAGGCCTTCAAGCGCTCCTCGCTGCTGCAAATCCACCGCAGCGTGCACACAGGGCTGCGGGCCTTCACCTGTGGCCAGTGCGGCCTGGCCTTCAAGTGGTCGTCCCACTACCAATACCATCTGCGGCAGCACACGGGCGAGCGGCCCTATCCCTGCCCCGACTGCCCCAAGGCCTTCAAGAACTCATCCAGCCTGCGGCGCCACCGACACGTGCACACGGGCGAGCGGCCTTACACCTGCGGCGTGTGCGGCAAGAGCTTCACGCAGAGCACCAACCTGCGGCAGCACCAGCGCGTGCACACGGGCGAGAGGCCTTTCCGCTGTCCTCTCTGCCCCAAGACCTTCACGCACTCCTCCAACCTGCAGCTGCACCAGCGCACCCACGGCCCCGCCCCGGGCGCCGCCCCCGGCCCCGGCCCCGCCCCCGCGGCCCAGCCCCCCGCCCCCAGCGAGCCCTGCGTGGGCAGCAAGGTGTTGGTCTCAGACACCTATCTGCAGAGGCACCTGCCGTCCCGCAGCCCACCTGCGCCCCCGGCCCCGCCGCCACAGCCCCCGCCCGTGGTGCCTGAGCTCTTTTTGGCGGCGGCTGAGACCACCGTGGAGCTGGTGTATCGCTGTGATGGCTGCGAGCAGGGCTTCGGCAGCGAGGAGCTGCTCCTGGAGCACCAGCCGTGCCCCGGGCCTGCTACCCAGCCCCAGGATGAGCCGGCAGAGACGCCCCCGGCCGAGCCCGAGCCCCCGGCGTCGCTGTCCCCGCAGTCCCCCCTGACGCAACCCCCTACTGCCACAGCCTCTGGCTTCGCTTGCCTCCCCTGTGGGAAGTCCTTCCGCACTGTGGCCGGCCTCTCCCGCCATCAGCACAGCCATGGGGCGGCGGGAGGGCAAGCCTTTCGCTGCGGCAGCTGTGATGGCGCCTTCCCACAGCTGGCCAGTCTGTTGGCACACCAGCAGTGCCATGTGGAAGAGGCGGCGGCCGGGCGCCCGCCCCCGCAGGCCGAGGCTGCGGAGGTCACCTGTCCCCAGGAGCCCCTGGTCCCTGCTGCAGCGCCGGCGCCCCCATCTGCCCCTGCCTCCACTGAGCGACCCTATAAGTGTGCAGAGTGTGGCAAGGCCTTCAAGGGCTCCTCGGGGCTGCGCTACCACCTCCGGGACCACACGGGCGAACGGCCCTACCAGTGTGGCGAGTGCGGCAAAGCCTTCAAGCGCTCCTCGCTACTGGCCATCCACCAGCGCGTGCACACGGGGCTGCGGGCCTTCACCTGTGGTCAGTGCGGGCTCACCTTCAAGTGGTCATCCCACTACCAGTACCACCTGCGGCTGCATTCGGGTGAGCGGCCCTATGCCTGCGGGGAGTGTGGAAAGGCTTTCCGCAACACATCGTGCCTGCGGCGGCATCGGCACGTGCACACGGGCGAGCGGCCCCATTCCTGCGGCGTGTGCGGCAAGAGCTTCGCACAGACCTCCAACCTGCGGCAGCACCAGCGCGTGCACACGGGCGAGCGGCCTTTCCGCTGTCCTCTCTGCCCCAAGACCTTCACCCACTCCTCCAACCTGCTACTGCACCAGCGCACCCACTCGGCTGAGCGTCCCTTCGCCTGCCCCATCTGCGGTCGGGGCTTCGTCATGGCCGCCTACCTGCAACGCCACATGAGGACGCACGCCCCAGCCAACTCGGCTTCAGGCGCCACAACATCCCCCAATGCTGGCGCCCAGCCCCCGGCCCCGCTAGCTGCTGCCCCGGCCCCGCTGGCTACTCAAGATGTCCATGTTCTACCCCACCTCCAGGCCACACTTTCCCTGGAGGTGGCCGGGGGCACCACCCAGACCCTGCCACCGGGCCCTGGGGCCCCTAACTCCCAGACATTTCTTCTGGTACAGACTGCCCAAGGCCTGCAGCTGATTCCCAGCAGTGTCCAGCCCCCTACACCTCCACCCCCACCTGCCCCCCCTAAGCTTATCCTGCTGCCTTCCACTGCTGGGAGTGGGGTCAGCCGAGCAAGGCAGAGTCCACGGGCAGTGGGGAAAGCTGGCCAGGGGTCAGGGGTAGTCTGGCTGCCAGGCCCTGGAAGTGTGGGGGTGCAGGGAGGGGGCAGCCCAGGGGCCAATGGAGGAGGGCAGAGCCTCATTGTTCTGCAGAATGTAGGGAGTGGGGAGACAGGGCCACAGGAAGTAAGTGGGGTCCAGCTCCAACCAGCACAGGAAGTGACCACAGTCCAGCTCCAGCCGGCACAGGAAGTGACCACGGTCCAGCTCCAGCCAGCACAAGAAGTGACCACAGTTCAGCTCCAGCCCCTGGCAGGCCAGCTCTCCAGTTCTAATGGGGGAGCTGTGACTGAGGCCCCCAACCTACTGGTGGTTCAGAGTGGGGCAGCTGATGAGTTGCTCACAGGCCCAGGTCCTGGGGACCAGGCAGGAGATGGTGAAGCTAGCACTGGTGTGGTGCAGGATGTCCTCTTTGAGACGTTGCAGATGGACGAGGGGTTGCAGAGTGTGCTGGTGCTGAGTGGAGCTGATGGGGAGCAGACACGACTGTGTGTGCAAGAGGTAGAAACCCTTCCTGCCGGGCTGACTGAACCTCCAGCCCCTAGCCCTCCAGGACAAAAACTACTCATCATCCGCAGTGCCCCAGCCACCGAGCTGCTGGAGAATAATAGCCTTGGGGGAGGCGCGGCCACACTGCAGCTCCTGGCCCCAACGCCACCAGGTCCTGCCTCTGCCCCTGCAGGGGTTCCACCAGCTCCCACCTCCCAAATGGTACAAGTAGTTCCCACAGGAGCTGGGCCTGGGACCCTGGCCTCGCAGGGCCTACCCTCCATCCAGATTGTGCAGACTTTGCCTGCAGTCCAGCTGGTGCACACATTTTGAAGAGACTGGTACCTCTGTCCACCCCATGCCAAGACCCCTACACACTGACCTTGGCAGGACGGGGATCAGCCCTAGAGAAACGGGCTGCAGGATGGGCTTGCTAATAAAAGACTCAAAATCTCTCCTTTGTATTGTTTTTTGTTTTGTTTTGCGGTACTGGGGGTAGAACTCAGGGGCATTCTACCTTTGAGCTACACCCCAGCCCTATTTTTTATTATTTATTTTGAAACGCTCTCACTAAGTAGCTGAGGCTGGCCGTGAACCCGGATCCTCCTGTCTCAGCCTCCCAAATGCTGGGATTACAAGAGTGCGCAACAACACCAGGCTTTTTTATTTTATTTTATTTTTTTGGTGGAGGAGGAAGCAGGACAAAAGAAACAATGGTTGTATCCACACCTGGGAGCTTGGAGACTTCCCTCTTTCTTTCCCGGCTGACAGACTTGCTTTGCATCTTGGGCCAGCCACTTCTCTTGTATGGGGCTATCCTCTAAAGGGGCGGGGATGGCGATGCTATGGTTTCTGCAGCAGGGAGGCATTAGATTCAGATCTTGGCTCTGCCACTTGTTTGCCGTAAGACATTCTACCCCTCCCCTCATCTGAAAAATGGGCAGGAGGTCTTTATCTCGAAGGGCACTCTGAGCCGTGGCATCCCAGAGATCAAGCTGTATGTCTATAGGGATGGGATGCTGAGCATAATAAAGGTCTCTGGCGCCAATGGAAATCAATACATTCACACTGAGCCTCCTCCCGAGCTCAGGTCGCTTAGCAACAAGGGACTTGTGGGGACAGGAGCCGAGCTAACCTTCCTCCAGGGGCCTTTAAGTACTGCTCCGCCCTCCGCCTCCCATCTCTCCTCCAGCATCAGCTCGCTTTAACCCAAGTCCCCTTTCCCGGCTGCGCCTTCTCCAGGGTCGGAGAGGACGCCTCCACGCACCCTCGGCAGGGTCACATCTCCCCGCCTCGGTCCTTCTCCCGCGCGCAAGTTCCTCCACGCTCCTCTCCCGCTCTGGGGACGCTTGGCAACAGTTGCTAAGGCTCCAGCAGGCGGCGCCCCGCCCCCGCAGCTCGAGTGGATACGTCACTTCCGCCGGCGACCCCCTCCCGACCCTGTTCCCCCCACTCTCGGGCTAGGGATCGAGCGACCCGTGGAGGTGCCGGGGGGCCCTGCTCCTGCAGCGCGGGGCTGAGACGACCGCGGGGGGCGGGAGCGCGGCCCTTTCTCCCGCGTGTGGCCAAGGGGTTCGCGGACCCTCAGGGCACCCCGGCGCCCGGGAGGGGCGGTGCAGCCTGGTGTCGGCGTGCACTGCGCGTTTAGGGGCAGGTCGAGAATACCACTGGGAGGGGGGGGGTCCAAGCAGACTGTAGGAATGTCGTCGGGTGTGGGAGCCTGTCCTGCCGGCGCTTGACCGGGGACCCCGAGGATCCTTGGCGTCCTAATCCGGGAAGTGCTTCCGGGGCCGCCTCCCTCTCGGGAAGCTTTGGGGCAGGTGTGCCCACCTGACACTGACCTACTTATGTTTCCGCCAGGTGCACGACGCCAGCTCCCTTCTGGGGGGCGGCGGCCTGGGGGCTGCCATGGCCCCCAGCCACCTGTCGGTGCGGGAGATGAGGGAAGACGAGAAGCCCCTGGTGCTGGAGATGCTGAAGGTGAGAGCCAGCTGAAGCGCCAGTGCGCCTGGGGCCAGCGCGGGCACCGTGAGTGCCCTCCTCCCCGCCGCAGCCTGCCAGGGACCCCCGTGGGAAATTATTTACCACCTTAGCTATTTGCGTGGCCCGTTCTGACTCCAGGCCTTCCCCTACCTGTGCCTCCGCTTTTTTTTTTTTTTTTTAAGCAGGTAGAGGGGGTCCTGCCGAGCCCAACGCCAGCTCCCTCCCAGGCTGCTCTGCCCCCTACCTCACAGTCTTCCAGGCAGAGCCCATGGCCTCAGTTTCCCCATCCTGTCCGTTCTGGCCTCTCCGCCCTGCAAGGGTCCCTTCCCTGGCACCTGCTCACTGTGGCACCTTGATGAATCGGGTACCCACAACTCCTAATCCACCTATTCACCCACTCATTGGTCCATCCATCCATCATTCCTTCACTGGCTCATTAACACCTACTGTGTCACTTGTGACCGCCCTTCCTGCTGATTTCCCTCCCTACTTAGGAGCCCCCTAGCCTGTCCCTGGGCAGGTTCACTTCCTTTCCTAATCCTAGGGTTGCAATGTGATGGCTGGATGACCCCCTCCACAGGCTGGTGTAAAGGACACAGAGAACCGAGTGGCCCTCCATGCCTTGACACGGCCACCAGCTCTTCTCCTCCTGGCGGCGGCCAGCAGCGGCCTGCGCTTTGTCCTGGCCTCCTTCGCCCTGGCTCTCCTGCTGCCCGTGTTCCTGGCTGTGGCTGCTGTGAAGCTGGGTCTGCGAGCCTGGTGGGGCTCTTTGCCTCCACCCGGCGGCCTGGGGGGACCCTGGGTGGCTGTGCGGGGCTCTGGCGATGTGTGCGGAGTCCTGGCTCTGGCCCCTGGCACCAATGCAGGGGATGGGGCCCGGGTCACCCGCCTCTCTGTCTCTCGCTGGCACCGCCGCCGGGGCGTGGGCAGGAGGCTGCTGGCTTTTGCAGAGTCCCGGGCACAGGCCTGGGCAGGGGGCATGGGGGAGCCCCAGGCCCGCCTGGTGGTCCCCGTGGCTGTGGCTGCCTGGGGGGTGGCAGGGTTGCTGGAAGGCTGCGGCTACCAGGCTGAGGGAGGTTGGGGCTGCATGGGCTACACCCTGGTGAGAGAGTTCAGCAAAGACCTGTGACTCCAGACCCTGGGTGTGCCCCTTGCCACAGCCCTCCAGGAGGATGGGGAGGGAAGCCAACACCTAGTGATCACCTACTGTGTGTCAGGCACTGTTGCATCTGCTCCTCAGTGACTCCCAACCCACCCAGGGCCCCAGCAGAGGTCCCCCCAGAGGGCTGGAGACCTAGAGGCCTACTGGTCCCCCTGCCTTTTTAGCCTGCGGCATGCAGTGTACAGTGTTTGAACTCGGAGTGGAATAAATCCCTTTTCCTTCTTGGTTCTCAGGGGCCATCAGAGGTCAACCTGTCCAACCCCCTGCCTCAGATTCTGTCTGCACTGAGAAATATCCCTGGTCTTTTTGTCTGCAAAGTCTGTACTGTTTGTGCTGCAGGCCTGGGAGAGATGTTTGAGGAAGGAGAGAGGAGGCTGAGCTTTTCCTGAGACAGTTAGGATTTGCTGCAGGTTGCCCCCAAAGGGGACAGGACCTTTCTGAGAATGAGGTGGGGCTGGCAGGCACAGAGTCTCCAGACCCATCTGGTTTTTTACACCATTTGTTAATAAAGACTGACTGAACTGCTGAGTGCCTTGTCTTGCCTGATGCCTTTTCCATTCGTCTGGGGACCCTCCCCTTGCCCTTGCTGTCTGGCTCCTCCTCTCCCAAGTTGACACTAATTGTTGGTGGTGTGGTGGGGTGCTGGGCGGGAGGAGGGGAGGCAGTGAGCTCACGGCAGCCCTGTCCCTGCCAGGCCTTCTGAGTCACGCTCCCCATTACCGAATTTTTTCCCCTTACAGCTGCCTGGTGTGGAGAGAGAGAGAGAGAGAGTGAGTGAGTGTGTGTGTGTACGGCTTCCCTTCTCCCAGGCCTTGATCCTTGGTCCCCCCCCCCTCCCTTCCTGGGGGCTCTTAAGTTCAGTCAGTCCTCTCTAGGATGGAGACTAGAGGCTTCATATTCAAGTCCACAGGCAGGGTCCTACAATGGAGAGAGGGGTTTCTCAGTCTCTTCCTAATCTAGAAAGTTCCTTTTGGTGTCTGGCTGCAAGCCCTTTTGCTGCTGAAGGAGTGCTCCAAATCTGCAGGCTTCCAGCCATGCTTTCCTGGCTGGACAAGAGAAGAGGCAGGAGGGTGTGCCCCCCCCCATCCTTACGGCCCCCAGACACACCAGGCCTGTCTGCTCCTGGAGCCTGACCTCCCCCTAAGCATCTGAGCTGGGGGACACTGCTGGCTGGAGCCTGTCTGGCTGCCTCTGTGTGGGTGTTTGCAGTTGGACACCTCCCTCCCTCCTTCCCTCCCTCCCTCTCTCCAGCCACCCCCCCTCCTCCCTAAGCCTCCGGCCAGCCCCCTCCCCCGCCTGTCCCCTGCTGCCTCCTCAAAGCCTCCCTCCTGGCAAAGCCTCCAGCCCTGCCTGCGCCTCTGTGGGTCCAGGGCGCCTCCGCAGGCGCTTCCCTTCCTCCTGCCCTCCCTCCCTGGCCTGCTCCTCCCCTCCTGCCCTCCTTCCCCTTTCACCCGTCCCCTGCCCTGGACTCTGCAAACATGAAGGTTTGGGCCTGCCTCCTGGGTGAGTGACCCGTCTCCTGATGGATTCAGGGGCCCCGGCCCCCACCTCTGACCTCTTGGCTCTGACTTCCGGGAGCCCGTCTGTCGTGAGACCCTGACATCTGGCTGCCTGCCTAATCCCGCAGGAACCCAGCCTTCTGCATGCCCATCCCACCCTCTTAGCAACCCAAGAGACCTGGCCCCCTGTGCACCCCAGCCCTGACCCTTTGGGGATCCCCCTGCCATTGGACCTGGTCCCCTGCCTGACTTGAGGAATCAGGCATCTTGGGGCTCCATCTGCTTCAGGAACTTCTATCTTGTCCTATCCTAGCCCTCCCTCCTTCCCAGCAACAGGGGTCTCTGGCTCAGAGGAGTAAGAAGTGTGTGTGTGTGTGTGTGTGTGTGTGTGTTTCCATGTGTTTGCACTGGGCAAAGCCACCATCTGCCCCTCACTCTGCCCTATCCCCGTCTCTGCAGCAGCACTGGTGGGGATCCAGGCTGTTGGTAAGTGACCCAACTCCCCTCCCATCTGGCTTCGCCTAGCTCCCAGCCTCCCGTGGCCCAGCCTGGCCTCACCTCCTGGCCTGGCCTCACCCTCCTGCTGGGTCCCTGGCCACTCTGGTCCATCATGACCTTCCATACCCCCGGTGACCTCCTACCACTCCCAGCCTCTCTCAGGGACCAGCATCTCAGACACTCCTCTCTGGGCACCCAGGAGCCCCAGTCCTGGGTCTGGCAACCAGGGCAGTTGACCTCTGATGGCACCCTGCAGGACAACCCTCAGTCCCTGCCATCACCCTGGCCCTTACCTTGGCAATGCCTGCTGGGGTCACAGTCTTTCCTCTGCCCTCCCCCAGAGCGGCTGCGCCTGGCTGATGGCCCCCACGGCTGTGCCGGCCGCCTGGAGGTCTGGCATGGTGGGCGTTGGGGCACCGTGTGTGACGACGGATGGGACCTTCGGGACGCTGCTGTGGCCTGCCAGGAGCTGGGCTGCGGGGGGGCACTGGCTGCCCCCGGGGGCGCCTTCTTTGGGGAGGGCGCAGGGCCCGTGTGGCTCAGCGAACTGGCGTGCCGGGGCAGTGAGGGACAGCTGGGGCTCTGCCCACATCGGGGCTGGAAGGCCCACATCTGCTCCCACGAGGAGGATGCAGGCGTCGTCTGCTCAGGTGAGGGGACCCTCAACCCTTCCTTTAGGGGCTGTTCATTTGGAGATGAACCAGGGACCCTGAGTCCTTAGTCCCCATAAACCTGAGTTGCCCAGCAATCTAGAGACACCTAGCCCCTGGTTCCCTTAAAGCCAGGTGTTTTCCTCATTCTGGGACCCCCAACCTATAATCACTTGCTTCTGAACCCCAGGAAACCCAGGCATCCTGGCTTTGTACCTGTCCCAGGGACCAAATGGCCCTGTCTTCCCCTCCCCTTCTTCTGCCCTCTTCCACAGGCCAGCGTGTGGCTAACTCTAGAGACGATTCGGCTTCCCCACTTGATGGGGATATGTGGCCCGGACTGTCTGGGGAGCTGAGCCCTGGCCCCGAGGAGCCCTCTGGGACTCATGGTGAGCCCATAGAACAGCGCTTCCTGCTCCTGACCAGTGTCCATCCTCCCATCTCGGCTGTTAGGGAGGGACATCTTGTGATGTCCAGGTAGCAGCTAGGTCCCCATTACCTCCTTCACAACCTGAGAGTCCTCCATCACCATGGGCCCTGGGAAAGGAAGCCCTGGCCCCCCAGGCAGCAGGAGGATGAGCAGTTCAGTGTCCTTCTGCCGTGTCCTCTCCAGCCCCCCGCCCAGCCGCAATCCCCCAGAGTGGCCCCCGGAAGAAGAGTCCCCGGCCCCCCAAGCAGGCCAAGTCCACTCGGGCTCCTTTGCTGACCACTGGAGCCCCCCGCCAAGGTAAGCACCCTCTGGGCCTCCTCTGCACCCAAATCTGGATGCTGTGGGACCTAGGCCCAGCTAGACCAAGGATGCTGTGACCCTTTTCTCAGCCTGTGGCACATGAAGGAACACCCAAGTGCTTACTGGATCTCCTGCTTGGGTTCTGAGTCAAATCTGGTCTCCTCTCTTCTTCCTGACCCCTCCCCTGGCAGGAAACCCAAGGGTCTGCCCCCCTCCCCCAGATTGTAGTTCTCTTTCCTAATTGGGCCAGCTGGCAGGCAAATCTCAGACCACTGCTCTTTCTGGGCCCCAGCTTCTCCAGGTGAAAAAGGGATAGAGGCAGGCAGCTTGAATTTGTTTCCTCCAAGCTGTGATCAGATGAGGCCCTCACCACCTCTTCCATCTCTGTCTATCCCACCAGAGCGGCTGCGCCTGGCTGATGGCCCCCACCGCTGTGCCGGCCGCCTGGAGGTCTGGCACGGCGGGCGCTGGGGCACCGTGTGTGACGACGGATGGGACCTTCGGGATGCTGCCGTGGCCTGCCAGGAGCTGGGCTGTGGGGGGGCACTGGCGGCCCCTGGGGGTGCCAGATTCGGGTCTGGTGTGGGGCCTGTGTGGATGGATGATGTGGGATGCGGAGGAGGAGAGCAGGCCCTCCGGGACTGTCCCCGAAGCCCCTGGGGCCGGAGCAACTGTGACCACAGTGAAGACGCCGGGCTGGTCTGCACTGGTATGTTGGGGCCGGGGGCTGCCCACCTCCCACCCCTGCCTGCCTTAGCCCCTGCTCTCTCTGCCCCCTCCAGGATGCTCCAGAGGGTTTGGTCCTAGGCAACTTGCTCCATTCTCTGGGGAAATGCAGAGGCAGGGTTCCGCCAAGCCTCCGTTTCCTTGACGGAGCTAGGAGGCTCGGATGTCCATCCCACAGGCTCCTCAGGGCCCAAGTGTAAGGAGCCCTGTGAGCCTTCTGCCATGTGGCTGAATTGTCCACTGCCAGGTCCCTGGGGTCCTGTCTCTGTGGCCAACCAGAAGCTGAGGTGGGAAGAAGAGTGTGGTGATCTGGGGGGTGGAGAGGCTGAGACCCCTGCCCCACGCCCCCACCCCCACACGGAGTCGCGTGTTTCCTGGACAGCTTGCCCCTGTGGACCAGTGATGGAACCCGGGCAAAAAGGGGTAGTGGCTGAGAACTTAAGGACTTCCTCCTCACTCATCTTCTTCCTTTCTTCTTCCTGCCTTCCTCCTCCCTTCCTTCCCTCTTCTCATCCTTCCTCTTGTCCTTTCCTTCCCTTTCCATCCTAGTTTCCTGAGAGTATAACTCAGCACCTGCTCTTCATCCTAGTTCCTCTTAGTGTAACCCAGTACTAGTCCATCCATCCTGGTTTCTGCCAGGATAACTCAGTACCTCCTTGTCCAACCCAGTTGCCATCAGTGTTACTAAGGACCTGGTCCAAACCTAGTTCCCATCAGTGTAACTCAGTACCTCCTCATCCATCCTAGTTTTCTGTTTCCCTGTCCTCCCTCCCCCTCTATCCAGGCCCGGCCCCCAGGCTGCGCTTGGCCGATGGCCCCCATGGCTGTGCTGGCCGCCTGGAGGTCTGGCACGGTGGGCGCTGGGGGTCAGTGTGTGATGACGCCTGGGACCTTCGCGACGCGGCAGTGGTCTGCAGGGAGCTGGGCTGTGGGGGGGCACTGGCCGCCCCAGGGGGTGCCTTCTTTGGGGAGGGGACCGGCCCCATCATCCTGGATGATCTCCGATGCCGGGGAAACGAGACAGCCTTGAGATTCTGCCCAGCGCGGCCCTGGGGCCAGCATGACTGCCACCATCGGGAGGACGCTGGGGCTGTGTGTGACGGTGAGGACCGCGGGGAGGGCGGGGCAGTGAGCTCAGCGGCATGTGGAATGGAGAGGCAAGAACTGCGGGGGGGGGGGATTGTCCTGTACTCCATCTGTGTGAGTTTCCACTTCCCCCAGATACGGAACCTCTTTTGACATCAGTTGTTCTCAACTGGGGGCAATTCCCCTTCCAGGGCACACTGGGCAGTGTCTGGAGACATTTCTGATGGTCATAGCTGGGAGGGGGCAGTGTTGCTACTGGTACCTAGTGGGCAGAGGCCAGGGACACTGTTCAGCATCCCAGAGTACACAGGACACCCCAACCCCAGCCCCAGGGAAGGATCCACCCCAATGTCAGCACGCTAAGGCAGAGCCCAGCCCTCCCTGGCCTGCACCTGGCCTCAGTAGAAGGAAGCTCATCACCCACGGCCATGGGGTCACCTCCTCCCTTCTCTTTCATCCCTAAGCAACCTCCACTTCCTGCTCTCTCTCTCTCTGCTCCCTTGTCTACCCACACCCTCCTGGCCCCAGGTCAGGGATGTTGAAGGCTTGGGCTGTGTATGCGGAGGAGGCTCAGTGGGACACATGACAGGGCAGTAGTAATGGCTTCTTCCTGCTCCAGGCATGCCCCTGGGCTATGTGCCCCCCACGGCCCCCACAGCCGGCAGCAACAGCTCTGCACCCAGGGAGCCAGCATCCAGACCTCTCACCCCCACAGTGGGCCACAGCCCGGGGGCAGCAGGAAACTCACCTCCAGCCTCTCCTACTGCCCCTCCGGAGCCTGGGCCAGAAGCTGGTGAGTCCCTTCCTGCCCCCACTGTGAGGCACTTTAATCAGTAGAGCTACACCTAGAAGACAAGGGGACCAGTGCTTTAGCCTTATCTTCAGGAGGACTGGTAGGAGCTCTGATTATCTAGATGAGTATGCTTGGTCATGCAGTCTTGGCTCATCTACGATTTTCTTGATCATTATCTCAGGATTGGTAAGGTCTTGTGGGCGCCAATAAGAAGGTTGCTGTTGCTTGGGGGATAGTTTTGATTCACAGCAAGATGCTTATCCATCACACCTGTTCCTGAAATCCAAGTTGACTCAATGACAGGAGTGAGGTGCAAAATGGAGGCAGAGAATCGGGGCGTGGTGGCGCACACTTGTAATCCCAGCATCCGGGAGGCTGAGACAGGAGGATCGTGGGTCACAGCCAGCTTCAGCTACTTAGGTCCTCTGAAACTCAGTGAGACCCTGTTTCAATTCCCATACCACAGGAAAAAAGAAGGAAGAAAATAAAAGATGGGGGGAAGGTGTAGCTCAAAGGTAGAAAGCTCCTGGATTCAACCTCTAGTATGAATGAATAAATGAGAGAGAGAGAGAGAGAGAGAGAGAGAGAGAGAGAGAGAGAGAGTGTCAGAGGGCTGGAAAGCCTCCCTTCTCTAATTCTTGGCATCTCTTCTATCCAGGGTCCCCCCAGCTGCGCCTGGTGGCTGGGCCCAGCCGGTGCTCAGGCCGGTTGGAGGTGTGGCATGGCGGGCGCTGGGGGACCGTGTGTGATGATAGCTGGGACATGCGGGACTCAGCTGTGGTCTGCCGAGAGCTGGGCTGTGGGGGGCCTCGGCAGCCAGACCCTGCCGCGGGCCGCTTCGGTTGGGGCGCAGGCCCCATCTGGCTGGATGATGTGGACTGTGTGGGGACCGAGGCTTCCCTGTCCGACTGCCCTGCGGCTTCCTGGGGGAAGCACAACTGTGCTCACAATGAGGACGTCGGGGTCACCTGCACTGGTAAGGATGCCCTAGCCGCCCACTAACTCGTGCAGGGCTTCCTGGAGGAGGGAACGGAAAGGAGCACTGGTACTAACACTGCCTGAGCGTCTCCCGAGCCCTGGCTCCTGCTGTGTTTTTGCATGTGTGGCCATATTCGAACCACATAATATGTCTGGGTTAGTGGGTGCTGTGCCCAATTACTGCTGAAGAAGCCGAGGCACAGAAAGGTTAAGTAAATCTGCCCAACACACAGTCACAAAGTGGCAGAGCTGGGATTCTTACTCAGAAAGCTTCTTCCTCTTCCTTCTGCCAGAAATCCAAGAAGTTGACGGGCGTGGTGGCGCACGCTTGTAATCCCCGCGCTTGGGAGGCTGAGACAGGAGGATCGCTCAGGTTCAAAGCCAGCCTCAGCTACTTAGTGAGGTTCTCAGCAATTTAGTGAGACCCTGTTTCCAAATAAAATATAAAATAGGTCCGGGAGTATAGCCTGGAGGCAGAAAGCCTCTGGGTTCCACCACCCCCAGTACCACCAAAAAAAAAAAAAAAAAAAAAAAAGAAGGAAAGAAAAAGAAATCAAAGAAGAAGTTTCCCACAAAGAAAGGAGATTTTTCCTCCCTAAGATGAAAGGAAGGGGACATAGAGGGCCTGGAAGAAGAGAAGCCAAAATGAGGGTCAGTTAAAATCAGCTCAGAAGCCGGGAGTGGTGGCACACGCTTGTAATCCCAGCATTCGGGAGACTGAGACAGGAGGATCGCGGTTTGCGGACAGCCTCAGCTACTTAGTGAGGCCCTCCGCAACTTAGTGAGACCCTGTTTCAAAATAAAGAATAAAAAACAGGGAAGGGGTGTAGCTCAGAGGTTGAATGCCCCTGGGTTCCATCTCCAGAGCCACTTAAAAAAAATCATCTCAGAAGGCTGAGACGGGAGGATCACAGGTTTGAGACTAGCCTTGGGAACTTAAACACTGCCTCAAAATAAAAGATAAGGCAGGCATGTTGGTGCACACATGTAATCCAGTACTCGAGAGGCTGAGACTGGAGGACTACAGGCTTGAGGACAGCCTCAGCAAGTAATGAGACGCTCATCAACCTAGACACTCATCATTACAGGCGTGGTGGCCCACGCTTGTAATCCCAGCATTTGGGAGGCTGAGACAAGAGGAGGAGGAGGTAGAATGTGCCTGACCCAATCCTCATCCCCACCCCCACACCAACTCAGGTATTACACTTATATATTTATCACCCACATTTACTGAGGTCTAATTTCAGGTGCCAGACACTGAGCTAGGTGCTGCGTCTTCAGAATAGAAGGAACATGGTCCCAGCCTCTGAGAAGCTCACAGCTCAGAGAGGAAAAGAGATGTGTAAACAAACCCTCGCAAGCCCGTGTGACTTGTTACCGTTTGGGAGGTGCCCGAGACCACCCTTAGGTTCGGCACTTCAGTAGAACTCACAGAAATCATAGAGGCTGCTGTGGTGGTTCATTATGGCAAAAGGCTACAGATTAAAATCAGCAACAGATGCAGGGTGTGGTAGCACATGCCTGTGATCCCAGGATTTGGGAGGCTGAGCCAGGAGGATCTCAAGTTCAAGGACAGCCTTAGCTTTTTAGGGAGGACTTCAGCAACTTAGTGATACCCCGTTTCACAGTGGGGAAAAAAAACAAAACAGAGCTGTGGGTGTAGTTCAGAGGTAGAGGGCCCCAGGTTCAAACCCCAGTACAAAAAAAAAAAAAAAGTGAACTTGGGCCTGGGCAGATGATCTCTCATCATGGTGTCTCCGTCTTCTCCTGTCTCCCCAACTGCCTCCCAGGAACTCCTGGCCTGGACACCATCTCAGACCCTTTCAGTTGGAGCTGGCTCCCTGGGCTGGGGAGAGACCAAGATGCCTGGCTTCCGGGAGAGCTGGCTACCAAACCCTCTGCAAGTCTGACGCCCAGTGTGCTGCAGAAAAGCACCACTAAGGCCCCAGGGAAAATGCCCAAGAGTACAAAGAAGTGGACACCCAAAAACGCAAAAAGACCAACCACCCAACCCCCTGGGACGCCGACCACCAAGCACTCCAGGGGCCTAGGCACTCAAAGACCCCAGGAACTAACGTCCCCAGCCATCACGACCTTGACTACGGAGGCCTCCCCCAAACGCACCTCTGAGTTACCAAAGAGACTGACCTCCAAGACTACCCACAGACTGACTTTGCACCCTACTGCAAAACCGACTCCTCAGGTCCCCCGGGGAGGGACCTCGAGGACTGTGGCGGTGCTGACTACTCAGGGACCCCAAGGAATAACCGCTGAGGCCACCCCCCAGCAAACCCCTCAGGCCTCCCTGGAGCCACCTGCTGAGATCCCAGAAGGGTCTCCAGAGTCATCCACAGACTCAGCCCCCACTCCCACTGCCGGCACCCCGGAGGAGCCAGGTGAGTGGTCGCAGGAGAAGGGGCGGGAGCGCAGGGGAGGCCGCCCCAGCCTTCTGACCCTAGCTAGGCTCTTCTGCACACAGGCCCCTTCCGGGTTCGTCTGGCCGATGGCCCCAACAGGTGTGCCGGACGGCTAGAAGTGTGGTATGCTGGACGCTGGGGGACGGTCTGTGATGACAACTGGGATCTGCGGGACGCCACCGTGGCCTGTTGGGAACTGGGCTGTGGAAAGGTCCGGCCCCGAGTGGGCAAAACCCACTATGGCCCCGGGACTGGGCCCATCTGGTTGGATGACATGGGCTGTAAGGGGAGCGAGACTTCGCTAAGCGACTGTCCCTCTGGCCCATGGGGGAAGCACAACTGTGACCATGAGGAAGATGTGGGACTCACCTGCACGGGTAGGTCCAGGAGCAAGTCAAGGGAATGGAGTCAGAGTGGGGCGGGGTGGTACCAGGGTTGGAATCTCAAGAATTGGGCCAGCTGAGAGTGGTGGCCCACGCTTGTAATCCCAGTACTTGGGAGGCCGAGACAGGAGGATTGCAGGCTCAAGGCCAGCCTTAATAACTTAGTGAGACCCTGTTTAAAAATAAAGGGAGGACGCTTATAATCCCAGCATTCGGGAGGCTGAGACAGGAGGATCATGCAGGTTTGAAGCCAGCCTCAGCTACTTAGTGAGGCCCTCTGCAACTCAATGAGACCCTGTTTCAAAATAAAGAATAAAAAATTGGGCAGGGGGTGTAGCTCTGAGGTCAAATGCCTCTGAGTTCCATCCCCAGACCTGCAATAAATAAATAAATAAATTAAATAAAGGGAGGAGGCTGGGGTGTAGTCAGAGGTAGAATGCCCCTAGCCTCAGTACAAAAAATAAATAAATAACACTGGGCCAGATTGTTTGGGGATGGGGTACACACAGTTGCTTCAGAAGACTCCTAAAGGGGAGGGAGGAGCAGTGACGACAGAGGACGGGCTCAAACACTGCCCAACTTCTCCCAAGGCTACGCGAACGATGATGATTATCCTCCCTGGACCTGGGACCCCACTTCAGGAGAGGACCTGACCAAAGGGACCACCACAGCAGCAGGCCGTGGACACACTCTCTCCTGGGGCACCACTAGGCGCCCAAGGGTCTCCTCCCCAGCGACACAGCGCCTTCCTGACACAGGTGAGTGAAAGATATTTGGCACGTCCCCCTGTCGCACAGAGACACGCAGAGATCCATAATATGATATGGATGGCTTTATTTGTGGGAAGTCGGCCTCTAGCCCCCGCATGCCCGCAGGGGCTGGTGGGGGAGAGTGCGTCTCTCTGTCTCCCTGTTGGGCTCCCCTCTGAACTCAGAACTCTCTTCTTCCTGACCGGGAGGCGTGGTCCCCTCTCGGAATCACCGGGCTCTGCCTCCTAGCTTCCGGCCCTGCCCCTTGTGGGGCAGGGGTGGCTCGAACCTTTCAGTGAGGGGCTTCATGAGATAGCCAAGGGGCTTCTTAAAACTCCACTCCCTCCCTGTGGGGTTCCAGAAAGATCTTTCCCTTCTTTCCTCCTATTCTCTCTTTTTCTCTCTCTGTTTCTTTCCCCCCACCCCCTGCCTTCCCCTTGCCCCTGGCTCTCCCAGAGATTGAACCCAGAAGACCTATACCTCTGAGTCTCACCCCTCAGCTTCTTTAATTTTTTATTTTTATTTAATTATTATTATTAAGCCGGGCGTGGTGGCGCACTCTTATAATCCCACCATTTGGGAGACTGAGACAGGAGGATCGTGGTTCGCAGACAGCCTCAGCTACTTAGTGAGGCCCTTTGCAACTCAGTGAGACCCTGTTTCAAAATAAAGAATAAAAAAATAGAGCTGGGGTGTAGCTCAAGAGGTAGAATGCCCCTGGATTCCATCCCCAGTACTGCATATATAATAATAATAATAATAATAATAATAATAATAATAATTATTATTATTATTATTATTATTATTATTATTATTTTGGTACTGGAGGCTGAATGCAGAGGCATTCTACCTCCAAGCTACTCTCAGCTCTATTTTTTTTGAAACAGGGTCTCACTAAGTTGCTGAGGGTGGCCTCAAGCCTGTGATCTGTCTCAGTCTCCAAAGTACTAGGATTACAGGTGTGCAAGGACTACTGGCCCTCTTACTCTCTTAATGCTCTTGTTCATCATGCACACGTTTCTCTTGTTCTCTCTCATCTTTCTCAGTTTTTCTTCCATTTTCAGTTTCAGACTCCCCTCATTTCTTTTTCCGTGTCTTTAATTTCTCACCCTACCTGTTGTTTTCCACTACATTTTCCATGGTCAGTTCCTCTCTCTTGTTTCGCAGATCTTCTTGAGGTTTCATCTGCAGCTTCACCCTCTCATCACCCTCTCCTTTTGGGGGTGAACCCAGGGGCATTCTACCTCTAAGATACAGCCCCATTTTATTTTATTTTGCGGGTCTGGGGATGGAACCCAGGGGCATTTGACCTCTGAACTACCTCCCTTGCCCTATTTTTTATTCTTTATTTTGAAACCGGGTCTCACTGAGTTGCAGAGGGCCTCACTAAGTAGCTGAGGCTGTCCACGAACCGCGATCCTCCGGTCTCAGCCTCCCGAATGCTGGGATTACAAGCGTGCGCCACCACGCCAGGCTTTTTAAATTTACTTTCAAAGAGAGTCTCACTAGGCCGGGCGTGGTGGCGCACGCTTGTAATCCCCGTGCTTGGGAGGCTGAGACAGGAGGATCGCGCAGATTCGAAGCCAGCCGCGCGCGCTGGCTTAGGAGACCCTGTTTCCAAATAAAAAATGTAAAAATAGGTCTGGGAGTGTAGCCCAGAAGTAGAAGGGCTTCCAGGAACCCCAGTACCACCAAAAAAAAAAAAAAAAAAAAAAAAAGAGAGTCTCACTAAGTCGCTAAGGGTCTTACTAAATTGCTGAGGCTGGCTGGCTTTGAACAACAATCCTCCTACCTCAACCTCCCAAGTATGGGACTGCAGGCTTGCAGTGGGCTTGCAATTCCATGCTTTATCTGACTCTATCTTGATTGATTGATTGATTGATACTGGAGATGGAACCCAGGGGCTTTTTACCTCCAGGTTTTTACTCCCAGACCTATTTTATACTTTTATTTGGAAACAGGGTCTCGCGAAGTTGCTGAGAGCCTCGCTAAGTAGCTGAGGCTGGCTTTGAACCTGCGCGATCCTCCTGTCTCAGCCTCCCAAGCGCGGGGATTACAAGCCTGCACTACCACGCCTGACCTATCTCTACTTTTTACTTCAGCTCCCCACCCATGTCTCTGCAGTTTTTTCATGCTGGGAGTTTCTGCTTCACGCCATCCCTCTCTCTGTGGGACTCTTCTGGGGCCGCATCCTTCCTTGGTTTCTGCCTCTCCTTATCTCCTCCCTCCCCCCTCACCATCTTTCTCCATTCCTCTCTCCCCTAATCTCGCCTTGCCTGCCCCGGTTTTTTCCTCCGTCGCCCCTGCCCCTCTGCCTATCCCTGTAGGGCCATCGCCCTTTTTGGTTCCCTTAGGAGCACCTACCACTCCCGTCCTTTCCCTCCTTTTCCTGGCGCTCAGCAAGCATGTGTGCAAGGGATGGGCGTGCCTCGGCCTCAAGCCTCATGACGTAGCAAGGCGCTGCGCTTCCTGATAGGCCGGCTGGCCCTTTGCCCAGGAAAGGAGGTGGGATGGCAGCAGAAGGTCCCTGGAGCTACCTGGTTACCAGGAGAAGGTGGGAGGGAAGGAGGGAGCCCTGGGGAGAACCCAGTGGACTAGGATGGTGAAGTCAAACTGTGAATAGGGCTCTGCATCCCGTTTGGTTCCCGAGCGGGAGCTGGAGCTTCCCGAGGTGCCTTTGTCCGCTGCAACCCGGGCAGCCGCCTGTCCCGCAGCGCCCCCTCGTGGTAGGGATGGTCGCAGGTTGGGCACCTGTCCCGCGGGAGCAGCGGTCGGACCCAAAGGACCACGCTGCAGATGTATGCAGAATACAAATGGTGCAAGGGAAAGCTAGACAGTCACAAAGCACAACCCTAATAACAAGAAGACTTGGGAAAGGTGCGAGGCGGGGATGGGGTGTGGGGGAAATGACAAGCATGTGCTGGGCATGGTGGTGCACTCCCGTAATCCCACTACTTGAGAGGATCCAAGAGGATCACAGGTTCGCGGCCAGCCTCAGCAAGAGCAAATCCCTGTTTCAAAATTTTAAAAAGGGCTCACTTTGGCAGCATGCATACTAAAATGGAACAATATAGAAATTAGCCTGGACCTCTGTGCAAGGATGACAAACTCGTATTGTGTTCCTTTTTTTTTTTTTTTTGGTGGTGGTGGTGGTACTGGGATGGAACCCAGGGATACCTTTAAGCTTCACCCCAACCCTATTTAATTTTTATTTGGAAACAGGATCTTACAAGCTTGCTGAGAGCCTTACTAAATTGCCAAGGTCAGCTTTGAACCTGTGACCTGCCTGGCTCAGCCTCCCAAGTACTGGGATTACAGGTGTGCATCATCACGCCTAGCTGCATTCTATATTTTTAAGTGTTGTGGAGATTTGTAATAAATGCTCAGTAAGGCTAACAAATAAAAAGAGTGAGCTGGGCATGGTGGTGGATACTTATAATCCCAGCCTTTGGGAGGCTGAGAGAGGAGGATCGTGGTTCGAGGCAAGCTTCAGCTACTTAGTGAGGTCCTTTGCAACTCAGTGAGACTCTGCTTCAAAATAAAGAATAAAATATCGGAGGTAGAATGCCCCTGGGTTCGGCCGGGCGTGATGGTGCACGCTTGTAATCCCCGCGCTTGGGAGGCAGAGACAGGATGATCGCACAGGTTCGAAGCCAGCCGCACTGGCTTAAAAGACCCTGTTTCCAAATAAAAATATAAAATAGGTCTGGGAGTGTAGCCCAGAGGTAGAAGGGCTTCCAGGAACCCCAGTACCACCAAAAAAAAAAAAAAAATGCCCCTGGGTTCCATCCACAGTACTGAAAAAAAAAAAAAAGGATTGGATATGTAGCTCGGAAGTAGAATGTACCTGAGTTCAATTCCTGGTACCACACACAAAAGAGAAGGGAGGACACAGGCATGAATTCACATTTGCAGAAGCATTAAAATGAACTCTTTAAGCCCCCATTTCTTCTCAAGGAGGTGAGGTGACCGGGGTCCCAGGATTGTTGTACCTGTGCCAGTCAGGTGTGGTCCCAGCAACCAGGTGGTCCAGGTCCTCTCACTACACCCATGTTTTAGAAGGGGAAAGAGTGAGGCTACGCTAGGTTAAGCTTAGCTCTAACTCAGAAATGTTGATGGGGGTCATGCTTTAAGGATTGGATTGGGAAAGATGCTTGCTTGCTGAGAGTGAAAAGCCTCAGGTCTGAAGTCCAGCTCCTCCACCAAGTTCTAATCTAGGCTCTGCGGGGACTGGAACTAGATTGAGGACCATGGGTCCCAAACCAAGGAGCAACATGCATGTGAAATCATTTATACCAGCAAAACTTTGGTTGTTGTTTACTGAAAACACACAAAGCTGCAGGATCCCAGAGACACAGTGACTATAGTAGAGAAATCAGGGAAACTTCGTGGAGGTAATGTTACAATTTCACCAGCAAAGGCAAGCAGGAAGGGAATTCTCAGAGCAGCAAAGACCAGAGGGGAGGCATTTGCATTGCTAGAGACTTGTATTGGTGCTGACAATTTCTGCTAAGACTAAATTCTACAAAGGATCTGTATCCATCTCTATTGCTGCCACAATACAAATTTAGAAGAAAAAAAAAACTTATCTTGTACTTTTGTAGATCAGAAATTAGACATGGGTCTCGGGCTAAGGTTAGAGTGCTTCAGGACTGTTCCCTCCTGTAAACTCTAAGAGAGAATCCCCTCTTGTGCCTTTTCCAGCTTCTAGAAGCACCTGTTTCTGGAAGTCCTTGGCTCAGGACCCCTCCCTCCATCTTTAAAAACAGCAACCTTGCACCTCTTCAACCCTACCATTTTCACATCATTCTATCACACTATAGCTTAGAAGGTTTCCTGCCGGGCGTGGTGGCGCACGCTTGTAATCCCCGCGCTTGGGACGTGGAGACAGGAGGGTCGCGCTGGTTCGGAGCCAGCCTTGCTGGCTTAAGAGACCCTGTTTCCAAATAAAAATATAAAAATAGGTCTGAGAGTGTAGCCCAGACATAGAAGGGCTTCCAGGAACCCCAGTACCACCACCAAAAAAAAAAAAAGGTTTTATGATTATTTTTTAAATTTTTTTGGTACACGCCGGGCGTGGTGGCGCACGCTTGTAATCCCAGCACTTGGGAGGCTGAGACAGGAGGATTGCATAGGTTCGAAGCCAGCCTCAGCTACTTAGTGAGGCTCTCAGCAACTTAGTGAGACCCTGTTTCCAAAAAAATACAAAATAGGGCTGGGGTGTAGCCTGGAGGTAGAAAAGCCCCTGGACTCCACCCCCAGTGCCACAAAAGAAAAAAAAAATTTTGTACTTGGGCTTGAACCCAGGGGCGTCCTACCTTTGAACTATATCCCAAGCCATGGTACCAGGGTTGAACCCAGGGACATTCTATTTCTGAACTACATATCCAACCCTATTTTTTTTTTCAGTACTGGGGATTGAACCCAGGAGTATTCTACCTCCAAGCTACAATCCCAGCCCTATTTGTTTTTCTTCCTTTCTCTCTCTCTCTCTCTCTCTCTCTCTCTCTCTCTCTCTCTCTCTCTCTCTTTCTCTCTCTCTTTCATGCAGTACTGGGGATGAAACTCAGGGGCATACTACCTTTGAACTGCACCCTCACCCCTATTTTTTATTCTTTATTTTGAAACAGGGTCTCACTGAGTTGCAAAGGACCTCACTAAGAAGCTGAGGCTGGCCACAAACCGCGATCCTCCTGTCTCAGACTTCCAAATGCTGAGATTACAAGCGTATGCCACCATGCCCGGCTTTTTTATTATTATTATTATTATTATTATTATTATTATTATTATTATTTTGAAATAGAGTCTCACTAAGTTGTGGAGGGCCTCACTAAGTAGCTGAGGCTGGCCACAAACCCAGATCCTTCTGCCTCAGCCTCCCAAGTACTGGGATTACAAGTGCTTGCCACCATGCCTGGCTTTAGCCCAATTTCTTATTCTTTGTTTTGATACAGAGTCTCAGATGCAGAGGGCCTTACTCAGTAGCTGAGGCTGGCCACTGCGAACCTGCAATTCTTCCTGTCTCAACTTCCCAAATACTGGGATTACAAGCGTGGGCCACCATGCCCAGCTTAGTTTTTTATTTGGAAACAGGGTCTTGTTAAGTTGCTAAAGGCCTCACTAAATTGCTGAGGCTGGTGTCCAACCTGTGATCCTCTTGTCTCAGCTTCCCAAGTACTGGGATTACAGGCATGCACCACCATGCCCTGGAAGGTTCCCTGATCTTAAGGATTCCTGTAATTAGTTCAGACCACTTGGATGATCTAGGATAATCTTCCATCTCAAGGTCTAGAGCCTTAATCAGAAGTGCAAAGTCCCTTTTGCTGTGTTAGGTTACATATTCACGGGTTTTGTAGATTAGGGCATGATATCTTTGGAGGTAAGAAGCATTATTCTGTCTACCATGGATCTATCTAGGATGATGAAATACTCAGAAGGGGCCTTTCACTTAATTTTTTAATGAAATGTATGAGAGGCTACAGTATAAGCCTAGAGCGAGAGTACAGGTCATGAAACTGGAGGCCTCTGCAGGTTGGATTTTTATTTTCCAATTAATCAAAGCAACATTTTGTATTTATTTTTGCAGTACTGGGGATTGAACCCAAGGGCATTTTACTTCCAAGCTGCATCTCCGGCCTTTTTATTTATTTTTTGTTTTGAAACAGGGCCTTGCTAGGTTGCTAAAGTCTTTCTAAGTTGCTGAGGATGAAGCTGGGCATAGTGGTGCACACTTGCGATCCCAACTCTTGGCGGGCTGAGACAGGAGGATCTCACAGGTTCAAAGCCAGCCTCAACTACTTAGTGAGGCTCTCAGCAACTTATTGAGATCCTGTTTCCAATAAAATATAAAAATAGGTCCGGAAGTGTAGTCCAGAGGTAGAAAAGCCCCTGGATTCTATCCCTAGTACTGCAAAAATAAAATAAAATAAAAAATAAGTAGCTGAGGATGGTCTTGAACCTGCAATCCTCCTGTCTCAGCCTCCCAAGTGTGTGCCACTACATCCAGCTCAAAGCAACATCTCTGTTTCCCTCCCTTCCTTCCTTCCTTCCTTCCTTCCTTCCTTCCTTCCTTCCTTTCATTCTTTCTTTCTCTTTCTTTTGTGTGTGGTGCTGGGGATTGAACAGAGGGGCATTCTACCTCTGAACTATACCCCAGCCTTATTTTATTATGTTGCCCAGCTAAAGCAACATTTGTTGAGATTTTCGGAATGATGATATTTGGAGACACACTGATTTGTATCAGATACCAACATTGTGGCAGGCGTGTGGATTAACCATTGGAAACACAGCAGTAAGAAACAAAGCAAACTGGATGAGACCAGATGATCACAAGTTCGAGGCCAGCGTTGGCAACTCAGTGAGACCCTGTTTCAAAATAGGACTGGAGGTGTAGATCAGTGGGTTTGATCCCCAGTATCCTTCTCCCACAGAAGAAAGCTATCATAGCTGGGCATGGTGGCACATGCTTGTAATCCCAGCATTTGGGAAGCTGAGACAGGAGGATTGCGGTTCAAGGACAGCCTCAGCTACTATTTAGTGAGGCCCTTTGCAACTAAGTGAGACCCTGTTTCAAAATAAAGACTAAAAAAAAAAAAAAAAAAAAAAAAAAAAAAAAAAAAAATTAGGCCTGGGGGTATAGCTTGGCAGTAGAATGCTCCTGGATTCCATCACCAATACTGAAAAAAAAAAAAAAGAAAGAAAGCTATTGTTAAAATAAGCTTTTGATCAAGAAAACTAGAAGAATGAATACTTTCCATTCTCCTTAAATAAAAAGGTATACAGGTAATAAATTTATATGCTGCATAAAGTTGTTCTATAGACTATCCAAGTATATCCAGCCAAAAAAAATTAAAAGAAAATAGTATTAGAGAAGTATTCCAAGCTAGGTGTGATGGTTTATGCCTATAATCCCAGCACTTGGGAGGCTGAGACAAGAGGATTGCAGGTGTGCAGTCAGCCTCAGAAACTTAGTGAGGCCCTCTGCAACTTAGTGAGATCCTATTTCAAAATAAAATAAAATAAAAATAGGGCTACAGGTATAGCTCAGAGGTAGAGTGCTTCTGGGTTCATTTTCCAGTTCCACCAAAATAAATAAATAAATAAATAAATATTCCAGGCAATTCATTAATAAAGATATCATAGGCTTTTCCTCCAGAAGGGGGAGAAAAAGAATGAATAGAGTTAGGAGTCTCAGGCAACTGCAATAATTAATGCCCTTATTTTATGAGCTATTTCCTATACAGATCTGGTCTAGGTAGCCAATTGATCACAAGGTGGTCGTAAGGTCAGGGAAGGTCTGGGTGATGTTTCCCATCTGAGTTCTTTTGGGCACTGGGGATGGAACCCAGGAGTGTTCTACCTCCAAGCTACATCCGAGCCCTTTTTTATTTTGAAACAGGGTCTAAGCTGTTAAGGATCTCACTAAGTTGATGAGGCTGTCCTCAAACCTGCAATATTCCTGCCTCAGCTTCCCAAGTACTGGGATTCCAGGAGTGTGCCACCACACCCAGCCATCTGAGTCCTTTGAGGCCTCCTGCCCTGGCCTGTGTCCAGTGCACACAAAAGAAGATGACCCTCAACCTTTTTCCTCATTTTTGTCCAGGTGACCAAAACAGTTATGAAGTTTCCTGGACATGGGGCACACCTTCAGGAAGGGGTCTGACCAAGGAGAGCCCCACAGTAGTCAAACCTGGACCCACTCTTACAACTGGCACCATCAAGATCCCCGGCCAGCCCTCTCCAGCTCCAAGGGGCCATGGGGACAGAGGTGAGGCATGTGGCTGGGGGAACCTGTGCTCGGGGGTGGAGATGGGTCCCAGACTCCTCTAACTCAAGGGGCCATTTGCTAACATCTAAAAACATGCTGGGTTGTCATGTTGGGAAGCAGGGCATCAGCCCATTGGAATTCCTAATGGGTAGAGGCAGGAATGATGTTAAAATCCTACAATGCACAGAACATCCCCCACAACAAAGAATCATGCAGTCAAAGTGTTAATAGAGCTGAAGCTAAGGAACCCTATCCTAGACTATGCTAGGCTCTCTGATAAATTAGGTAATGATAGGAAATCCTAAAGGAGAATAAACAAAGATATAGACAAGTGGCCAGGCACCGTGGCACACGCCTGGAATCACGGTACTAGTGAGATTGAGACAGGAGAAATGCAGGTTTGAGGCCAGCCTTAGCAATCTAGCAAGATCCTCAGAAGCTTAGGGAGATCCTGTTTTAAAATAAAATAAAAAGGGCAGCGGGGCATGGTGGCGCACACTTGTAATCCCAGCATTCTGGAGGCTGAGACGGGAGGATCTTAGTGAGGTCCTTTGCAACTCAGTGAGACCCGGTTTCAAAATAAAGAATAAAAAATAGGGCAGGGGGTGTAGCTCGGAGGTAGAATGACCCTGGGTTCCATCCCTAGTACTGCAAAAAGCGGGGGGGGGGGCTGAAGGTATATCTTGGAAGTAGAATACCCCTGAGTTCACTTTCTAGTTAAAAAAATACAAATGATTCACAGAAAGGGATGACCAAATGGCCGATTATATGAAGAAATATGCAACTTTTTTTGGGGGGAATGGTACCGGGGATTAAACCCAGGGGCATTCTACCTCTGAGCTATACCCCCAGCCCTTCCTACCCTCCCTTTTTTTTGTATTTTGAAACAGGGTCTCACTAAGTTTCTGAGAGTCTCGCTAAGTTGTGAGACTGACCTCAAACCTGTGATCCTCCTGTCTCAACCTCCCAAGTGCTAGGATTACAGATGTGCACCACTGTGCCTGGCTGTGAGTCAACATTTTGGAAAATGATCTATTTCGTTCCTTAGCTGCACCAGGCACATTTCAAGTATTCAGTAGCCACCTGACACCAATGGCTACAGCATACAGATGCTCAGATAGTGACACAATCCCATCACTGAGAACATGATTTCTAATACCTAGACTCCGGATACAAGCAACTTGGGGCTCAGATCTTGTCCCTGAATCTTGTGAACTGTGTCTTTGTGACTTCGGGCAAGTTACCTGTGTTCTTGGGCTACTTTCCCTCGTCTATAAAAAGGAGATAAAATCGTACTTAGGCGGAAGCCAGGCCAGGAAGCTGCTGAATTCCTCACTCCATTGGGCACAACATGTAAGGGGTCACCCCAAAATGCAGTAATCGAGGTAAATAACATTGTAATACAATATTTTTAAAAATCAAAATTAATGCCAAAATGATCCATGATGAACTAAATATCAACATTTTAACTAAAGACAGAATTCTGCCCATGTCACTCCACTTACCCTCATCCCAATTCTATTGGATTCTGCCTTTAGTTAAAATGTTATTTAGCTGGGTGTGGTGGCCCATGCCTGTAATTCCAGCACTTGGGAAGCTGAGACGGGATTCCAGGTTGGAGGCCAACCTCAGCAACTTAGTGAGACCCTGTTTCAAAATAAAAATAAAAGCGCTGGGGATGCAACTCAGAGGTAGAATGCCCCTGGGTTCAATCCCCAGTAACAACAACAAAAACAAAAACAAAATGTTGATATTTAGTCCACCATGGATTTCTTGCGTTAATTTTGTTCAAAATATTGCATAAAAATATTTATCTTGATTACTAAGAGGACCCCTCTGCACCCCTCACATTGGCCTCTTCCCCTGCTCCGCATACCCTTACGACCTCGATCTAAGAGTTTTCCAGTATTTCTGCACCCCAGAGCACCCGGCCCCCAGCACCCTCCAGCGCCCCTTCACTTCTCCCACCCCACTTCTGTACCCCACCTCCTGCATCCCTAGTCCCCTCCACAACCCCAGTTCTGCGCATCCACGCACCTTCCCGCGGCAGAGCACAGCTAACACCAGGTGGCGTCTGGAGACTCGGAAGAGGAGGAGGGGTTGAAGTCTGCCGGTGACCCATGACGTCACGAGATCCGCACTTTTTCATTGGCGGGGTCCCTCAGGGGCGGGGAGGGTGTGGTGTGGGCGGGGCACACTGACCTCAGGCAGCCATCTGTACCTCTTTCCTCCTCTTCCAGGTTCTCCGAGGAAATTGTGGCTGGAGCGACGACCACTGCGGCCCACTGCGGCCAAGACAGCATCCCTCACCCCATCCCCAGCCCCATCTGCCTCACCGGGGCCCTCGGGTCCCGAGCTGACCTCTAACTCCTGGCCACAGCTCACCCCGGGCTGGGCTTCGACTCAGGAGGTGGCCTCTGACCCTCCTGCCTCTTCAGCCACCCCAGACATGCCCTCCTTGACAACCCCTGATGACTTTGTTCTGTTCACTGGGGACTCCAATGTGATTCCAGAGATGACCCCAGAGCTCTCATCCACCCCATCGCCCACCTGGCCCAAAGAGCTGAGCCCTGAGTCCTCTGCACCATCAGTGGTGACCAGCCCTTTTCCTATGGCAGAGCTGACTCCAGAAACTAACACAACCCCAGACCTGGACACAACTTCATACCCTGACACAGTCCCAGAACTTTCTGGATCTCCACACCCCTCCACAAAGTCTTTCCCTACAACAACTATACAACCCCCCACAGTCCCTCACCCCCCTATGACCTCTCACCACACCACAGTCCCTCACCCCACCACAATCCCTCATCCCACCATGACCTCTGACCCCACTACAGTCCCTCACCCCACCACCATCCCTCCTCAGCCTACAGCAACCCCTGAACTCACCATAACCCCTAACAACACCATAACCTCTTACCTCACCACAACCCCACCTACCACCACCACTCACTCTTCCAGCACTTCCAATCCCACCTCAATCCCTGTCATCACTACTACGTCCCTTCCAACCTCCCTGGAGACAGAACCTCCCACTCCCACTCCAGTACCAAGGGTCAAGACCAGCTTGTACCCCCAGTTGGCTTTAACAGGGACCCCTCATACCCCCACATCCCAGGTGCTAAAATCAGACCCCTCTCTAGCCCCAGGGTCCAGCTCCTCAAAGGCCTCTCCAGCCCCAAACATGGACCCACTGACCACTGAAGACTTTGAACCTCCCAGAAGCCAGAGCCCCAAACTGACCCCTCCGCCTGCCCTGACCCCAACCTCAGCCTCCAGCCTTACTGTGACCCCTGACCTCCACTCCTCCCCCACAGTTCACCCCTTGGATCAATCTCCCCCTGACCACCTTACTCTAGGGCCCATCCCTGGGCAGGTCCCAGGTCCCGTTGGCCCATGTGTGTCCCCAACACCACCTGTGAGGGTCATGGCTTGCGAGCCACCTGCCTTGGCGGAGCTGGTCACTGCTGTGAGGGATGTGGGTGACCAGCTGCAGAGGCTGACCCAGGTCTTGGAACAAGACCGGCAAGAGCGCCAAGCCCTGGGGCTGGGGCTGGTCCAGTTGGTAGAGGCCGTCCGAGGCCTGGGGCATCTGGGTGAGGCTGTAAAGAGACTGGCAGAGGTGGCCTGGCCCCCCAGCACACCTGTGCCCACAACTACCACCCCAGAGGAGGAAGAGAGACCTCTGAGGGGTGATGTGTGACCCTCTTGGAGACTTCAGGGACTTAAGATACTCTCAAACAACAAAAGAAAACCAAGTATCTAATTAAAAACAAGATGTGAATGATGTTTCTGATGTACTAGGGGGACCCTGGAGAGAGAGAATCACAAGATTGATAGTCATTTGTGAATACCACAGGGACCATGCAAGGTGGTGATCATGGTGGTGGTCATAATAGTGGTGAGAGTAATGACAGTGATGGTGATGATGATGGTAAGGATCATGATGGCGATGGTGATGATCATGACAGTGACAACAGCATATTGTGTGAAGAAGATGATGATGGTGGTGATGGCGGTTGTACTTCTGCTGGTGGTGATAGTGATGGTGGTAGTCATGGTAGCAGTGATGGTAGTAATGATGGTGTTGGTGGTGGTGATGATGGTGTGGTGGTGATGATAGTGATGATGGTGGTGGTGGTGATGATGGTAGTGGTGGTGATGTGGTGGCGGTGGTGATGATGGTGATGGTGTGGTGATGGTGGTGATGATGGTAGTCATGGTGATGGTGGTGGTGGTGGTGATTATGGTGATGGTGTGGTGGTGATGATGATGGTGGTGGTGGTGATGATGGTGATGGTGTGGTGGTGGTGATGATGATGGTAGTGGTAGTGGTGATGGTGATGGTGTGGTGGTGGTGATGGTGGTGGTGGTGGTGATGATGGTGGTGGTGGTGGTGGTGATGGTGGTGGTGGTGGTGATGGTGGTGGTGGTGGTGGTGGTGATGGTGGTGGTGGTGGTGATGATGGTGGTGGTGGTGGTGGTGATGGTGGTGGTGGTGGTGATGGTGGTGGTGGTGATGGTAGTGGTGGTGATGGTGATGATGGTGATGGTGTGGTGGTGGTGGTGATGGTGGTGATGGTGGTGATGGTGTGGTGGTGGTGGTGGTGATGATGGTGATGGTGTGGTGATGATGGTGTGGTGGTGGTGGTGATGGTGGTTATGGTGGTGATGGTGATGGTGTGGTGGTGGTGGTGATGGTGGTGATGGTGGTGATGGTGATGGTGTGGTGGTGGTGGTGATGATGGTAGTGGTGGTGATGGTGGTGGTGGTGGTGATGATGGTGATGGTGTGGTGATGATGGTGGTGGTGGTGGTGGTGGTGATGGTGGTAGGATGGTAGCATGGATGGTGATAGTGATGACTGTGGTGATGGTGGCAGTTGTGAGGGTTGTGATGGTGATGGTGTTGATAGTTTATGGTGATGGTGGTGACGATGGTGCTGGTGGTGCTGGTGATAAAGGTGGTGTGCTGGCAGTGGTGAGAAGGCGATCATGCTGGTGGTAAGCATGCTGGTGGTCCTGACAGCAGTAATGAAGCTCTGCGTGGCAGCTCTGTGTCTTGCTCAGAGGTGCCTCGCTTAGAACAGAGGCTGTGCAGAGTGCACACACTGGCATTTTTGCATGGTCAAGTGTCACCACCAGCTTTCTGGGTGCTTTGGTGTTGTCAGGATACGTGTTGAGGGCTATGCGGGCATGACATCATTTCATCTTCGCAAACACCACTGAGGAGGGTACTATTACACAGCTCAGGAGAGGAGGGGGCGGACTGAGCCAGTGACTCAACTTCTTAGTCTGAGTTTCCCCAACTATTAAAGGAGATAATAATAGAACATGCCGCCTGGGGCTGTGGTGATGACTGATGAACTAGTACTTCTGTGAGTATTTACCGAGGTCCTGGCTCTTACAGGCTCACAATGTGGGAGTGAATATCATATTTATCCCCATTTTACAGATGGGACATGTGGTACAGCCGTGATCGGCACCAAGAATTAGTTTTACACCGAGCCTTAGTTCTTAAGACAATGTTACATGGACATATCCGATCAACCTGGGTCCAAGTGCTGACTTGGTTTCATTCCAGCTATGAAAACCTGGCAGCTCTTCTCCCTTCTCTGAGCCTCAGTTTTTCTCCTCTGTAAAATGGGGATAATGATGGCATGTGTCTCGCAGATGTTATGAGGATTAAATTAGTTAAAATGTGTAAGTTGCAGCCAGGCGTGGTAGTGCATGCTTGTAATCCTAGTACTTGGGAGGCTGAGACAGGAGATTTGCGGGTTTGCGGCCAGCCTCAGCTACTTGGGCCTTCTGCAACTCAGTGAAACCCTGTTTCAAAATAAAGAATAAAAAATAGGGCTGGGGGTTCAGCTTGGAGGTAAAATGACCCTGGGGTCAAAAAAACGTGTAAGTTGCTGAAGCTGGTCTTGAACCTGTAATCCTCCTGTTTCGGCCTCCCAAGTATTGGGATTACAGGTGTTTGCCACTGTGTTCAGCTGAGTTAGTATGAATAAGGACAGAACTTCACATGTAGCATGTGTGCATGCAACTAGAGTGGTCCTTGCCATTACCTGACAATGTTTCTCTGTGCCTGACACCACGTGTACTCAATATATTATATCCAGTCCTCACCACAACCTTGGGAGGGAGGATCTTCAATCTCCATTTCAGAAAGGACTCGGAAGCTCAGAGATGGCAGGTGTCTTGCCCAAGGCCACACAGCACAGCTAGTATTTAAACCCAGAAATTCCCTGGTCCTGACCTTGTCCTTGATTAGGGGTTCTGTACATGCCCCTCTCTGAGTGACCTTGAGAAGGCCCTTTCTCATATCTGTAACTCAGCTTGCTGGTCTGTAAATTGGGGGCTGCCTTAGAAGATGTTCCCCTACCCCCTCTCTGACTCTTGCACCTCAAGCAGGAAATCATTCCCCGCCCCCTCCTCTTCCTTCTCCTCCTCTCCCAGGCCAGCCTAGCTCAGAGGTCATGGAAGGCAAGGGATGCTGGCGCCCCCACGGTCCTGCAAAGGCCAGCAGTGTCCAGTTACTTGCCAGGGGGAAGGGACAGACTTGGGGGTCTTGATAGATGGCCTGTTTGCTCCCGCCAATGGCAAAGGAGCATGCGGGGAATTCTCTGGTCCCCACACCTCGTTAAGCTCGAGACTTAAATAACTGCTGACTGGTACCCTGGGAGGACGCAGGGGAGGGCTCTGCTGCCTTTCCCTTCCTGTCTTGGGTAGTCGGGGTGTCACACATCAGTACCCCACCTTGGAAGAAAGAAAAAGGTTTCCTTTTTCATTTCTGGGTAGGAACAGGTAAACCCTGGCTCCCTAAAATATCAGAGAGCCCAACTTGGGGTTCAAGATTGTGGCCTTTCTGCAAGCCGGAGCTGGAGGGAGGCCACTGGGCATTATTGCCAAGGTCCCTCCACCCCTGTCCCCTTCTGCCAGCCAGTACAAGCGGGTGCTTACTTACTCAGTTACTCTATCCTGCTTGGCTATGCAGCTAAGCCCAAACATCTGGCCCCAGGGCCCACAGCCAGGAGGGGTGGCCAGTTCCCACCCGCTACTGGCCCTGACCCTGGGCAACTCCCACAGGACAGCTGAGCTCAATCATCGGCCGCCAACTCACAACAATCCCAGAACGGTAGCTACACAATCCTAGCGAGCTCAGTGGATGCAGGGAAAAGGCCCCATGCTCCAGCACCCCTGTGCAGTTGGCACACACACGGCTGGGAAGGAATAGAGAGGAGGATGTCCTCAATCATATAAAGGTGTAAAGGAAGACACATGACTGTTCATTTCCACCCGCGAAGTTGACATTTTAAAAGCTGAAGAATGGAGCAAATAGTACAATTTACCCAGGATGCTGGATCGGGACTCTAAAATTAGATTTGCACGTTCCTTGCACCTCGAAATGTGGCTTGGGTCCACAGTGCCCACCTTGCCTGAGAGCTTGTCAGAAACATAGACTCCCTTGAGCCGAGTGTGGTGGCGCACGCTTGTAATCCCAGCATTCGGGAGGTTGAGACTGGAGGATCATGGATCGTGGACAGCCTCAGCTACTTAGTGAAGCCCTCCGCAACTTAGACCCTGTTTCAAAATAAAGAATAAAAAATAGGACAGGAGTTGTAGCTCGGAGGTCAAATGCCTCTGGGTTTCATCCCCAAACCTGCTAAAAAAGCAAAAACAAAAACAGAAACAAAAACAAAACCATAAATTCCCAGGCCCTGCTCTAGAAACACCAAACCAGAACCTGCACTGTTTTGGTGGTGGTAGTGGAGGGTGGAGTCTGGGGATTGAATCCAGGGGCATTCTACCTCTGAGCTCTGTCCCAAACACTTTTTATTTTGAAACAAGATCTCACTAGGTTGCGGAGGATCTCACTAAGCTGCCATGGTTGCCCTTGAATTTGTGATCCTCCTGTCTTAGACTCACTCCCGAATACTAGAATTGCAGGAGTGCACCACTATGCTCAGCTGAGCTTGCACCTTAACAAACAGTGCTCCACCAGCCCGTCATGTGGAAATTCTTTACATCTAAGAAGGGTTGCCGGGGCCATTTACAAATCTGTATACTAGCACCAAACTGCCAGTCCTGTCCACCTGCAATCTTAGTCAAATTCTTTAAGAGCTAGGCTGGTACAATTGCATCGATATAATATTCTGTGGGAGTCTTGACAGTGTGTGTGTGTGTGTGTGTGTGTAATGAAAATTGAACCCAAAGGCATTCTACTTCTGAACTATACCCCCAGCCTTATTTTATTTTTTATTTTGAAACAGAGTCTCACTGAGTTGCTGAGGCTGGCCTTGAGCATGTGATCCTCCTGTCTCAATCTCCCAAGTACAGGGATTATAGGCATGTACTACGCCTGGACATTTTTTAAAATACTTTTTCTTACTTTGCATTTAGTATGTGAAGGCCGATGGCACGACAGAACCTGAGCGGACAGTGAGAGAAAAGAGAGGAAGGAGGACAGAGAGGAAAAGAGAAGTTTCTACTTATGCTTTTTATTTAAAAAGGAGCCCTAGATTTACATTTCATAATAGTCACCTACAGTTGTGTGGGGTGTGGGGTTGCTGGGCATGGAACCCAGGAGCACTCTACCACTAAGTTACATTCCCAGCCCTTTTTGTCTTATTTTTGGTACTGATTATTAAAGACAGGGGCATTCTACCTCTAAGCTAAATCCCCAGCATTATTAATATTTTTTTTGAAACAGGATCTCATGCCAGATGTAGTGGTGCACGCTTGTAATCCTAGTATTGGGGAGGCTGAGACAGGAGGATTGCAGGCTCGAAGCCAGCCTCGGCCATTTAGCAAGGCTCTCAGCAACCTAGTGAGACCTTGTTTCCAAGTAAGATATAAAATCGGAGCCGGGCGTGGTGGTGCACGCTTGTAATCCCCACACTTGGGAGGCAGAGACAGGAGGATCACGCAGGTTCGAAGCCAGTCTCAGCTGGCTTAAGAGACCCTGTTTCCAAATAAAATATAAAATAGGTCTGGGAGTGTAGCCTGAAGGTAGAAGGGTTCCATCCACAGTAACACACACACACACACACACACACACACACACACACACACACACAATAATAATAATAATAATAATAATAATAATAATGAAATAAAGAAAAAAGCAAAGAATAAAAAAATAGGGCTGGGGGTGTAGCTTGGAGGTAGAATGCCCTGGGTTCCATCCCTAGTACTGAAGATAAAAAAAAAATAAATAAGAAATAAAATCGGGCTGGGGTTGTAGCTTGGAGGTAATATCTCTCTGAGTTCAATCTAAAAGAAAGAAGGAACGAAGGAAAGAAGATCGGTCTCACTAAGTTGTTAAGGCTGGCCTTGAACCTGTGATCCTCCTGTCTCAGCCTTCCAAGTACTAGGATTATAGAAGTGTGCCACCATGCCCAGCCTTTTTATTTTATTTTTAGACGAATTTTCATTAAGTTGCCCAGGCTGGCCTGGAACTTGCAATCCCCAGGCATGCACCTATGCGCCCAGCAACCCCAAAAATTTTGTAGCTAGTTCTACTTGCAAGTGTTCCTGACCTCAAAGAGCCCAGACTCCTTTGGTGGTCATCACCCAGGTACACTTTAGGAGTGATCAGTGGGGATTTAAGATGCAATACGTCACAATCAGGTCAGAGTAGGATCGGAATCCAGCCATTGCCACCTTTCTACTAATTCTGACTTTTGCAAAGAAGGTAAGCAGTCTGGGTCTCTGTTAGGGAGAGCAATTTGGATTCTGGCATCTAAAAGCTTTGTTCAGGCTGGACACTGTCCCCATCTCTGCAGTCACTCAGCTTTTGTCTGGCTTTATGGAACCGTCTGTTCTGGACATTTCATGGAAATGGAATCTTAAGTGTCCCTTTGCGACTGTCTTTGACAGCACCACGAGCCAAGGTGCGTCATGCCAGGGTGTCAGTGCTTTACACATTCCAGTTGAAGAGTGTCCCATGCACACACTCACGGCAAGACTGCATCTCGCATACGCGCTTACCCATTGGCCACTTGGGTTGCCCCATGCTCTGGCTGTTGTGAATGATTGCTGTGAACACTTGCATGTGACTTCCTGTGGACGTGTGTCTTTGTTTCTCTTGGGCATACACCCAGAAGTAGAACTGCTCAGGCGCCTGGGCACCTGAGCAGGAACTGCCGGACTGACCCTCAAGGTGGCAGCTCTGTTTTTTTACACTCCTCAAACAAGGGTCTCAGCTTCTCACTTCCTTACCCATACGTGTGTGTGTGTGTGTGTGTGTGTGTGTGTGTGTGTGTGTGTGTGAGATTGGGGATTGAACCCAGAGGCATTCTACCTCTGAGCCACACTCCCAGCCTGACTGTATTCTTTTATTTTGAAACAGAGCCTCACCAAGTTCCTGAGGCTGGACACAAATCTGCAATCCCCCCATCTCAGCCTCCCAAGTGCTGGGATCGTAGGCTTGTGCCTCAGGGTGTCTGCTGCCACGCTTTGCAGTTTTCACCAAAGGCGATTTGGTGCCCCAACTTGTCCCTTCCAAGGGCAGTTGACATCTCAGCAACAGACACAGTCCTGTCCCTCCCTCACACAGTTGCACACACTCGTGTTCACACTTGCGTAGTGCACTCCCCCACATGCTCTTGCTTACAACACTCTCGCACACTTACCTGTTCGCTTGCACACTCACAGTTTCTCTCTGGCAGCCCCAGGCCCATGGGCCCTGACCAGCCCCTCACAGCAAGGACATCTCATGGATCCTACCTGGGTTTGCATCTGGGCTCTGCCACCCACCCGTGCGGTATGAGCCCCTACCACACCCTCCATGAAGTGGGGTGAGTCCAAAGGACCTCTAATAATATTCATCAGTGTCAATATTGCTATTAGCATTAAGCGCGACTTAATTAGTGCTGCCCTGCCCCTCTGGGCGCCATCCTCCCCTGCTGCTCAGGACCTTGCTGGGTCGTTATCACCTCCCAGATAATCCTCAGCTGCCACCACTAATTAACACGTGTGCAGACTTCCCTCTGCCCCCTGCCCCTCTCCACCACCCTCATCCCAGCCACCTCCAGCTTTTACAGGACACATTCTTGGCCTAATTGCTCTGGCTATTTCAGGTTCACGGATGAGCAGCAGGATGTCGTGTCACATACAGGCTCTCTCCACTGGCCCCCAATCTCTCCAGCAGCCCTCTTCCCCCAGGCAGTACCTGGATTGCCCAGGACAGGGCCCACGTCCCACTTCTCTCCTTGAATCTAGATTCAGAGGGTCCTTGGGATCAGTCCAAGCGGGCTGCCATCCTGGTCCCAGGCAACACCTGGAGGCCTCAGCAGGGGCGCCCGGTTGTGTAGGGGCCGGGGAGCGGGTGATACACGATACAGCCAAGTTGTAGGCTTGCTCTGGGCCCTCGGCCAAGCAGGGCACGGAGAGGAAGAGAGAGTGTTTGCAAACACGGAGGCTGCCAGGAAGGGGCCTGGTGGGGGGAAGGCGCCAGGGAGAGAGGCCCGGGTGGTGACCCTGCGGTGCCTGCCTGGCCTGTCTCACCAGCTGTACGCAGGCGCGCACACTCACAGGTCCAAGGCCTCACAGACGGATTTGATGTCCACACGCAATGAGGCACAAACTCTTGTTCTCCCTCAACACACACAGTTACATAGGCTCCTGCTAAGACATGAAAACCAGAAAATCAGTCTCTCATGCACACATTCAGACTGCCATTTCTTCTCTCCCGTGTAGGTGTAAAGACGTCCATGATAGTCTTTGAGGGATGTATTTTTTCATTACAGTGGCATCATACATGCTTTGGTTGTAAAGAAAGAGACTCTTAGAAACAAACAGCTCAGCCAGGTGTGGTGGCACACACTTGTAATCTCAACTCTTGGGAGGCTGAGACAGGAGGATCATACAGGTTCAAAGCCAGCCTCAGCTACTTAGTGAGGCTCTCAGCAACTTAGTGAGAACCTGTTTCCAAATAAAGTATAAAATAGGTAAAAAAAGCCCCTGGGTTCCACTCTCAGTACCCCCCCCACACACACACACAAAGATTAAAAATAGGACTGGAGGTGTAGCTTCGAGATACAATGCCCTTGGGTTCCATCCCCATCACCCACCCCCCAAAAAGACAGGGTCTTGCTAGGTTGATCGGTCTTACTACTTGCTAAGGCTATTCTCAACCCTGTGATCCTCCTGACTCAGCTTCCCAAGTACTAGGATTACAGGCGTGTGCCACCATGCCTGGCTCCAGTAACAAAAATATTTGTATTTATGGTACTGGGGATGGAACCCAGGGGCATTCTACCTTCAAGCTAAACCCCAGCCCTATTTTTTATTCTTTATTTTTGAAACAGGTTCTCACTGAGTTGCAAAGGGCCTCACTAAGTAGCTAAGGCTGGCTGTGAACTGTGATTCTCCTGTCTCCACCTCCCCAATGCTGAGATTACAAGTGGGCGCCACCATGCTCGGCTCAAATTTTTTTAAAAAGGAAGAAAGAAGTACTTGGGACTTTAAGACAGGAGGATCTCAGGCTCAAAGTTAGCTTCAGCAACTCAGGCTCACATCAATTTATGGAGACTCTGTTTCCAAATAAAAGATAAAATAAGGCTGGGGATGGGTGGCTGTGGCTCAGAGGTAGAATGCCTCTGGGTTCAATCCCCAGCACCACCACAAAAATAAACAAATAAACTCAAGCTGGCACGGTGGCGCACTCAGCACTTGGGAGGCTGAGGCAGGAAGATTGTAGGTTCAAGGCCAGCCTCAGCAACTTAGTGAGTCACTTGGCCACTTAGTGAGACCCCTGTTTCAAAATAAAAAATAAAATAGGAGCTGGCATGGCAGTACAGGCTGTAATCCTAATACTTGGGAGGCTGAGACAGGAGGACAGTAAATTCGAGGCAGCCTCAGCAATTTAGTGAGACTCTCAGCAAATGAGTGAGACCCTGTTTCTAAAGAAAAATTAAGGCCAAAAAGGTGGCATGTACTTAGTACTTTGGAGGCTGAGGCAGGAGGAGTGCAGGTTCAAGACCATCCTCAGCAACTTAGTAAGACCCTGTTTCAAAATAAAAAATAAAATCAGGCTAGGGGGTGTAGCTAAGAGGCAGAATGCCCCTGGGTTTCACCCCCAGTATCACAAAAATGAAGGAAGGAAGGAAGGAAGGAAGGAATATAGGGCTAGAGATGTAGCTTGGAGGTAGAATGCCTCTGGGTTAAATCCCCGGTACCAAAAAGTAAAAAAAAAAAAGAAAGAAAAGAAAAGAAAAGGAATAAATAGCTCACCACTCATGCTTGGAGACTTTTCATCAATAGGGCCTTGCCTAAGCTAGCAGCTGGAGTGGCAGCCACTGTCCTTCCCTCTCAATATTTCTCTTCCTCTCTCTCTCTCTCTCTCTCTCTCTCTCATCTCCATCTCCATCTCATTCTCTGTGTTTTTCTCTCTCCCTGTCTTTATCTGTTTTTCTCTCTTCTGTCTTCTCCCACCCCCACCCCAGAACAGCATATCCTCAGTGGGCACACACGCATTTATACGCTCTTCTTTCCAAAGGTTAACAAACATACTCAGCATCATGGGACCTAAGTGCCAGGTGGGCTTTATTTGCAGAGAGCAGTTGGGGTGAGAGGCACAGAGAGTCATTGAGAGGGTGGGCATCCCTACGCAGGTGTGGGAGAAAAGGGGCAGAGGGGGTTGGAGGGAGTAAAACCCAGAAAGACCGAAAGACAGGCAGGAGGACAGGGATCTAGAGTGAGAGGCACATGGAGGAGTCACAGTGCCGGACCAGATGGGTCCACATAGTTAGCAAGCCATTTGCTGACTGCCTGCTACAGACAGGCATCACTGTGAGTACGTGGGCCCATTAGGATCAGGATAAGCAAAGACCCCTGGCCTCCAGGAGCTCATAAAATAGCTCTGAGTAAAGGCTATGGTTAAAAAGAATGCATGAGCCAGGCTCAGTGTCATATGCTTGGAATTCCAGGATTTAGGAAGCTAAGACAGGAGGATTGTAGGTTTCAAGATAAAATAGGGCAGAGATGCTCCTGGGTTCAATCCCCAGTATCATGAAACAAAAAATTAAACAAAAAAGATGTACAGGAAGCCTGGGCAGGAGCCCAGAGCACCCCAGGGGAAGGTGCAGACAAGAGTGGAAGGACACATGGTGCTCAGACCTGCACAGACCAGGAGGGAGGGACTGTGCACAGGAGAGGTAAGGACACAAGAGGCAGAGAAGACACTGGAGCCGCACAGTGCATCTGAGCAGGACGGAGCTGCAACCCTTTCAGGCCTCCAGCCTCCTCACTGCCTGTCTTTCTCTGCCTCCCCCTCCTGCTGTTTCCAGGGCCGCCCCAGGTAGCCCTTGATGGAGCCCACAGGGCTCCTCTTCCGGGGGTCAGGATCCAGCAGCCCCCACAGGAAAGCATCTGCCGCAGGTGCCAGGCCAAACCAGGGCTGTGGCCGGTCCTGGGGCTGGCCTGAGGCCTGCCAGATGACGAAGTCCTCATAGAATGGGTCGGACTCCACCAGAGGCTGGTCCCAGGGGAAGTAGCCAGTGAGGAGGCAGAAGATGAGGACCCCCAGTGCCCATGCGTCCAGGGCGGGCTGGATGGGTAGGCCCTCAGGGAGAGGTGGCGGGGCACAGAGCTCGGGGGCCGTGTAGGGGATGGGTGGCCCGGTCAGGCGGAGCAGGGTACCCCGGGGCCGTGTGTGGCCGAAGTCGGTCAACTTGACACGCTGGCAGGCCGGGTCACACACTAGCACATTCTCAGGCTTGAGGTCCCGGTACACCAGGCCGTGGGAGTGAATGTGCTCCAGGGCAGAGGCCAGCTGAGCTGCGCAGTGCTTGGCTGCGGGCTGCGGGAGGCCCACCTGCAAGGAGAAGGTGTCAGGGTGCACACCTCCCTAGCATCAGGAGGGAAATTAAGGCAACAGGCTTCTCTGCAGCCTAAGAAATAGGCCAGGGAGACTAAGGAGTCAGTAAGGCTGCAGGTAGAAAGGCCTCAATGAGACCTGGTGAGGCTGATGAGCCTAGTGAGGCCTACTGTGAACTGGTGAGGCCCGGGGAGGCCTAGTGTCAGCCTAGACAGGCCCAGGGTGACCTTATGAGGGGTGCCTGGTGTGACCTGGTGAAGGAGGCCTAGTGTGAGCTGATGAGGCCTAGTGTGCACTCATGAAGCATAGTGTGAATGTGAGTTGTGAAGTCTAGTGTCAGCCTGGAGAAGAAGGCCTAGTGTGAACTGATGAGGCCTAGTATGAACTGACAAAGCCTAATGTAAACTAGTAAGGCCCAGTGTGACCTATGGAAGTCTAGTATGAGCATGGTGAGGTCTGGCGTGAACTGAAAAGACCCAGTATTACCCAGCGAGGTCTACTATGATGGGGCGATGCCTACTGTGATCTGGCAAGGCCCTGTGTGAACTGACAAGGCCCAGTGTGCGCTGGTAAGATCTAGAATGAGCCTGGTGTAAGGCCCAGTATGATCTGGTGTGGTCTAGTATAAGACTAGCGAGTCCTAGTATTATCTATTGAGGTCTAGCATAAGCTGGCAAGACCCAGTATGACCTAGCCAGACCTAATATGACCTGGCAAGGCCTAGTGTAGCCTAGTAAGCTCTAATGTGAACCTGGTGAGGGTTAGTATAAACTGAAGGGACCCAGAATGACCTGGGAAAGTCTGCAGTGACCTGGTGAGACCTAGTGTGAGCCTAGTGAAACCTAGTATGAACTGAAGAGGTCCATAGTACACTGGTGAGACCTAGCATGAACTGGGAGGCTTAATTTGACCCGACAGGACCCAATGTGGCCTGGCAAGGACTACTGTGAACTGGCAAGGACTACTGTGAGGTAGTGAGGCTTAGTGTGACTAGTGGGTTCTGGTGTGAATTGGTAAGACCTGGGTTGAACTGAGGATGCGTAGTGTGAGCCTGACAAGGTTGTGTGAACTGAAAGTGACCTGGTATGGCCCAGTGTGGGCTGGCAAGGTCTAGTGTGAATTGGTGAGATCTAATGTGAACCAAAGAGGCCTCGTGTGACCCAGTGAGGCCTAGTGTAAACTGGAGACCTAGGGTTTACTTCTGAGGTCTAGTATATCCTACTGAGGCACAGTTAGCTTTGATGAGTCCCAGTGTGAACCCATGACACCTGCCAGTCCCAGTAGAGCTGAGTGTAACCTTGTGAGGGCTGGCGAATCTTAGCATATAGTAGTGTTAGTTCTCACAAGTCAGTGAGCACCAAAGACTCATAAAAATCGATGACTCCTCAGTCTCAGCACAATGAGGGGCCTCTGGGGAAATGGGTGAGGCTCTAGGTAGAGAACGGGATTTCTGAGATCCAGGTATTTGAGAGGATTCCTATGAGGCCCACGGAGGCTGTTGCAGGCATGCTCAAAGCCCACCTACCCACCTTGGGCTGGATGAAGGCAATGAGGTCCCCATGCAGCACAGGCTCTGTCAGGAAGCTGTAGGAGTTGGCCGACTCAATGCCAATGCCATAGGCTGCCACGATGGCTGGATGGGTGCCCAGTGAGAGGCCCACACAGAACTCATACAGGAAGCCACGGAGGGACGTGGAGGCCTTTGGGAGCAGCTTCAGCGCCAAGTGAGTGCCTGGGGCAATAGGGAGAATGTGGGAATATGTGAGAGGCCAGGCTCTTGGGGCCAGCTCTACTGTTTTCTGTGGTCGCCATGGCTGGCCTTCTGCCAGGACTCTTCTTTCCCATATGCCTTCTCCACCTCCCCCATTCCTGCCTCCCCATTGAATCCACCCTAATGGCACAGCCACCAGTGCCTCTAGAAATGATAGCACTCATCCAGGCATGGTGCCATATACTGCAGGTGCAGTCCCAGTACTTGGGAAGCTGAGACAAGGGAATTACAGGTATGAGGACAGCCTTAGTAATTTATTCAGACCCTCAGCAACTTAGTGAGACCTCATCTTAAACTAAAATATAGAAAGGGCTAGGGTTATAGCTTAGAGGTAGAATGCTACTGGGTTCAATCTCCAGTACCTCCCCCCCCAAAAAAAAATACCCAACAATGACAACATGCCAAAATTGAGGTAATCAGGAAAAACATTGCCAGGACTGGGCAACAGAGCCAGTGTGAGAACCATGAATCCTGGGTGGCAGGAAATGGCTCCCGAGTTGCTGAAGATGGCCTTGAACCTGTGATCCTCCTGTCTCAGCCTCCCAAGTACTGGGATTATAGGAGTGGGCCAACACACCCAGCTCTGGCCTTTTCAATGTTTTACCCATCAGCCACCAGGTCCCAGCCTGGCACACCACAGGGCTTTGTGTGACTGGGGTAGGTAGCCTGCATAGTACCCACTATGCCTCTTCCACTGCCTCCTGGGTGCAGAGCTCTTCTGCTATCCCCCCACTGCACCCTGGATTCCTGTCCAAGGGCATGCACCATCTTGCAGTGACGGTCTCTGCCCATCTGTGCTCCCTACCATCCTGCAGCCTTCTCAGGGACAGCTAGGTCCCCACACCCACAGCATCGCCTAGCTTAGGGTCTGGCACCCAGAGGCCTCGAGTCTCAGGTGTAGTGAAACTAAGCAGACAAAGACTTAGGCACAATGGCTCTCTTCCCATTGTTGCTTCTGTTCCCTGCTTTCTTTCCTTCCTTCCTTCCTTCCTTCCTTCCTTCCTTCCTTCCTTCCTTCCTTCCTTCCTTCTTTCCTTCCTTTTCTTCTCTTCTTCTTCTTCTTCTTCTTCTTCTTCTTCTTCTTCTTCTTCTTCTTCTTCTTCTTCTTCCTTCCTTCCTCTCTCTCTCTCTCTCTCTCTCTCTCTCTCTCTCTCTCTCTCTCTCGGTACTGGGGGTGGAACCCAGGTGCATTCTAACTCTGAGCTAAACCCCTAGTCCTTTTCATTTTTTATTTTGGAACAGGATCTCAGCTGAGTGTGGTGATACATATCTGTAATCCCAGTACTTGGGAGGCTGAGACAAGAGGATAAGTTCAAGGCCAACTTCAACAACTTAGTAAGACCCTGTTTCCAAATAAAAATACAAGAGCTGGGGTTATAGATCAGAGGTAGAATGCTCCTGGGTTCAATCCTCAGTACCAAAAAAGAAAAAAGAAAAAAAAAAGAAAAGAAAAAGAAAAAGGAAAAAGAAAGAAAAAAGAAAAGAAAATTCATGAGTTTTAAATTGTGTACCATTCTAAGTAGCATTAAATCTTACCCACCCCATGTCATGAACTTTTCCCAGTGTATTTACCTATTTACACTACATGCTTGTCCAACCCTAGTCACTTGGAAGCCTCTTGGTTATCAGACGGACCAGTATCACAGAACTTGTGTTCAAATGATCCTGTTTACTGGATGTGGTGGCGCCTGCCTGTAATCAATCCCAGTACTTGGGAGGCTGAGATAGGAGGATCATATATTCAAGGCCAGCCTCAGCAACTTAGACCCTATTTTTAAATAAAAAAAAATAAAATAGGGCTGGGAGTGTAGCACAGAGGTATAACACCTCTGGGTACAATCTTTAGCACTACAAAACAAACAAACAAATAAAATACAAAATAAAATGGATAATCCCAGTACTTGAGAAGCTGAGACAGGAGGATCGCAGGTTCAAGGGGAGCCTCAGCAAGTAGTGAGATTCTCATCAATCTAGTAAGACCCTGTTTCAAAATAAAAATAAAAGTAGGGCTAAAAGTGTAGCTCAGTGGTAGAATGCCCCTGAGTTCAATCTCTAGTACTATAATATATATATATATACACACACACACACACACAAATGGGGCTTGGGGGTGTAGTTCAGAGGTAGAATGCCTCTGGGTTCAATCCCCAAACTATACATACAAAGAAAAAAAAAAGCCCCAAAGCACAACACTAGTGATTACTGATGCTGGCAATTTTATTACATAATATTGTTACAACTGTTCTATTTTACTATTTGTTATTGCTGTTAATCTCTCTCTCCTCTCTCTCTCTCTCTCTCTCTCTCTCTCTCTCTCTCTCTCTCTCTCTCTCTCTCTCTCTTCTTTCTTTCTTTCTTTCTTTCTTTCTTTCTTTCTTTCTTTCTTTCTTTCTTTCTTTCTTTCTTGTAGTACTGGGGATGGAACCCAGGGGCATTCTACCTCCGAGCTACACCCCAACCCTATTATTTTATCCTTTATTTTGAAAAAGGGTCTCACAGAGTTGCAAAGGGCCTCACTAAGTAGCTGAGGCTGGCCACGAACTGTGATCCTCCCATCTCAGCCTCCCCATTGCTGGGATTGCAAGTGTGTGCCACCACGCCGGGATTGTTGTTCATCTCTTGCTGTGCCTACTTTTTTTTTTTTTTTTTTTTTTTCCTTTCTGGTACTGGGGGTTGACCCCAGAGGCATTCTACCTCCAAGCCACACCCCGAGCCCTTTTAAAAACTTTTTTTGTTTGGAAACAGTGTCTCTAGGTTGCTGAGAGTCTTGCTAAATTGCTGAGGCTGTCCTGGAACCTGTGATCCTCCTGTCTCAGCCTCCCAAGTATTAGGTTTACAGGCGTGTGCCACCACATCCAGCTTGTTATGCCAGGTATATAGAGGGGAAAAAACAGTATATACAGGGTTGGGTACTATCCACAGTCTCAGGCATCTGCTAGGGGTCAGAGAATGTAACCCCTGCAAATAAGGACAGAAACCAACAGGTCTTGCTCATCTTTTCAAAGGAGGAAACTGAGGCTCAAAAAGGTGAAAGTAGTTCCTAAAAACACACGTCAGAGTCTGGTTTACCAGATTTCCCTGCCTTGGTTAGCTTCCCCTGGGCCCGTGCCCTCACTCTAGTTGCAACCTACAGCCTGTCCCCATCCCTCTACCTTTCTGGCGATGGGTGACCAGTAGGACCCGGCCAAATCGGCCCTGGCCCAGGGGCCGCACTTCCTGGTAGAGCTCATCAACCTCTGCATGGACAAGGGTCTGGGCGCTCAGGGCCATCATGTCCTCCAGCGCCAGGGCGGCCTCCTGGCCCTGCTGAAGCTCCTGTAGGGTGAGGCCCCCCAGGCCATCCTCAGCATCGTCATCTGCAGCCACCACCTCCACCGGCTCCTCCACTGACTGTTGGCCGGGCATTTCTGCAGGGAGAGACACAGAGGGCATGTCCCAGGGCTCAGTGCCACCAGGCCTGGAACCAAGAGAGAAGGGCTGGGTCTGGACTCCTGGGTCTGAGGGAGGAGGGCTGAGATCTGGACCCCCAGGTCTGAGGGAGGAGGGCTGAGGTCTGGACCCCCAGATCTGAGGGAGGAGGGCTGGGCCTGAACCCCCAGGTGTGAGGGAGGAGGGCTGGTCCTGGACCCTTAAATCTGAGAGAGGAGGACTGGCTGCATGTCTATACTCCTGGGTCTGAGGAAGAAGGCTGGGCCTGGACTCCTGGGTCTGAGGGAGGAGGGCTGGGGCCTGGACCCCTGGGTCTGAGGGAGGAGGATTGGGGCCTGGATCCCTGGGTTTGAGGGAGGAGGGATGGGCCTGGACCCCTGGGTCTGAGGGATGAGGGCTGGAGCCTAAATCCCTAGATCTGAAGGAGGAGGGCTGGGCCTGGACCTCTGGTCTGAGGGAGAATGGCTGGGGTCTGGACCCCTGGGTCTGAGAGAGGAAGGCTAGGCCTAGAGCCCTGGGTGTGAGGGAGGAGGGCTGGGGTGTGGACTCTTGGGGGTCTAGACTGAAGATTTACTGTCCTGGTCCATGGGAAATCAGTGTCTAACCAGGCAAGAGGAGTGGGGTGACCAGTGTCTGGTGTGAGGTCAAGTGAGAGGTCACAAATGAACCCCGCCCCCACACCCCTGCTGCCACCCTACAGCCTGAGGGTGAAAGATGAACCATATAACTTGAGACACCCCTCACCTTGTTTCCAAAGCAAACAGACTTGAGCCCTCAGGGTGGATGAGCAGCCTCTGTCTCCTAAGAGCAAACAGGTGCTCTCGGCCCCAGGGGTGGAAAGGGTGGGGCTGTGTGGGATGGCCAGGGACGTCTGGGTCCTGCCTGGGAACAAGTGCCCCAGATGGATCCCCCAACCCTTCCAGGTATAGAACAATTCTCACAGGCCAGCCCTCCTCCCTTAGACCCAGGGGTCCAGGCCCAGCCTCCTCCCTCAAATACAGGGGTCCAGGCCCCAGCCCTCCTCCCTCAGACCCAGGGGTCCAGGTCCAGCCCTCTTCCCTCAGACCCAGGGGTACAGGCCCAGCCCTCCTCCTTCAGATACAGGGGTCCAAGCACCAGCCCTCCTCCCTCAGACCTAGGGGTCCAGGCCCAGCCCTCTTCCCTCAGACCCAGGGGTACAGGCCCAGCCCTCCTCTTTCAGATACAGGGGTCCAGGCCTAGCCCTCCTTCCTCAGACCTGGGGTTCCATGCCCAGCCCTCCTCTTTCAGATACAGGGGTCCAGGCCCTAGTCCTCTTCCCTCAGACCCAGGGGTCCAGGCCCAGCCCTCCTCCCTCAGATACAGGAGTCCAGGCCCCAACCTACCCCTGTCCTGGAGCTTTATACAATTTACATAGTCTGAATTGATTCCTTTCCCCAATAGTCAACCACTCCACAGCCTCAAGTTTAGCCTGTGCTGTGCTAAGGGACCCAGGACTCTGGCCACAGGACTATTTTCCTATTCCTGTACCGCCACCTACTGCAGTTTAACCCTTCCCACCTCCCAGCCTATGGGAGACCTCCAGACCTTACCTTCTCCAAGGTTCGCCTGACCCTTCTGTAGCCTGAAGTGCTCAGTGCCCGGCACTTAGGGCCCATGCCAGCAAAGCCTGCCCAGGAGCGAGACCCGCCCCACTTCGGGGGGTCGTAAGGCCCCACCCACCGCCCCGCCCCTTCTGCCCCCACCAGGGGCAGAGCGACATCGTGCGTTGATTCCCTGAACTGGCTATGGTCAGGCAGATGCCCCAGACCCAAGATGCTCACCCTCCTCCCTCAGACCCAGGGATCCAGCCTAGCCCGCCTCCCTCACACCTAAGGGTCCAGGCCCAGCCCTCTTCCTTCAGACCCAGGGGTCCAGACCCCAGCTTCCTCCCTCAGACCTAGGGGTCCAAGTCTGAGCCCTCCTCCTTCAGACCCAGGGATTCAGACCCCAGCCCTCCTCCCTCAGACCCAGGGATCCAAACCCCAGCCCTCCTCCCTCAGACCCAGGGGTCCAGACCCCAGCCCTCCTCCCTCAGACCTAGGGGTCCAAGTCTGAGCCCTCCTCCCTCAGACCCAGGGATTCAGACCCCAGCCCTCCTCCCTCAGACCCAGGGATCCAAACCCCAGCCCTCCTCCCTCAGACCCAGGGGTCCAGACCCCAGCCCTCCTCCCTCAGACCTAGAGGTCCAAGTCTGAGCCCTCCTCCTTCAGACCCAGGGATTCAGACCCCAGCCCTCCTCCCTCAGACTCAGGGATTCAGACCCCAGCCCTCCTCCCTCAGACCCAGGGGTCCAGACCCCAGCTTCCTCCCTCAGACCCAGGGGTCCAAGTCTGAACCCTCCTCCTTCAGACCCAGGGATTCAGACCTCAGCCCTCCTCCCTCAGACCCAGGGATCCAAACCCCAGCTTTCCTCCCTCAGACCTGGGGTTCTAGGCCCCAGCCATCCTCCTTCAGAGCCAGAGGTCCAGACCCAGCCCTCCTCCCTCAGACCCAGGGATCCAGACCCCAGCCTTACTCCTCAGACCAAGGGGTCCAGGCCCAGCCCTTCTCAGACCTAGGAGTGTAGACCCCAGCCCTCTTCCTCAGGCCCAGGAGTATAGACCCCAGATCTCCTCTCTCAGACTTAAGGGTCCAGGCCCAGCCCTCCTCCCTGAGACCCAGGGGTCCAGGTCCAGTCGTCCTCCCTGAGTCCCAGGGGTCCAGGTCTAGTCCTCCTCCCTCAGACCCAAGGATCCAGGCCCCAGCCCTCCTCCCTCAGACCCAGGAGTATAGACCCCCGCCCTCCTCCTTCAGACCCAGGAGTATAGACCCTAGTCCTCCTCCCTCAGACCCAGAGGTCCAGGCCCAGCCCTCCTCCCTCAGACCCAGGAATCTAGACCCCAGCCCTCCTCCCTCAGACCCAGGGATCCAGGCCCCAGCCCTCCTCCCTCAGACCCAGAGGTCCAGGCCCAGCCCTCCTCCCTCAGACCCAGGGATCCAGGCCCCAGCCCTCCTCCCTCAGACCCAGAGGTCCAGGCCCAGCCCTCCTCCCTCAGACCCAGGAGTATAGACCCTAGTCCTCCTCCCTCAGACCCAGGGGTCCAGGTCTAGTCTTCCTCCCTCACACCCAGGGATCTAGACCTCAGCCTTCCTCCTCAGACCCAGTGATCCAGGCCCCAGCCCCCTTCCCAGAGACCCAGGGGTCCAGACCCCAGCCTTCTTCCCTGAGACTCAGGTGTCCAGGTCCAGCCCTCCTTTCTCAGACCCAAGGGTTTGGACTCCTGTTGAGGATGCAATCGTGTCTTTAATCTTAGCCCCCAGCCTTCCTACCACCCCAGCTGCCTCTATCAATCCTGTATTGACAGGTCAGACACAAGTGTTGGGAGGGGTGTCTGGGGACCCAGATGATAGGGTCATGTTTGGGGAAGAGATGAGACAACAAGATTCCTGAATGATACAGTGAGAGATGACCTCAGACCCCGGGGGGGCGGGAAGCAGGTGGTAGAGCAACTGGGAGGAGCAGCGCCAGGTCCCCTCCTTCCTTGGGGACAGCTGCACCAACCTCTTATGTTTGTAGCATCATGAGGGATGCTACAAACTTCACTTGATTTCTTATTTATTTGTTTTTTGCTGTTGTTGATCTGGGGTTTGAACCCAGGGGCACTCTACCTTTGAGCTACAACACCCAGCTTTTTTTTTTTTTAATGTTTTTCTTTTGAAACACAGTCTTACTAAGTTGCCACACACTGACCTAGAACCTGCAGTCCTCCTGCCTCAGCCTCTCAAGCACTGGACACTTTTTTTTTTGTGTGTGTGTGTGTGTGGTACTGGGGTTCCTGGAAATCCTTCTACCTCCAGGCTACACTCCCAGACCCATTTTATATTTTTTTATTTGGAAACAGGGTCTCTTAAGCCAGCGAGGCTGGCTTCGAACCAGTGCGGTCCTCCTGTCTCCGCCTCTCAAGCGCAGGGATTACAAGCGTGCGCCACCACACCCAGCTGGACACTTCATTTTTTTTAAAGTAAGATTTTTTTATTTTGATAGAATTTGAGGTTTACAAGACACTGGCCACCATCCACAGAGAATTTCTGTGTGCTCCTCTCCCAAGTCTCCCCCCAGCACAAGTTAGCACCCTTAACCAGTGCTGCCACCAAGATCCTTTATCTGTCCCAGGGTCCACTCTAGTGTGCTAATGTGGCACTTAGCAAACTCACATTTGTTTGTTTGTTTGTTTATGGAAGTATGGCTTGAACCCAGAGGCATTTTACCTATGAGCCATACCTCCAGCCCTACTTTTCTTTTTTAACTTGAAACAGACTCTTGCTAAGTTGGCTAAGGCCCTCGCTAAGTTGCTGAGGCTGGCCTCAAACCTGCAATCCTCCTGTCTCAACCTTGAAAGAACTGGGATTTCAGGCCTGTGCCACCCACCCCCACTGGCCGTGAACTCACTTTTCAATCTAAAAAGCATAAATTTTCGATGGGTTACGGTCTCCAGTACCTGCCCTTTCACTGCGTGCCAGGGACAGAGGGTAGGCTCCCGCAGCCTCCCCATGCCATCAGGAGCGAGGGTTTTTGTGCTCCAGGGGGGGTGTGCAGTGGGGGGGAGAACAAGAGCCATAAGCCTAATGGAACTTAGATAATCACAACCCATAGTAGCCTCTGCTCTGTGGAGCAGAATATCGAGGGATTTGGAAGTGAAAAAGTCCAAGTGTTTCCTGGACAGTCTGAGAAGAGAAGCAGATATAGAGACGCTGACGGCTCTGATATGAAGTCTAGAGAAGTCCAGAGCAAGCTGGGGATGGAGCCACTTTCTGAAGCCGCGGGGCAGGGAGGAGAGTGATGCTGTAGGTGGAAGGTATATGCCAACAGCAAAGTGTGCAAGTGTGTGCGTATGTGCATGTGTCTGTGTGTGTGTTTCGGTCCAGATTGGGTGAGTGATTTCTATAACCTCACTCAGAGCCCAGAGAAATGAGAGAGGTAGACGTGAGATTGACAGATGTCGGATCCTCAAAGTTCAGGTTTTGTACCAGGGTCTCGGAGGACAGAAGTGACCCCATCAGAACTTAACAGCAAGCATTTAGCCTACTGAGAGAGTGAACGGGGCCGTTGCTCAAGAGGGATACTAAGAGCGGAGAGAAGAGGAGGGTCCTGAGGAAGGGCTGAACTAAAACCCCTGGGTCAGAGGGAGGAGGGCTGGGTCTGGACTCCTGTGTCTGGGAAGAGAGCTGGGGTCTGCACCCTTCAGTCAGAGGGAGGAGGGCTGGGTCTGGACTCCTGGGTCTGAGGAAGGAGGTCTGAGGCCTGGTCTCTTAGATCTGAGGGAGAAGGGCTGAGCCTAGCCCCCTGGATCCTCAGCTGAGGACTGGAGAAATTCACACCCAAGTCCAGCCCTTACAGGGGAGTTGCGAGGTATTCCTTCTCTGTCTCTCCTTCCGGGGGCCTGGGAAGGGAGGGCCTAGGCGCAGGCCCCGGCCACCTGTCTCAGTCTCCTGGGCCAGCGGCTCCCCTGTCTGCTCCTGTCCACCCACCTCTTCTGCCTTCCTCCCCCTCCTCATCTGTCCACTCCTCCAAACTGGACCCTCCCTCTTCCCCCTCCTCCCCATCCTCATAGGACACATTCCCCAAGCTTCTGGCCTCTCCATTTGCCTCCAGCCCCCACTCATCCCCCAGGAAGTCCAGAGCAGCCAGTGGGAGGCTTCTAGTCTCAGGATCCAGGTCCAGGAGGCCCTGGAGCAGGGTCAGAGCTGGAGGTGCAAACTGGTCCCAGGGTGCTGGCGGCCGAGGGGGCTGTGGTCTGGTGGTCATCCAGCCTGCGAAGGCCTCAAACTCAGGATCAGGGGCCATGGCCACGTCCCACGGGAAGCAGGCGGTGGCAGCGCAGAAGAGGAGTACCCCCAGGGCCCAGGAGTCCACGGCTGGCCGCAGGGGAATGGTGTCGGGTGGCAGAAGCAGGCAGAGCTCAGGAGGTGCTGTGGGCAGGGGTACTGGTGGGGCAGGGGTTGGGCTGCCCTCCGGCCGGGTCAAACCCAGGTCACCCAGGGCCACACGGCTGCAGACAGGGTCAAAGACCAGCACGTTGTCTGGCTTGACGTCCGCATGCACCAGCCCCCGGCCGTGGAGGAAATCCAGGGCTCCTGCCAGCTGGGCCACCACCCGCTTCACCATCAGTTCCGGGAGGCCCTGAGGTCAGGGAGGAAGGAAGGTCAGACAGTCTTAGATTCTTCTTCACCGTCCTCCAAACAGGAGCCGGACTCCCAAAGGTTCTGACTCTTGGGATCTAAGAGTCCAGAACCTCAGGCAGCAGCTACTCCAGTGTCCCCCAACCCCCCAAATCCTCCTTCAGGTCGTCCTCATCTATACCCACACCCTTATTGGAATCTCCCTCCACCAACTCCCAAGTGTTTTCTGCAGGCCAGGCATGGTGACCTGCTCCTGTAATCCTAATACTTGGGAGGCTGACACAGGAGGATCGTAGGTTCCAGGCCAGCCTGGACAACTTAGCAAGATCCTGTCTCAAAATAAATAAAAGAATGAATAAATAGATTTTGGGGTTGCAGCTGGAAGTGTGGAGATAGAGCCTCTCCTTTGCCCCCCCCCCCATTTCAATCCCCACTACCACAAAAAGATGAGATAAATAAATAAATAAAAAGGACTAGGGATGTAGCTCAGTAGTAGAACACCCTCAGAGTCCAATCCCCAGTACCACAAAGACCAAACGTTTTCTGCACTGGAACCTCAAGTCTAACCAGATGCTGTTTCTTTCTTTCTTTAATTTTTTTCTTTTGGTACTGGGGATTAAACCCAGGAGCATTCTACCTCTGAGCTACAACCCCCAGCTCTACTTATTTGTTTGCCTGTTTGTTTAGTGATACTGAGGATTGGACCCAGGGACATTCTACCTCCAAGCTATATCTCAGCTCTATTTTTCTTATTTATTTATTTATTTTTGTGATACTGGGGATGAAACCCGGGGACATTTTACCTCTGACTTACACACTCATCTCTATTTTATTTATTTATTTATTTATTTATTTATTTATTTATTCTGGTGGTACTGGGGGTGGAACCCAGGGGCTTTCTACATCTGGGCTACACTCCCAGACCTATTTTATATTTTATTTGCTGAGAGCCTCACTAAGTAGCTGAGGCTGGCTTCGAACCCGTGCGATCCTCCTGTCTCAGCCTCCCAAGCAGGGGGATTACAAGCGTGAGCTATCACGCCTGGCTTTTATTTTTATTTATTTATTTTTATGGCACTGGGGATTGAACCCAGACACATTCTACATCCAAGCTAAACCCCCAGCCCAATTCTATTTATTTGAAAGCAGGGTCTTATTGAGTTGCGGAGGGCCTCACTAAGTTGTCAAGGCTGGCTTCGAACCTGCAATCCTCCTATCTCAGCCTCCCAAGTAGTGGGATTACAAGTGTGCGCCACCACACCCGGCTTATTCTTTTATTTTGAGACAGGGTCTTCCTAGTAAGTCATGGAGGGCCTCACTAAGCAGTTGAAGCTGGCACAAACCTGCGATCCTCCTGTCTTAGTCTCTCAAGTACTGGAATTTCAAGTGTGTGCCACCGTGCTTGGCTCCTGACCCCATCTCTAACTCAGACTGTGTTCTCATGGCCCCCAGTCTACTACTGATCAATTATCCAGCCAGCCAGCCTGTCTGCAGACAAGCCATACCCCTGGGAAGTCAGCAAGCCACAACAATAGTGCTGAACAGTGCATCGTCACCACATCACTCCACAGTCAACAATTCAACCATTCAGCTATGTAGTATCCAACACCCAGCCATTCATTTTTCCTTGCTTTCTTTCACCCATCCATCCATCTGCTGCCCTCATATCCCTTCTTCCTTTTTTCTTCCTCCCTCCTTTCCTTACTTTTTTTTTTTTTTTTTTTTTTTTTTTTTAGTACTGGGGATTGAACGCAGGGGGTTTCTACCTTTGAGCTACACCCCCAGCCCTATTTTTTATTCTTTATTTTGAAACTGGGTCTCACTGAGTTGCAGAGGGCCTCACAAGTTTTTGAGGCTGGCAACGAACCGCGATCCTCCTGTCTCAGACTCCCAAGTACTGGGATTACAAACGTCCATTCATCTACCATCCATTAGTCCATACATTTACCCTTCCATCTATTCAGCTACGCACCCACCCTTTCTTCCATCAATCCATTCATCTTTCCATCCTTTCATTCATTTATCCATGCATCCATTCTTTTACACATTGATTTAGCCATCCATCCATCCACCCTTCCATCCATCCTCCTCCCATCCATCCTCCCATCTATCCTTCCATCCACTCAACCTCCCATCCATCCATCCTTCCATGAATCCACCGGCCCATTCATCATCCATCCATCCATCTAGCCATCCATCCATTCCTCCTTGCCACTTTACCTCCTTCCATCCACGCATGCATAAATGTATCCACCTCTCCTTCCTCTTTCCCTTCTGTTTGTCCCTACCCTATCTAAAATCCAATACCCTAAAAATATCCCCACCCCACTAATTTTCTAACTCATAGGGACCCAAAATCTCATGGATTCATTCCTGACTGGTCGCTTGTGTATGTGTATGTGTTGAAGGGAGGGACACTAGAGATTGAACCCAAGAACATCCTACCTCACAAGTTAAACCTCAGCCCTTTGCATTTTTTGTTTTTTTGAAACAGGGTCTCTCTAGGTTGTTAAGGGTCTTGCTAAGTTGCTGAGGCTGGCCTTGAACCTACAATCCTCCTGTCTCAGCCTCCCAAGTACTGGAATTACAGATGTGTGCCATTATGCCCAGCTCTGAATGGTCTTCCTAGAAGCCTAATTACAACCCATCTCCAATTCCATCTGTGGATGCAGACTCGGCCACTTCTGCCTCCCTTGGCCAGAGGCGCCTCTTGCCTCCCACATGCACTTTCCCCACACTCGTGACCAGGCTATGATCAAGCCTAACTCCGCCCACCCCACCCATGCCCACACCCCAACCCCAGAGCCAGCTGAAGCCCTGAGTCCTCCATTCCTCCCCCTTTCCCACACCAGTCCAACTTTAACCCTTGCCCACGCCTGTGTTTGGATGATTTGATGGATTGATTGGGATCAGGCATGGAATGGCATTGAGAATTAGAAATAGGGAGATTTAAAAAAAAAAAAACTTAAAGATATGAGGACTCAGGATGGGTCTGGGTTGGACACTGTTGGCGTCAGATGGGCTTTGGGACATGGGCCTGGGATGAGCAGTCCCTGCCTCCTCACCTTTTCCTGGAGCATCCCGCTGAGATCCCCATAGGGTGCGTACTCCTGGGCAAAGGCAAAATGCCGGGGCGTCTGCAGGGGCCACCCCAGGGTCTGTAGCAGGCCTGGATGTGCCGAGACACAGCGGCCCACGCAGAACTCTCTCAGGAAGGTGCTTCTCAGGACCGAGTCCTGACGGAGGAGCTTGAGTGCCACAACCGGACCTGCCAGGGAGATGGACAAGGGGACCTCAGGCAAGTCACTTAACCTCCCCAAGCCTCAGACTTCTCCTGAGCGCAAGTTTCTCCATCTGTGAAGAGAGGCTTAGAAGAGACCTTCCCTGAGGAGCCTTCCTCCTCTGTCTCAGAGTGCAGTGTAGCCTTACACAACTGCTCTCTGGGCCTCAGTTTCCTCTTGCATAAAGGGATCGGATGCCAACCTGAGTTGCCCTTTTGCCCTGCTGTGCTACCTTGGGCCAGCCACTTGCCCTCTCTGGGTGACCTTTATTTCTAAGATCAATGGGCTCTGAACTTTCTGAGACCCCCCCCCCCATCAGTTCCACCTATGTGGGTGGCTTCGATGGGGGAGATCTGGAGTCTGCCCTTGGGGGACAAACTCACCACCTTGACGAGGCTGGGCCAGAAGCACCCGGCCATAGGAGCCAGAGCCCAGTTTTCGGATGAGGCGGTACTGGACGCGCAGGCTTCTCACTGGGGTCACCCTGGTGGCCGTCATCTCCACCAGCCGCTGGAGGGCCGAAGCTGTGTCCTCCTGCAGGAGAGGGGCAGGGTGAGGGGTGAGCCTGGGGCCCCCTGAGAGCAGGGGAGGGAGTCAGAGCTGAAGCCCGGCACCAGGCTTGGGGACTGAGGATGGGGTCACTGTCCCCAGAGAGGAGGGTTAGTCACAGTGACTCATCCAGCCTCAGGCCACCTGTTTTTGTGTCCTGGCAGTGTGAGGGCCCATTGTCTCAGAGGCCCCACCCGCCCCCCATGGAGGGAGACAGCCAGAAGCCCCCAGCCCTGGGGCTGCACATCAGCCCAGAGAGACCCCTGGGTCTGCCATCACTCTCTCCCTCCGCCCTCTGCCTGTGTCTCTGCTGCCTCCTGGTCATTGTGTCTCTATCCCTTTCTCTGGAGGCATCTGGCTGCCTCTCCTCCCGTCTGTGTTTTTCTCTCTGGGTCTCACCTCCTCCCTTCTCTCCCATCTCTCACCTCTGAGTCCCCATCCTCGAGGTTCTTGGGGGCCCTGAGCTCCATCTCAGGGTCTCCCGGTGTCGGTGGGCCCTTGGGAAGACACCCCAAGCCTGGACTCCCCGCGAAGCATCCAGCCCCCGGGACCCCACAGGGTTCCTCGGGGGACCCCCTGGAAGGGTCAGCCTCTGTTTCCCTCTGGGAATGAAGGATTCTGTCTGGTCCCAAAAGTCTCTGGGACTCTCTCCCTCTCACTGTCACGCTCTGGGTGTGTGGCACTCTCTCACCCTCCTGTCCCCTCATTCCAACCCCTGACAGCCTCTTTCTTCCCGAATGAGTATCTCACTCTGTCTCTCTCCCCCTCTATTGGTCTCTTTTTGTGTCTGTCTCTCTCAACAGCCCAAGCTCGCTCTCAATATCTCTCTCAATTGTTCTCTCTGTGACTGGGATTTTCTCTCTTCTCTCTGTCCCTCTATCTCTCTCCACCGCCCTCCCTCTCTCGGCCTCCCCCTGGCCTCTCTTGGGTGAGTGTCTATCTCCTGTCCCAGACCCTCTGCCTTCTCCCCACGTCTGTCCACGGGGTGTCCCCCGGTCTCCTCTCTGGCTCTCTTGGGGTGTCTCACACCCTCTCCTGGGTCTCTGAGTCTCTCTGCTCCTCTCTTTGGGCAGACTGTCTCGGAGCCTTTTGTCCCTCCCTTTCTCTGGGCAGAGGTGTGTGTGACAGCACAGAGACAGAGACATCCCGTCCCCCACACGCCTCCCTCGCCGCCCTGACCCGCTGCCCCCTCCCTCCCCCTTCCAAACTTAGACCGGCTTGGACTCCGGGCGCTGGTCCCAGGACAGAGGGGACAAAACATATTGTGAACCCCCAAGAGCCAGGTCTGAGGGAAGAGAAAGAGGTGGGCCACCCATTCATAGCCTGCCTTGAGGAGAGGCCTAGAGCCAGTGCTTCCTTCAGGGGCGGCTGCCTAGCACGGGACCCAGAAGGCTGTGCCCAAAGTTCTGTACCCTAAAACCAGGCGTCTGGCACCACCTTTCCTCCCTCAGACCCAGGAGTTCAGACCCCAGCCCTCTTTTCTTTAAACCCAGAGAACAGATCCAAGCCCTCCTCCCTCAGACCCAGGGGCCCAGACCCAGCGCTCCCCCTTCAGACCAAGGAATCCAGGCCCAGCCCTCCTCCCTCAGACCCAGGGGCCCAGACCCAGTGCTTCCCCCTCAGACTAAGGAATCCAGGCCCAGCCCTCCTCCCTCAGACCCAGGGGCCCAGACCCAGCATTCCTCCCTCAGAGCCAGGGGTCCAAGTCCCAGCCCTCTTCCCTCAGACCCAAGGGTCCAGCCTCCAGCCCTCCTCCCTCAGATCCAGAGGTCTAGGCCCCAGTCCTCCTCCCTCAGACCCAGGGGTCCAGGCCCAGCCCTTCTCCCTCAGACCCAGGGGTTTATTTCCAGCCCTCCTCCATTAGACCTAGGGGTTCAGGCCCAGCCCTCTTCCCAGCCCTCCTCCCTCACACCCAAGGGTCCAGCCCTTCTCCCTCAGGTGCAGGTTGCCATAACTCAGCCCTCCTCCTTCACACACCAGCCTCTAGTCCCCTTTGATAAGGAAGTTGTACGGGGGAAAGAGAGTCTCTTTTTTCTCTCTCTCACACTCTGATATTGAACCCAGGAACATTCTAACTCTGCAATATGCTTCCAGCACTTTTTATTTTTTATTTTGAAACAGGGTGTCACTAAGTTGCTAAGGATTTTCCTAAGTTGTTTAGGCTGGCCTTGAACCCGCAATCCTCCTGTTTCAGTTTCCCAAGTACTGGGATTACATGCATTTGCTAAGGCGCCCAATTTAGAGCATCTCTCTTGTCCTGAACACTTGCCTGGACCTGGCTCTGTTTCCGGGACTTATCACTGGACCCTCCCAGTCTCCCAAAGCGTCAGGATTTATTCCCAGTTTATAGAGCAGGAGACTGAGGTCCTGAGAGACAGATCAGCCTGGCATGGGTCAGAGCACAGGACCTGGGCCAGGGAGTGTGACTCATAGCCCGACGTCGCTGTACTCAGGTTTCCACTACTACTACAGCCTGCTATTAATAAAGACAGTTCATGCTCCTTGAAGCCTCTGGAAGGATCCCCAGGAAATTGGCTACCCTTGTCACCTCTGGGGAGCCCAACAGGCCTGCGTGGGGGCAGAGGTAGAACTTTCTCTGCATTGCATTCTCTGAGGCTTCATAGGAAAAGTTGCAAGTCTGTAGTAAAGTAGAACGCTATCATGGGGAACATAAGGCCACTGACAAGACCATGTACACCACCATATTCCTGCCAAATCCCCTTTTCTTTGGAAGAGGGGATACCCATGATTTTTTATTTTTTATTTTTTGGTGGTACAGGGGGTGGAACCCAGGAGCTTTCCACCTCCGGGCTATACTCCCAGACCTATTTTATATTTTATTTGGAAAAAGGTCTCACTAAGTTGCTGAGAGCCTCACTGAGTAGCTGAGGCTGGCTTCGAACCTGTGCGATCCTCCTGTCTCAGCCTCCCAAGTGTGGGCCTTGTAAGCGTGTGCCACCATGCCCAGCAATACCCATAATTTTAAAGCAAGCAACACATTGAAAGCTTGGATGGAAATGACACACTGTTTGTGCTTTAAAATACCCTAGGAAGCCGTGCATGGTGGCGCACGCTTGTAATCCTCGCACTTGGGAGGTGGAGACAGGAGGATCCCGCAGGTTCGAAGCCAGCCTCGCGCGCTGGTTTAGGAGACCCTGTTTCCAAATTAAAAAAAAAAAAAAAAAAAAAAAAAAAAATATATATATATATATATATATATATATATATATATATATATATAATAGATCTGGGAGTGTAGCCCGGAGGTAGAAGGGTTTTTAGGAACCCCAGTACCACCAAAAAATAAAAATAAATAAATAAATAAATAAATACCCTAGGAAGAAACTTTAAGTTTGATACCATCCCACTTGTTAATTCCTGCTTTAATTTCCTGCGCTTTGGAGGTCTTGTTTGAGAAAGTTACTGCCTGTGCCTATATGTTGGAGTGTTGAGCCTATGCCCTCCTCTAATAACTTCAGAGTCCCTGATCTGATTTCCAAGACTTTGATCCATCTCGAGTTGATTCCTGTGCATGGTGAGAGGTAAGAATTTAGATCCATCTTTCTACAAATGGATAGCCAGTTCTCCCAGCACCATTTGTTGAAAATGTTGTCTTTTGCCGGACGTGGTGGCGCACGCTTGTAATCCCCGCGCTTGGGAGGCAGAGACAGGAGGATCGCGCAGGTTCGAAGCCAGCCGTGCGCGCTGGCTTAGGAGACCCTGTTTCCAAATAAAAAAAAAAAATGTAAAAATAGGTCTGGGAGTGTAGCCTGGAGGTAGAAGGGCTTCCAGGAACCCCAGTACCACAAAAAAAAAAAAAAAAAAAAAAAAAAGAAAATGCTGTCTTTTCTCCAGGGTGTGAGTTTGGCCCCTTTGTCAAAGATTGACATGTGTGGGTTTGTTTCTGTATCTTCTATTCTATTCTTCTGGTCAGTATGCCTGTTATTGTGCCAGTACCATGCTGTTTTTACTACTATTGCTCTGTAGTATAATTTGAAGTCAGGGGTTGTGACACTTCCTGCCTGATTCTTATTGCTGAGAATTGCTTTGGCTATTCTGGGTCTTTCTTTCTCCATATAAAATTTATGACTGATTTTTCTAGGTCTATGAAGAATGTCATTGGTATTTTAATGGGAATTGCATTGAATCTATAGATAACTTTTAGCAGAATGGCCATTTTGATTATATTTATTCTGCCTATCCAGGATGAAGAATTCCATCTTCCAAGGTCTTCTTCAATTTCTTTCTTGGATATTTTATAGTTTTCTTGGTAGAGGTCTTTTACATCCTTGTTCTTTACTAGCTACCACTCTGATAGAGGTCTAATATCCAGAATATACAAAGAGCTCAAAAGACTCTACACTAGCAAAACAAATAACCCAATCAAGAAATGGGCAACTGAACTGAATAGACACTTCACAAAAGTAGAGATACAAAAAGCCAGTAGAGCCGGGCGTGGTGGCGCACGCTTGTAATCCCCGCGCTTGGGAGGCAGAGATAGGAGGATCGCGCAGGTTCGAAGCCAGCCACATGCGCTGGTTTAGGAGACCCTGTTTCCAAATAAAAATGTAAAAATAGGTCTGGGAGTGTAGCCCGGAGGTAGAAGGGCTTCCAGGAACCCCAGTACCACAAAAAAAAAAAAAAAAAAGCCAGTAGACACATGAAAAGATATTCTACACATTAGCCATCAGGGAGATGCAAATAAAAACTACGCTAAGATCCCATCTAACCCCAGTCAGAGTGGCAAGCATAAAGAAATCAGATAACAACAAATGCTGGCGAGGATGTGGGGAAAGAGGAACGCTTTTACACTGTTGGTGGGAGTGCAAACTAGTTCAGCCACTATGAGATCTGTGTGGAGATTCCTTAGAAAACTGAGAATAGATCCACCATATGATCCAGCTATACCACTCCTAGGTATCTTTCCAAAGGGGTTGAATTCAGAGAAATACAGTAACATATGCATGCCCATGTTCACAGCAGCACAATTCATAATAGCCAAAATATGGAACCAACCCAGGTCTCCATCAACAGATGAATGGATTGCAAAATTATGAGAAATACACACAATGGAATTCTATTCAGCTATAAAGAAGAACAAAATCATGGCATTCGCAAGAAGATGGAAAGATCTCACTTAACATTATGTTAAGTGAGGCCGGGCGTGGTGGCGCACGCTTGTAATCCCCGCACTTGGGAAGCGGAGACAGGAGGATCGCAGGTTCGAAGCCAGCCGCGCTGGCGTAAGAGACCCTGTTTCAGAAATATAAAATAGGTCTGGGAGTGTAGCCCGGAGGTAGAAGGGCTTCCAGAAACCCCAGTACCACCAAAAAACAAACAAACAAAAAAAACATTATGTTAAGTGAGATAAGCCAAGCACAGAAGAGAAGGGACATATGTTTTCTCTAATATGCCCAAACTAGGGAGCATTGGGGATACCAGAGGGACTCCAGATAATGGAGGGGAAATCTCAGCAAAGCTAGAGTGGAAGAATAGGAGAGGAAGAAGGCTGAGGTTGATTAATGGAGGAGCTACATCTGAATATGTATAAAAGTATGAATGGTTAATCTGGACACTCATTGTTGGGAGGGGGAATGGAGAACGTGGGGGGGAGGACACCAAGCACAGTCTAAATGTATACCATTTTCAATATGTTCCACTTATAAATTTTAAAAAAGAAATATAAAAAATAAAAAATAAAATAAAATACCCTAGGAAGCCGGGTGTGGTGGCATGTGCTTGTCATCCCAGTACTTGGGAGGCTGAGACAAGGGTCACAAGTTCAAGACCAGCCTCAGCAATTTAGTGAGACTCAGCAATATAGTAAGACCTTGTCTCAAACAAAAAATAAGAAGCCGGGCAGGGTGGCCCACACTTGTATTCCCAGTATTTGGGAGACTGAGACAAGAGGATGGAGGTTCAAAGCCAGCCCCAGCTACTTAGTGAGGCCCTTTGCAACTCAGTGAGACCCTGTTTTAAAAAATAAAGAATGAAAAATAGGGCTGGGGGTATAGCTTGGAGGTAGAATGCCCCTGGGTTCCATCCCCAGCACCTCAATAAATAAATAAACAAATAAATACATAAATACATAAATAAAATGGGCTGGAGAGGTATAGCTCAGAGGTAGAATGAATGATCCTGGGTCCAACTCCCCCTCAAAACACACAAATCTCTAGAAGAGCTGGGCATAGTGACACACACCTGTAATCCCAATGCTTGAGAGGCTGACACAAAAAGATCACAGGTTCTGGGCCAGCCTCAGCAATTTAGTGAGAACTTGTTTCAAAATAAAATAAAATATCCCTAGGTTCAATTCTCAGTACCAAAAATAAACAAAAAGCCAAGTGTGGTGGCACATGCCTGTAATCTCAGTACTTGGGAGACTGAGACAGGAGGATCACACAGGTTCAAAGCCAGCCTCAGCAACTCAGTCAGGCTTGTATCAGCTTAGTGAGATCATATTTCCAAATAAAAAATAAAATAGGGCTGGGGGCGTAGCTCAGAAGTAAAATGCCTCTGGGTTCAAGTCCCAGCACCACAAAAAAGAAGAGGAAGAGAAATTAATAATAATAATGATAATAATAATAATAATGATGATGATGATACAGGTTGTAAAATAAACTACAGACATTATAAGAAATTGTGCCCAAAACACCAAGTGTATATCTCTGTAAAAGTAAGGACAATTTCCAGGTCAACTATAATCAGGTGCAATGATCATACCTAACCACATTAATGATACTTTTTTATTTTTGATCCTGAAGATTGAACCCAGGGCCATCTTCCTCCAAGCTATACCCCAACCTATTTTTTATTTTAAAACAGGTCTCACTAAATTTTGGAGGGCCTCACTAACTTGCTGAGGCTGTTTTCAGACCTGGGATCCTCCTGTCTGCACCACCATGCCTGGTTTATAATACTTCTTTAAAAGTAGCCAATAAGCTGGGCGTGGTGGCGCACACTTGTAATCCCCACGCTTGGGAGGCGGAGACAGGAGGATCGCGCAGGTTCGAAGCCAGCCTCGCTGGCTTAAGAGACCCTGCTTCCAAATTAAAAAAAAATATATAAAAATAGGTCTGGGAGTGTAGCCCAGAGGTAGAAGGGCTTCCAGGAACCCCAGTACCACCAAAAAAAAAAAAAAAAGTAGCCAATAATCGCCGGGCATGGTGGCACACGCTTGTAATCCCAGCATACGGGAGGCTGAGACCAGAGGATCGCAGTTCAGGAACAGCCTCAGCTACTTAGTGAGGCCCTCTGCAACTCAGTAAGACCCGGTTTCAAAATAAAGAATAAAAAATAGGGTAGGGGGTGTAGCTCGAAGGTTGAATGCCCCTGGGTTCCATCCCTAGACCCGCACCCACACACAAAAAAAAGTAGCCAATAATCTAATTATATTCAATTTCCCCTCAAAGTCCTTTATTGCTGGTTCAGGTGATTCAGAAATTGGATCCATTCTTGGCTCTCAAAGAACTTTTTATACTTTTCTTTTTTGCATTATTTGAATTTTTCTTACAAGAATTTCCTTTAAAAAATTAAATAACAGAAAATGGCTGGGCATGGTAATGCCCATCTGTGATCCCAGTATTTGAGAGGCTGAGACAGGAAGATTGCATGTTCAAGGCCAGCCTCAACCACTTAGCAAGAACCGCAGCAACTTAGTGAGACCTTTATTCAAAACTACAAAAGAGTTGGGGGCATAGCTCAGAGGTAGAATTTCCTCCCATGGATTCAACCCCCAGTACCCGAAATAAATCAACAAACAGATAAATTGCTGCAAGGATGACTGTTTACTTGATGATGAGACCTGGGCACTCTTCCTCTCCTTTTTATTATTATTATTATTATTATTATTATTATTATTATTATTATTATTATTATGGAACTGGGAATGGAACCCAGGGGCAATCTACCTCCGTGCTGCACCCCTAGCCCTATATTTTATTCTTTAGTTTGAAACAGGGTCTCACTGAGTTGCAAAGGGCCTCACTAAGTAGCTGAGACTGAGAATCACGATCCTCCTGTCTCAGCCTCCCAAATGCTGAGCTCTAAATTCTTAATTTATTCATCCAACACTTTGTAGACTTCTCCTAATAAGCCTTGGCCGAGCAGAATGAAAATTTCCAGGTTATGGGCTGGGAAACTCAGGCATGGAGAAGCAGAATCATTGGCCATGGAGATATAGCCAGTGAGAGGCAGAGCCATAATTCTGTGAGGGTCTGGAGGCTCCAGGCTGTCCTGTGTAGGGGACACACATCTGGGCGGCATCTGTGAACACAGTCCAGGTGCTCGGCTCAAGCTGCTCCCCCTCAGGGGACTCTGCTTGTGCTGGGGCTGCAGAAGCAGCTGCCATTCTAGAGCCCAAAGGTCAGGCTGGAGAGCCGGCCACCTGGGCCCTGGGAAGGAGCGAAAGGGGGCACTCAGGCCCGCAGCCCTCCCCGTCTCTCTCCCGGAGGCCCACCGATGATCCAGGGAGCTTTGCACCTCCCCATTTAGCAACACTACTCCGTGGGGTCACCCGGAGTGACCTCAGCACGCAGGTGTGGCGGGGGTGGGGAGGTTCAGGCCTGCTCCCAGGGCACGCACACACCCCTGTTTTTGGTGTTGTGGATCAAACCCAGAGGCAGTCTAACCTCCAAGTTATACCTCTCAGCATTTGTTTTTTACTTTGAAACAGGGTCTCCATAAGTTGCTGAGGCTGGCCCGAACTTGCGATCCTCCTGTCTCAGCCTTCCTAGGACCAGGGTTACAGACCTGCATGCATGGCTTGTCTTGTTGGCTTTTATTTTTGTTTTTGTTTTTGTGGTACTTAGAATTGAACCTAGGAGCATTCTACCTCTGAGCTACATCCCCAGCCCTATTTTTATGTGTTTTTTTTTTAATTTTTAATTTTGAAACAGGGTCTCAGTAAGTTGCAGAGGGCCTCACTGGTTTTAAAATGTCATATAAATAGTATCATGTTTGTAAGCTTCTTCCACTGGCTCTGACCTTCAGCTGCTTACTTTACGAGGTTCCCTTCTTCCCTTTGCAAAGATGTGCAATAGTCCAGCGAGTGAGCATACTGTCTCTGGTGCATCCGTTTTTCTGAGGATGGACATTGAAGCTTTCTTCAGTATCACAAACTCTTGCAACAGGAATGCAATGAATACTCTTACACACGTTGCCCTGCGCTAACACATTCATGCCTTTGAAAACGTGTTAGCTTGAAGGGAATTGCTGAGTCAGAAAACAGAATATGTGCAGCTACTCTGCTCTCCAATCTGGCGTTGCCTGTATTTACTTACTTATGTATGTATGTATGTATGGCACTGGGCGTTGAACCCTAGGGCATTCTATCTCCTAGCCCTTTTTTAGTTTTTATTGTGAAACAGAATCCCACTAAGTTGTTGGGGGGCCTCGCTAAATTGATGAGGCTGGCCTTGAAACTCTGACCCTCCTATCTCAAGTCTTCCAAATACTGGGATTACACGTGTACCACTATGCCCAACTTATTTATTCATTTATGTATTTATGTATTTATTTACTTATTTTTAGTCCCTAGATCCCTTTGAGATTCTGAAGAAAGCCAGAGGCTGTTGCATTATTGAACACAGAGTGCAGTTCTCTTCAGCACTTGAAATGTGACTGTTTCTAATTGAGGACAGTAAGTATAAAGTAGATTCCAGGTTTGAAAAAGAGAGTATAAACCATTTCCTTGCTGCTCTTATGTTATGTGATACGGGGGTGTTCTTCCTTCGAGCTACATCCTCATCCTCATTTTCTTTCTTTCTTTCTTTTATTTATTTGCTGCACTGGGGATGGAAACCAGGGGCATTCTACCTCCGAGCTACACCCCCAGCCCTATTTTTTATTCTTTATCTTGAAACCGGGTCTCACTGAGTTGCGGAGGGCCTCGCTAAGTAGCTGAGGCTGTCCGCGAACCGTGATCCTCTGGTATCAGCTTCCCGAATGCTGGGATTACAAGCATGTGCCACCACTCTCCACTCTCATTTTATTTTATTTATTTATTTATTTTTGCTAAGTTGCTGAGAGCCTTGCTAAATTGCCTTGAACCTGTGATCCTCCTGTCTCAATCTCCTAAATACTGGAATTATAGGCATGGTCCTCCTTGCTGGATTGATATCAATTACATGTTGATATGATTGTTTTGTATATACAAGCTATCTCATTATTTGTGGATTCAGTCCTCGCAAATTTGCCCCTGACCCAAATTTATTCGCAACCCCCAAATCAACAACATGGTATATACTTGGAACTCGCTAAGAGAGTAGGTTTCGGGTGTTTTTGTTGCAAATGTGTGAAGTAATTCACGTATTAATTAGCTTGACTCAGCCATTCCACACCACAAAAAAAAGTGTACACAATTTCACGCTGATTACCAAAAATATATTCTATTTTTGTTTGTCAATAATTAAAAGTAAGTAAATAAATAAATGGAAAGAAAAAAAGAACCAAAATCAAACCAAACCAGCCCTTTGCAGGGGTGCCTGGAGCCGAGGATGATTTGAGCCACGGTGTACACGTTCCCATCTTCCGGAGAACTGGGAGATAAATCTCAGCTCTCATCCTATAAGCAAGTGTCCTTTGTGGGGTGTAAGTCATACCACAATTTCCACATCTTTTTGCTTTCTTTTTTTGCTTTGGTGACTTTGAGGTTTACAATGGCCCCCGAGTACGATGCTAAAGGGCCATCTGGGATTCCTTAATAGTTCAAGATCCCATGTATTAGTGAACTGCAATTAGGCATATCCTTTTTACTATTTATTTATTTATTTATTTATTTATTTATTTGTTTATTTTTGCCTAACTGGGGATGAAACCCAGGGGCATTCTACCTCCGAGCTACACTTCCAACCCTATTTTTTATTTTTTATTTTCAAACAGGGTCTCACTGAATTTCAAAGGACCTCACTAAGTAGCTGAGGCTGGCCACAAACTGTGATCCTCCTGTCTCAGCCTCCCAAATGCCGGGTTTACAAGTGTGCACCGCCACGCCCAGCTTTTTACTTTGAAACAGGGTCCTCTGCTTTTTTTACTTTGCTGAGGGTCTTGCTATGTTGCTGAGCCCGGCCTTGAATCTGCAAGTCTCCTCTTCTCTCGGCCTCCCAAGCCCTAGGACTACAGGCATGAACCAACACTCCTGGTTTTAACTGGATATATTTTTAAAAATATATTTATATTTTAGATAATACCTAAATTATATTTAATATTATATATATATAAATGTATATATATATTATATTTAATATAATATATATAAATATTTATATATATATATATGTAGTGTGTGTGTGTGTGTGTGTGTGTGTGTGTGTGTGTGTGTGTGTGTCACTGGAGACCGAACCCAGGGGCATTCCACTTCTGAGCTATACCTCTAGCTCAATTTATTTATTTTTTGTGGTACTGGAGATTGAACTCAGAGGCATTCTACCTCCAAGCTACATCCCCAGCCCTATTTTATTTTTATTTAGAAATAGGTTCTCATTGGGTTGCTTGCTAAATTGCTTTGAAACTGCAATTCTCCTATCTCAGCCTCTCAAGTACTGGGATTATAAGTGTGTACCATCAAGCCAAGCTTATTTTTTATTTTGAAAACAGAGTCTCACTAAGTTGTGGAGGGCCTCACTGAATTCCTGAGGCTGACTTTGTACAAATAAGCACATACATACATACATAGTGTCTTTGAACAGGTTATCTGTGTGTGCGAGTGTGTGTGTGTGTGTGTGTGTGTGTGTGTGTGTGTGTGACTTGAAATGGAACCCATGGGCCTCCTACCTCTGGGCTATACCCCCAGACCTATTTGGAAATAGGGTCTCACTAAATTGCAGAAGGCCTCACTAAGTAGCTGAGGCTGTCCTGGAACCTGTGATCCTCCTGTCTTAGCCTCCCAAGTACTAGGATTACAAGTGTGCACCACCATGCCCAGCTTTTAACATGCTGTCTAATGATCAGTTGATGAAAACATGACAGAAGCTGGGCGTGGTGGCGCACACTTGTAATCCCAGCATTTGGGAGGCTGAAACTGGAGGATCGCAGTTTAAGTAGCCTCAGCTACTTAATGAGGCCCTCCACAACTGGGACCCTGTTTCAAAATAAAGAATAAAAAATAGGGCAGGGGATATGGCTCAGAGGTCAAATGTCCCTGGGTTCCATCCCCAGACCTGCAAAAATAAAATAAAAAATAAAAACACGACCAGTCTTGCAGCAATCAGAGTTTCTTGCCAAATTCTGGTTGCTGCAAGACTCTGGTCATGTTTTTTATTATTAATTTATTTATTTATTTATTTATTTATTTTTATTGTGTGTGTGGGGGGGTCTGGGATGGAACCCAGGGGTATTTGACTTTCAAACTACAACTCCTGTCCTATTTTTTATTCTTTATTTTGAAACAGGGTCTCACTAAGTTGCAGAGGGCCTCACTAAGTAGCTGAGGCTGTCCGCAAACTGCGATCCTCCAGTCTCAGTCTCCCGAATGCTGGGATTACAAGCATGAGCCACCACACCCGGCTTCATGTTTTTTATATATATATATATATATATATATATATATATATATATATTTTTTTTTTTTTTTTTTTGTGGTACTGGGATTCCTGAAAGCCCTTCTATCTCCGGGCTACACTCCCAGACCTATTTTTACATTTTTATTTGGAAACAGGGTCTCCTAAGCCAGCGCGCGCGGCTAGCTTCGAACCTGCGCGATCCTCCTGTCTCTGCCTCCCAAGCGTGGGGATTACAAGCGTGCGCCACCACGCCCGGCTATTTTTTATATTTTTAAAAAAATCACAGACCTTGTGATTTTTTTCTGGGAATCACAGACCCCACTGAAGTCCATCAGGGAGCTCTCTAGAGGTGTAGAGACCAGATTAAGAGTCAGTGCCGTCGGGCGTAGTGGCACACGTTTGTAATCCCCATGCTTGGGAGGCAGAGACAGGAGGATCGAAGCCAGCTGCTCTGGCTTAAGAGACCCTGTTTCAAAGATATATAAATAAAATATGAATATATATCTATATATCTATATCTATATCTAGTAGGTCTGGGAGTGTAGCCCGGAGGTAGAAGGGTGTCCAGGAACCCCAGTACCACCCAAAAAAAATAGTCATTGCCATGCCAGGCATGGTGGCACATGCCTTCAGTCTCAGGACTTGGGAGACTGAAACTGCAGGATCACAGGATTGAGGCCAACTTCCACAGCATAATGAGATTCTCAGCAACCTAACAAGACCGTTTCCAAGCAAAAACGAAAGGGCTGGGGTGTAACTCGGCGGTAAAATGCCCCTGGGTTCAATCCCCAGTGTCACACACACACACACACACACACAAGAGAGTCAGTGCTTTTCTCATTCCCAGTGAGCTGCTATCCAACTTCATCCTTCCTGGTAACCATCGACTCCTTCCCTTCCCTGCCCCCAATCTCTCCCCTGGAGTACCTCACCCAGCACCCCAAAGCCATCTCTCTAACATTCAGCTCTGACCCAGCCCCTTCCCCTTTCATAGCCTCCTGTGGCTCCCTTCGCCCTTGAGATAGAGTCCTCTGGAGCTGGCACCTGCTCCTCTCACCTCCCACCTCGCCCGTCTCACCCGACACCCCATCACACAGAAGGACTCCTAGTGCCTGGGGCACGCTGGATTCTCTATCTCTGGCCTCGGGAAATGAGTGTGAGTGAGGAGACTGAGGGCGGCCAAATGCAGTGGGCTTGTAATGACTTCGTAAATCCTGTGTGATTAGCAATAATTCTAGCTCGTATTTACTGAACTCTGCGTATTACCAGCCCCTGTGCTAAGCCTCACAGCAGCCCTGGGGAGGCAGGTCCTATTCTTAGCTGTGTTTCGTAGTTCAGGAAAAAGAGACTCACAGAGATTAAGTCTCCTGCAGCCTGTGTCCTGCTGCGGGTCAGCAGCTGAGTCGGGACTCAGAGGCAGACAGGCTGCATTTCACACCCTCGGCCTCTTTGCTATTTGTGGATGTTTGCAAGCCAGGAGCTGGGGCCGATGGATGTCATGGTGGCTGACTTCTCTGTTTCCATTCAGACTCTGCATGCATTTCCTGGGGTCTTGTATATGCCGAGTTCTGAGCAGGACCTGGCCCCAGGTGACACCACACAGACTCTCCCCCTGCCTGAAGGAGTCTGCAAGGACAGGGCCGGACAGTTTTAAAACAGGGAGTACCCAGTCTGACCAAGGTGACAAATAGGAACCCTGGAGAGGCCCCGACAGTCCTGATGGGAAAACGGGTAGAAAGGAGAAAGGTCTCTGGACAGAGATTCTGGGGATATCAAACAAGACTGGAAAGGGAGACCAGGATTCAGATTAGACCATGGAGAAAAATTAAGTAACCTTTTTTTGTGTGTGTGTGTGTGTGGTACTGGGGATGAAACCCAGGAGCCTTCTACCTCCAGGCTACGCTCCCAGACCTATTTTATATTTTATTTGGAAACAGGGTCTCTTAAGCCAGCTGAGACTGGCTTCGAACCTGCGTGATCCTCCTGTCTCAGCCTCCCAAGCACGGGGATTACAAGCGTGCGCCACCACGCCCGGTTTAAGTAACCTTTTTTAATTGAGGATTAAACCTTAGGGGCTTTCTACCTCAAGCTACACCCCAAGTCCTTTTTTTATATCTTATTTTGAAACAAGGTCTCGCTAAATTGCTGAGGCTGGCCTCAAACTTATGATCCTCCTGTCTCAGCATCCCAAGTACTAGGATTATAAGAGTGAACCGCCACTCTATATTACTAGGTAACTACTGAGCACTTCCCAGCTACCATGCAGCAAGTAGCATGGCAGATTCTGGGGATACAGCCAAGAGCAAAATCAATAACCAGCTTTCGCAGACAAATCCACAGAGACCGGAAGCAGATCCCTGGTTGCTAAGGAAGTGAGGGAAAGAGAGAGGTGTTGGGAGTGACAGCTAAGGGGTGCAGTGTCTCTTTTTGGAGTGATGAAAATTCTCTAAGGTTTGATTGTGGTCCCAGGGATAGAGGCACATGCCTGTAATCCCAGTACCTGGGAGGCTGAGACAGGAGGATCTCAGGTTCGAGGATAACCTTGCCAATTTAGCGAGACCCTTAGCAAGTTAGCAAGACTCTGTTTCAAAATTAAAATATAAGCCAGGCTTGGTGGCGCACGCTTGTAATCCCAGCATTCAGGAGGCTGACACCGGAGGATCGCAGTTCGCGAACAGCCTCAGCTACTTAGTGAGGCCCTCTGCAATTCACTGAGACCCGGTTTCAAAATAAAGAAGAAAAAAATAGGGCAGGGGCTGTAGCTTGGAGGTAGAATGTCCCTGGGTTCCATCCCCAGACCCGCAAAATAAATAACTAAATAAATAAATAAAATATAGGCTGGGTGTAGTGGCTCATGCGTGTAATCCCTGTACTTGGGGAGGCTTAGATAGGAGGGTAGCAGGTTCCAGAACAGCCTCGGCAAGTAGTAATACTCAAATCAACCTAGCGAGACTGTGTTTCCAAATAAGAAATAAAATCACTGGGAGAATAGCTTGGGGATAGAATACCTCTGGGTTCAATCTCCAGTAATAACAAATAAAAATAAGTAAAAAATAAAAATAAGTAAAAATATAAAATAGGCCTGGCATGGTGGTGCATGCTTGTAATCCCAGTACTTGGGAGGCTGAGCAGGAGGATTACAGGTTCAAGGATAGCCTCAGTGACTTTCTTTTTTCTTTCTTTTTTTTTTCTTTTTTTGGTGGTATTGTGGTTCCTGGAAGCCCTTCTACCTCCGGGCTACACTCCCACAGGCTACATTTTTCCAGACCTATTTTTTAAATACTTTTATGTGGAAACAGGGTCTCTTAAACCAGTGCGGCTGGCTTCAAACCTGCGCGATCCTCCTGTCTCTTCCTCCCAATCACGGGGATTACAAGCATGCGCCACCAGGCCCGGCTAGCCTCAGCAACTTTGTGAAGCCTTCTGCAACTTAGTGAGATCCTGTTTCAAAATAAAAAATAAAGCCAGGCGTGGTGGCGCACGCTTGTAATCCCTGTGCTTGGGAGGCAGAGACAAGAGGATCACGCAGGTTCGAAGCCAGCTGCGTGTGCTGGCTTAAGAGACCCTGTTTCCAAATGAAAAATATAAAAATAGGTCTGGGAGTGTAGCCCTAGCCCGGATGTAGAAGGGCTTCCAGGAACCCCAGTACTACCAAAAATAAATAAATAAATAACAAAAAAATAAAAAATAAAGTAGGGCTGGGGTGTAGCTCAGAGGTAGAATGCTTCTGGGTACAATTCTCAACACCACAAAAATAAATAAAAAGTAAATAAAATAAAATAATTATATAATAGGGCTGAGGGTATAGCTCAGAGGTAGAATGCCCCTGGGTTCAATCCCTAGTACCACACACACACGCGCGTGCACACACACACACACACACACACACGGAGAGATTGATTGTGGTGATAGTTGTATAGCTCTATTGACTATACCAAATGCCATTGATCTGTACATTTCAAAGGGTAAATTGTATGATATGTGAATTATATCTCAGGAAAGCTATAAAATAATTCTGTCCTGGTGGATCCCACATTGTAGTGACAGGCCACAGTCAACACAGTCTGTGGAACACCCAGATAATTTTAAATGATCTTTTTTTTTTTTTTTTTTTGGCAGTACTAGGGATGAAATCCAGGGGCTTTCTACCTCTGAGCTACACTCCCATTCCTATTTTATTTATTTATTTATTTATTTATTTATTTATTTATTTGGTGGTACTGGGGATGGAACCCTTCTACCCCTGGCTACACTCCCAGACCTATTCTATACTTTATTAGGAAACAGGGTCTCTTAAGCCAGCGTGTTTGGCTTCGAACCTGCGTGATCCTCCTGTCTCTGCCTCCCAAGCGCAGGGATTACAAACCTGTGCCACCATGCCCGTCTTATTCTTTATTTTGAAACAGGGTCTCACTGAGTTGCAAAGGGCCTCACTAGGTAGTAGCTGAGGCTGGCCTTGAATCCTGATCCTCCTTGTCTCAGCCTCCCAAATGCTGGAATTACAATTGTGAGCCACCAGGCCCAGCTTCATTTTAGACTCTTAACAATACTCCTGCTGTTTATGACAGAGCTGTTTTCAGTAATAATCTGTATCTTTTTGTTGGCTCTGTGATTTTCCTTCCTCTTTAAAATTTAATAGAGCCGGGCATGGTGGCGCACACTTATAATCTCAGTACTTGGGAGGCTGAGACAGGAGGATCATGCAGGTTTGAAGCCAGCCTCAGCTACTTAGTGAGGCCCTTTGCAACTCAGTGAGACCCTGTTTCAAAAAATAAAAAGACTAAAAATAGGGCTGAGGGTGTAGCTTGGAGGTACAATGCCTCTGGGTTCCATCTCCAGTACCTCAAAAAAAAAAAAAAAAAAAGAAAGAAAGAAAGAAAAAGAAAACTTTTGTGAAAACTTTAGTTTAGAAATGGCCAGGAAGAAACTGGGTGTGGTGGCGCATGCTTGTAATCCTAGCATTCGGGAGGCTGAGACCGGAGGATTGCGGTTTGTGGATAGCCCCAGCTACTTATTGAGACCCTTTGCCACTCAGCGAGACCCTGCTTTAAAAATGAAAAGGCTTAAGAGACTCCGTTTCCAAATAAAATATAAAATAGGTCTGGAGTGTAGCCCAGAGGTTAGAAGGGTTCCATCCCCAGTACCACCAAAAATAAATAAATAAATAAAATAATTAATAATAATAATAATAATAATAATAATAATAAAAAGACTAAAAAATATGGCTGGGGTGTAGCTTGGAGGTACAATACCCCTGGGTTCCATCCCCAGTACCGCAAGAAATTAAAATAAAATAAAATAATAAAATAAAAAAGCTGGGATTGTAGCTTGGGTGTAGAACGTTGAATGTCAAAGAGAAAGAGAGAAAGAGAGAGAGGGAGATCGAGAAGAGAGAGAAATAATTAAGGTCAAAGGCCTGTGCCAGGAACAACGGAGTCATGGAGCTCACACTGGGTAGGAAGGCGTGTCAGTGCCTGGCACCGGCTAGTGGGCAGGCCCATAAAGGTAGCTACCAGGATTATATTCTTAGGAAAGGTTTAGAGGTGGCCTGGCTTCTTCTCCTCCTCCCTCTGTTTCTCTTCCTCTTTCCCCATCTCCAGGTCTACCTCTCCTGCCTCCCCATGACCTTAGGTTCCTTCTGTCTCTCTGATTTCTCCTCTACTTGCACTCATGCCCCCTTCTCTCCTAGAGGAGAAAGGACCATTCGCTAAGCATGAGCAAAGCTTAGGCAAAGGCCCAGTGGTGTGACGGGGTAGGGGGTGGGGGGCTGGAGTCCGAGTGCCGGGAGGAGCTTGCAATTGGCAGCAAGTATTGATGGAGCGTGGGTCAGCCTGGCACAGTGCTGGGTGTGGCGAGATAAGGAGCTGGATAGGCGGGGAATAGCCGGGAGGCTGGATTCCAGGAGGCCCTGTGGGTAGGAAAGGGGGGGCACCATCTGGGGTGCAGGTGCAGCTCTCAGCACTGGGGGAGTGAGGGCATGTGGCCGACCCCTGGAGCTTCTGCTCTCTGAGAAGCAGGATGTCGGCCTCTGCTTCCTAGCTCTGCTCCCTAACTCACCAGAAACAAGTCTCCTCCCACTCAAACACTCCAAACCCACCGCCCTAAACAGGTCTCCTCTTGCATTTCTCTGGCCAGTTGCACTGAGATTGAGACTCAAAGATTGCAGGTTCAAAGACAGCCTCAGAAAATTATAAAGGCTCTCAGCAATTTAGAGAGGCCCTATTTCTATTTCAAAGCAAAAAAGGGGGTGCTGGAGGTGTAGCTTGGAGGATTGTCACTAGCTTAATCCACAGTGCCATAAAAAAATAATAATAAAATCAAGCCAGCATGGTGGCACATGCTTGTAATCCCAATACATAGGAGGCCAAGACAGGAGAATCGCACAGGTTCACAGCCAGCCTCAGCTACTTAGTGAGGCCCTCCGAAACTTAGTGAGACCCTGTTTCCAAATAAAATACAAAATAGGTCTGGGAGTGTAGCCCAGAGGTAGAAACCCTCTGGGTTCCATCCAGCACCACAAAATAATAAATAAATAAATAAATAAATAAATAAATAAATAAAAGAAGCAAAGCATAGCAGCGCACGCTTGTAACCCCAGCATTTGGGAGGCTGAGATAGGAAGATCTATGTTGGAGAACAGCCTCAGCTACTTAGTGAGGCCCTCTGCAACTCAGTGAAACACTGTTTCAAAATAAAGAATAAAAAATAGGTGTAGCTCGGAGGTAGAATGCCCTTGGATTCCATCCCCAGTACAAAAAAAATTAAGAAATAGAGAATAAAAAATAGGGTTGGGGGTTTAGCTCAGAGGTAGAATGCTCCTGGGTTCAATCTCCAGTAACACACACACACACACACACACACACACACACACACACACACACACACAAATCAAGTTTATTAAGTAAAAAAGATGATGGGTGAATGGATGAATAATGATGGATGAATGGATTTATAAAAGAGGGGTGGATAGATGGGTGGAGAAAGAATGAATGATGGGTAGATGGATGACAGATGGATGATGGGTAAAAGGATAGATCATAGAGGGATGGATGGATACAGATGATGGTGAGATGAATGGGTTACCTGGGAAGGGTCGATTCTTCAACTCCAGAGCGATGAGGTTCATGGTTTACATGACAGCAAAGAATTTCAGCACATGTTAATCAGAGACATAGACAGAAATTTACTGAAATTTCTGAAAAAAAAAAAGTTGGAAATACACATTCAAGTAAGAATGAGGGCTACCCCAAAAGTGAGAAAGGCATCTTTAGGAGTACAGGGCTTTTTTTTTTTTTTTTCAATACTGGGATTTAACCCAGGGGCATTCTACCTCCAAGCAATACCCCAGCCCTATTTTTTATTCTTTATTTTGAAACAGGGTCTCCCTGGGTTTCATAGGGCCTCACTAAGTAGCTGAGAATAGACGTGAACTTGTGATCCTCCTGTCTTAGTCTCCCAAGTACTGGGATTACAAGTGTGCACCACCACGTCCGGCTAGGGCTCTTCTTTTATAGGAGATTTCTGTGAAAGGTAAGCCAGAGGAAGTATGTGACTATGATTTTAGTTAACTAGTAAGAAGGTAATTTAGGGTGTTCTTGTTCCTGACCCTCATTACCTTATAAGCTGGTATCCTTTTAAACTATTCAAGGACATGCCAACACTCAACACTGTTGAGGAGGTGCTCAAGGAGATCCCTCTTTTGTGTGTGTGTGTGTGTGTGTGTGGCACTGGGGTTCAAACTCAGGCCATTCTCCCCTGAGCTACATCCTCAGCGTGTGTGTGTGTGTGTGTGTGTGTGCGTGCGTGTGCACACGCGCATGTGTGGTACTAGAGATGAAAGCCAAGGGCATTCTACTGCTGAGCTACACCCTTAGCCTGATTTTTTAATTTTTTATTTATTTTTATTTTTTAATTTTTTTGGTGGTACTGGGGTGGAACCCAGGGTCCTTCTACCTCCGGGCTATACTCCCAGACCTAGTTTATATTCTATTTGGAAATAGGGTCTCGCTAAGTTGCTGAGAGCCTCACTAAGTAGCTGAGGCTGGCTTCAAACCTGCGCGATCCTCCTGTCTCAGCCTCCCAAGCACGGGGATTACAAGCGTGTGCCACCATGCCCAGCCTAGCCTGATTTTTAATTCTTTATTTTTTTATTTTATATTTTTTTGTGGTACTGGGGGTGGAACCCGGAGGCTTTCTACCTCTGGGCTATACTCCCAGACCTATTTTATATTTTTTTTATTTGGAAACATGGTCTCATTAAGTTGCTGAGAGCCTCACTAAGTAGCTGAGGCTGGCTTCGAACCTGTGCGATCCTCCTGTCTCAGCCTCCCAAGCGCAGGGATTACAAACGTGCACCACCACACCCAGCTTAACTCTTTATTTTGAAAAAGGGTCCCACTAAGTTGCAGAGATCCTCACTATGTTACTGAGAATGGCTGCAAACCTAAAATCCTCCTGTCTCAGCCTCCCAAGTACTGGGATTATAAGCGTGTGCCACCCAGCTTTTATTTTTATTTTAAAACAGGTCTCAGCCGGGCATGGTGGCGCACACTTGTAATCCCTGCGCTTGGGAGGCTGAGACAGGAGGATCGCACAGGTTCGAAGCCGGCCTCAGCTACTTAGTGAGACCCTGTTTCCAAATAAAATATAAAATGGGTCTGGGGGTATAGCCTGGAGGTAGAAAGCCTCTGGGTTCCACACCCAGAACCACCAATAATAATAATAATAATAATAATAATAATAATAATAATTAATAAAAACAGTGTCTCGCTAGGTTGATGAAAATCTTACTAGTTGCTAAGACTGTCTTCCAACCTGCGATCCTCCTGTCTCGGCCTCTCAAGGCTAGGATTATAAGCATGTGCCATCATGCCCCGGCTCCTATATGTTTTTAGAATCTCACAATAAACTGACAATAAGACCATCAAATCCTTCCAGTTTCTGCACAAATCTCTTCAGTGTTCCCTATCACTTTGAGTAGAATCCAGAGTGTTTGAGTCCTTGGCTAATCTGCTATTCCATCTCCTCTGGGACCTCCTCTCCTAGAGAATCCCTTCGTCCTCTTTCTTGTCCCTTTGCCACGCTGGCCTCTGTGCCCCTTAAACCCACATCCCTCAGAGGCCTCCCGTCAGCGCCCTACTCCTTCTTCTGTGGGTCTCCCCTTCCTGTCTCAACTTTCCCTATAATTTACGTGCTTGTGATGTTTTCTTTTCTGTCTCCTCCCATTCGAATGGAAGCCCCATACAGCAAAGGATTTATATGCTCCCTTAACTGAAGGATGAGCAGCGCCAAGGACAGCATCCGGCACATAGTAGGGCTCAGTAGAGTTTTAGGATGAGTGATGAATGAATAGGACAAGGCTGAGTTACTGTGTAAGGGCCAACGGCAATCACTGTGTAAGGCTTTGGAGCCACGGTGCTTGGGGTTCCCGCTGTGTGACCCGTCAATTCACATCTCTGTACTTGAGTTTTCTTCTCAAGAAAATGGAACCTGTAGGAAACCCTCAGAATTGTTAATGGGGCTGGAAATGGCACGGTCGCTTTGGGAAATAATCTAGCACTTTTTCTCTTTCTTTTCTTACTGGGGATTGAACCCAGGGGCAGTCCTGTTGCTGAGGGTGTCTGGCTAAGTTGCTGAGGATGGCCTTGAACCTGTGATCCTTCAGTTTCAGCCTCTCTAGTACTAGAATTTCAGGGATTGCACCACCATGCCTGACAAGATGTGTTTTTATTGTTACAAACATATGCGTGTGAGGTCATGTTTATAAAATGCTCAGCAGAACAAGAGAACAATGCCCAATACCTAAACACTGCCACCACGACATCAGTCATCACCATCATTGCCACCATACTTGGTGACTGTCATTTCCTGCGTTCTGTGTGTAGGTCTCAGTTTTCTCGTCTGAAAAAATGGGAGAGCTGGGCTCCATCTTGAAGTCCTTTTCTTTCCTTAAGTTTTATATTTTATTCTGAGAATGTTTTTCTTGGGAAGCAGCAGATATTCTTTCTCTTTCTCTTGCTCTTGGTACTGGGGATTGAACCCAGTGTTGTTCTACCTCCGAGCTATTCCCTTAGCCCGTGTGTGTGTGTGTGTGTGTGTGTGTGTGTGTTCTGGGGATGGAACCCAGGGGCTTTCTACCTCCAGGATACTCTCCCAGACCGATTTTATATTTTGTTTGGAAACAGGGTCTCACTAAGTTGCTGAGAGCCTCACTAAGTAACTGAGGCTGGCTTCGAACCTGTGCGATCCTCCTGTCTTAGCCTCCTAACCACTGGGATTACAAGTGTGCACCATCACACTCAGCTTACCCCTAGCCATTTTTTATCTTTTATTTTGAAACCGGATCTCATTAAGTTGTTGAGGGACTCACTAAGTTGCTGAGGCTGTCCTGGAACCTTCAATCCTCCTGTCTCAGCCTCCCTAGAACCTAGATTACAGAATGTGGACCACCACACCCACTTTTTGCCAGCATTTAATTACTGTTCATCTCCCGAGCTGGGCCGTCAGCCTCACAAGGGCAGGTGTTTAGTTAGTCTCACCTGACACTGTACCCCAACATGTAATACCGGAAAATGGATGTACATTCCCAAATGGATGTACATTCCCCCATGATGTACACTCACAAATGTGTCAGCGTCAATCACTAAGCCAAACACGAGAAGGCAAGAGGAGAGAGGGAATGGGGTGGGAATTGGGGGAAAAAAAAAAATTAAAAGGGCTTGGGGGTGCAGCTCAGAGGTAGAATTCCCCTAGATTCAATTCCTGGTATCAAAAAGAAAAAAAAAGAAAGAAAGAAAAAGGGTAGCTGCCAATCACATGGGCTATTTGGCTTGAAATAGAACTGAATGTTTCCTTTTATTTGAATTGTTTTAAATTTATTTACTTCTGAATATAAACAAAACAGCCTCACCTGGCTAAGGGATACCCTATCAGATGGCAAAGGTCTAGAACAATTCCATCTCCACTAAAAGTCCTGTTGGGCAGCGTGGCTCTAGAATTCCAGCTCTTCAAAGGGAGAGCATTGGCTTTTCTCCTCAAGTATCCATGAGACCTAGCACCAGGCAAGGCGCAGAGTAAGGGTGTTTGCCGAATGAGCACATGCAAGTACCTCAGAGGGCAGACATCACGATGATCCATCTTTTTTCTTTTTCTTTTTCCTTTTGGTACTGGAGATTGAACCCAGATATATTCTTTTTTTTTTTTTTTTTTTTTTGGTACTGGGGTTCCTGGAAGCCCTTCTACCTCCAGGCTACACTCCCAGACCTTTTATATTTTTATTTCGAAACAGGGTCTTTTAAGCCAGCGAAGCTGGCTCTGAACCAGCGCGATCCTCCTGTCTCCGCCTCCCAAGCATGGGGATTACAAGTGTGTGCCACCACGCCCAGCAAACCCAGATATATTCTTGAACCCGGGTACATTCTACCTCAGAGCTCTACCCCCCAAACTCTTTTTTTTTTTTTTTTTTTTGGTGGTACTGGGGATGGAATCCTTCTACCTCCGGGTTACACTCCCAGACCTATTTTTTTCATATATATATTTTTTATTTGGAAACAGGGTCTCTTAAGCCAGTGAGGCTGGCTTCAAACCTGCGTGATCCTCCTGTCTCCGCCTCCCAAGCGCGGGGATTACAAGAACGCGCGCCACCACGCTGGGCCCCAACCTCTTTTTAAATATTATTTTGAAGCAAGATCTCATTAACTTCTGAGGCTGGCCTCAGACCCGTGATCCTCCTATCTCAGCCTTCCAAGTTTCCAAGTACTGGGATTATAGGCATGCACCACCATAACCTGCAGTGATTCATCTTCTAGCACTCCTACATCTCAAACCAAGGATTCCAGGCTTCTTGCTTGATGGAGGGCCTTATGAGCTTTGGTGTGAGTATTAGCCTCCTGCCAGCTCCACACCCAAGCTCAGAGCCAGTTGGGCAAATCCCACTAACCCCAGCCCCCAGGCCCACAGACAGCCTTAGTCCTGATTTCACAAACTCACATTTATTCACAGACAGAGGAACAGGGACAGACCTTTGCTCACTTGGGAACCCCCAAGGTCTGGCAGTTCCATGGAGGTGATGGCGTCCAGTGTGTGTAACTGGGGACAGACAGGCGGGCAGCCCCACCAGTCTGCACCCCTCTGGCCGAGTGTCCTCCCCCTCCGATTCCAAGTTGTCCTGCCTTAAGACACGTGTTGGGGTGAGCAATTCCTAACCAGCATCAGGGGGGCATGGGGTGGGCAGTAGGGAGGGTGGGTGGCCCGGGGCCTCCTCTCCTTAGTGTCAAGGGCTGGGGGTGGGGTAGGCAGAGGGGGAGGGGCTCTCCTTCAACTTTCCTCCATGCTGCAAACCGGGAGCTCAAATGGAGGGCGGAGGGTGAGTATGTGGGTCAGGAGGCCAGGCCTCCCAAGCCGCGAAGGTGTGCTTTGCCGTCTACCTCCTCTTCCTCCATCTCGAAGGCGGAGTGGTCTTGGCTGTCAAAGCAGGAGGCGCTGAGGAAGACCGGGGGAGCGGGCGGGGACTGGGGTGGGGTCCCCGGAGAAGGCGGCTCTTCCTTGATGTGTGAGATGGGCAGAGGCAGCCCCTCGGCCTCGGGCTCTGTCGGCTGTGTTGGCGGCTGCGCGGCTTGGGCCTGGAGCGCCTGCAGGGCGGCGGCCCTCTCCAGCTCTGCGCGGTGGCAGCGCTGGTGGCGCAGGAGGCTGTAGGCCCGCGAGAAGCGCCGCGGGCAGCGCGGGCAGGGGTGAGGGGCCGGGCCCCCGGCGTGGACCTGCGCGTGGCGCGCCAGGTCGGCCAGCCGCTTGAACTCGCGCTGGCAGCGCACGCACTGGAAGGGGCGAGCCCCGGAGTGGGTCACGCCATGCTGCCGCAGGTGCGCCCGGCGCCGGAAGCCTTTGCCGCACTCCGGGCACCAGAAGCGGGGCTCCCCGGCGGGGGGCCGGGCGGGGGCGGCCTCCCCCGCGCTCTGCCCGCCTTCCCCGCCGTCGGGCGCGGCCCCGCACTCCGGCCCCTCGCCGCCCTCGGGGCCTCCTCTCCCTGAGGTCCGTGCGCCCGAGGCCCTGTCGTCCTTCTTGCCGGGCAGCGGGGCCAGCAGGCTGAGCGCGCCGTGGACGCGGCGGTGCTGGCGGAGGTAGGAGGCGAGGCGGAAGGCCAGGCCGCAGTCCGGGCACACGAAAGGGCGGTCAGTGGAGTGGACCAGCCGGTGGCGCGACAGGGACCAGGGCCTGGCGAAGGCCTTGAGGCAGATGGAGCACTGGTGGCGCTTGGGGCGCGGCGGGGGCCCGCCTTCGCCCTCCTGTTCGCCCTCGGGGCGCAGGCACGGGTGCGCTTTGAGCTCGCCCTTGGTGGCGAAGGCTTCGCGGCAGCGGAGGCACAGCAGCGTCCAGTCCGCCTGGAGCAGGACCTGCTTCTCCTCCTGCCGCCCGGCGGCCAGCGCCAACTCCGCCCGCAGCTCGGCGGCCCCGGCCTCGGCCTGCTGGGCCTCGGGCTCCGGGGGCTCGGCGCTGGCGGGGGCCGCGGGCGGGGCGGGCTCCCCTTCGGGCCAGGTCTCGGGCCACGCGGGCTCCTCCTCCGCGGCTCCCGCCGCCGCCGCAGCGGCCGGCTGCTCCGCGCCCTCGTCCTGCGGGCCCCAGCTGGGCTCGGCCGTCTCCTTGACCACCTTCTCAATGGCCAGCTCCACCTCGCCGCCGGCGTGCTCCTGGGCCAGGTGGCGCCGCAGCTGCGCGGGCTCCGGGAAGGTGCGAGGGCAGGCGGCGCAGCGCAGGGGCGGCTGCGGCCCGTGGCCTCGCAGGTGCCGGGAGAGGTGCGCAGGCCGGCGGAAGGCCTTGGGACACAGGGGGCAGGCGTGGGGCCGGAGGCCCGAGTGGCTCAGCCGGTGGCGGGAGAGGTAGTAGGGGAAGCGGAAGAGGCGGCCGCAGGTGGGGCAGGGCAGGGGCGCCCGAGGGGCTCCAGCACCGCCCCTGCCACGACCTCGGCCCCGGCCACGACCCCGGCCACGGCCCCGGCCTCGGCCACGGTGAGGTGGGCTGCCCTGGGCAGGTGGAGGGGGCTGCGGATCCATGTCTGTGGGGAGAAAGGAGAGAGGCTGGCAGCGGATAGGGATAAAGGGAGGTCCATGTGGTACAGCCAGAGAGAGGCAAAGATGGAGAAGTAGGGTCCCAGCCCAGGAAGGGGACAGACAGAAGAGAGGTGGAAATCAGGGTAAAGGTGAGAGATAGACAGACGGACCAGAGGAATCAGAAAGACAGGAGGAAGAGAGCCACCAGAGAGAAAGACAGAGCGAAGAGGAAGAAACAAAAGACTGAGAGACCCAGAGCAGGGTGGTGGAAACAGATCAGGAGATGGGAGGTGGAGGAGGCAGGGACAGGCAGACATGGGGGCAGATCACAAAGAGGAGACACAGGAAGGCAAGTCGCCAACAGCTTCTGCTTCAGAGCCCTAGGGAGGGGTCCAGGACTAGCCCCAGGGGCCCGAGTGCAGGAGGTGGGACTCAAAAGTCAGGGGGCCCGGGAAATGCAGTGTGTGCCCAGACAGCAGGGGATAGGGGAGGCCAGGCAGAAGGAGAACTCAGACTCCCAATCTGAGGGAGGAGGCTGGACCTGGACCCCTGGGTCTGAGTGAGGAGGGCTGGGCCTGGACGCTGGGTCTGAGGGAGGAGGGCTGGGCCTGGACCCTGGGTCTGAGGGAGGAGGGCTGGGCCTGGACCCTGGGTCTGAGGGAGGAGGGCTGGGCCTGGACCCTGGGTCTGAGAGAGGAGGGCTGGCCCTAGACCCCTGGGTCTGAGGGAGGGCTGGGCCTGGATCCTGGGTCTGAGGGAGGAGGGCTGGGCCTGGACCCTGGGTCTGAGGGAGGAGGGCTGGGCCTGGATCCTGGGTCTGAGGGAGGAGGGCTGGCCCTAGACCCCTGGGTCCGAGGGAGGGCTGGGCCTGGATCCTGGGTCTGAGGGAGGAGGGCTGGGCCTGGACCCTGGGTCTGAGGGAGGAGGGCTGGGCCTAGACCCTGGGTCTGAGGGAGGCCTGGGCCTGGATCCTGGGTCTGAGGGAGGAGGGCTGGGCCTGGACCCTGGGTCTGAGGGAGGAGGGCTGGGCCTGGACCCTGGGTCTGAGAGAGGAGGGCTGGCCCTAGACCCCTGGGTCTGAGGGAGGCCTGGGCCTGGACCCTGGGTCTGAGGGAGGAGGGCTGGGCCTGGACCCTGGGTCTGAGGGAGGAGGGCTGGGCCTGGACCCTGGGTCTGAGAGAGGAGGGCTGGCCCTAGACCCCTGGGTCTGAGGGAGGGCTGGGCCTGGATCCTGGGTCTGAGGGAGGAGGGCTGGGCCTGGACCCTGGGTCTGAGGGAGGAGGGCTGGGCCTGGATCCTGGGTCTGAGGGAGGAGGGCTGGCCCTAGACCCCTGGGTCCGAGGGAGGGCTGGGCCTGGATCCTGGGTCTGAGGGAGGAGGGCTGGGCCTGGACCCTGGGTCTGAGGGAGGAGGGCTGGGCCTAGACCCTGGGTCTGAGGGAGGAGGGCTGGCCCTAGACCCCTGGGTCTGAGGGAGGCCTGGGCCTGGATCCTGGGTCTGAGGGAGGAGGGCTGGGGTCTAGACCCCTGGGTCTGAGGGAGGAGGGCTGGGCCTGGACCCCTGGGTCTGAGGGAGGAGGGCTGGGCCTGGACCCCTGGGTCTGAGGGAGGAGGGCTGGCCCTAGACCCCTGGGTCTGAGGGAGGCCTGGGCCTGGATCCTGGGTCTGAGGGAGGAGGGCTGGGCCTGGACCCTTGGGTCTGAGGGAGGAGGGCTGGGCCTGGATCCTGGGTCTGAGGGAGGAGGGCTGGGCCTGGACCCTGGGTCTGAGGGAGGAGGGCTGGCCCTAGACCCCTGGGTCTGAGGGAGGAGGGCTGAGCCTGGACCCCTGGGTCTGAGGGAGGAGGGCTGGGCCTGGACCCCTGGGTCTGAGGGAGGAGGGCTGGGCCTGGACCCCTGGGTCTGGGGAGAGGAGGGCTGGGGTCTGGAGTCCTGAGTCTGAGGGAGGAGAACTGGGCTTGGACCCCTGGGTCTGAAGGAGGAGGTTAGGGACCTGGACCCCTGGGTCTGGGGGAGGAAGGCTGGGCCTAAAGCCCTGGGTATGAGAGAGGAGGGGCTGGAGTATGGAACCTTGGGTCTGAGAGTAGAGAGCTAGACCTCTGGACCACTAGTCTGAGGGTAGAGGGTGGAGGTCTGTACTCCTGGATATGAGGGAGGAGGGCTGGGGTCTACAATCCTGGGTCTGTGGGAGAAGGAGGTGAGAAGTGAGACTCCAGGGTCTGGACAGGAGAGGACTGGTGATCTAGACTCCTGTTGTTAGGACACAAGGGTTCCTGAGTCCAATTGGAGGAGGGGTCTGGGAGAGGGGGCTGGGCTTCTAAGACAAGGGGGAGGCGGGGGTTGGGAGCCTGGCTGCTGGAAATCCCCAAGAAGAAGGAGACTGAAAGCTGGACCCCTGGACGGGGTGGGGGTTGGAGGCTGCTGGGGGTCAGAGCCCTAGGTCCCGGAGGGGCTGATCGGTTAGGGGTGTGCCAGCGGCTCCCCGCAAGCATGATCTGCAGAACTGGGCGGAGGGTCTGGGCCTTGCAGATTTCTCAGCCGGGGGCCTGGAACTCACCCCAGTGGAGCAGCGCCGGTCTTACCTCCGCCTCCTTCGCTCCTTTCTTCCTTCCCTGCGGCCGGCAGAAAGCGGACGGTGGTGGTAGGGAGGGAGGGGGCCGAGCGTGGTGGGGGGTGGAGGAGGAGGCTGGGCTCGGTGTTACTGCCTAAGCCTTCCCCCCGGAAACCCTGCCTTTGGTACGAGTCTGGAAGAGGAAAGACTGGCTGGGAAGCCGGAAGCGGAGGATCAGGGACCCGAGGGGCGGGGAGGCTGGACAGCTAGGTCTAGCTCAGAGGCTGGGGGCTGTCCTCTGAGACTCCAGAGAGAGGAGGGGGCTGCAGGCTTGCAGGCTGAGGAGGCCAGATCCAGCCACCCCGCCCTCCCCAACAGATACACATATTCATTCATTCCTTCAACAAATACGCATTTATTAAGCCCTGTCTGTGCCAGGCACTGTGTTGGCGGGGGGGCAGGTGGGTGAGAGAGATGCATTCAGTGACAGCCTTCTGAAAGAACTGGCACTCTGGATTAGAACCTGGCTCCAGCCTTCTCTTGGCTAGGTACACTCCTTTCTGAGTCTCATACCCGCCCCCTCCGGGTGGGGTGCTAAGTCCCTGCATATATGCATTTCATCTCAAGTATTCAGGATTTACTGAGAACCTACTATGGGTCAGCTCTGTCCTTGGTGCTGGAGTGACAGATTGCAAAAACAGAGGCCAAGCCCAGTAAGGTGATGTTTGCCTATTAATACTAGTACTTAGGAGGCTGAGACAGGAGAGTTGCAGGTTCAAGGCCAAACTCAAAATTGTGCAAAATCCTCAACAACTTAGTGAGACCCTGCTCCAAAATAAAAAATAGACAAAAGAGCTGGAAGCCGGTCCTGGTCGCACATGCTTGTAATCCCAGTACTTGGAAGACTGAGACAGGAGGATCCCAGGTTTGCACACCACTGCAAATGGCTGAAAACAATCTAAATGCCAGCCTCAGCTACTGAGTGAGGCCCTCTATTTTGTTTCAAAATAGAGAATAAAAAATAGGGCTGGAGGTGTAGCTCAGAGGTAGAATGCCCCTGGATTCCATCCCCAGTACCCTCCCCTCCCAAAGAAAAAACCCAGAGGCCATTGGACCCTGTCCTGGGGGAGGGAGACAGGCAGATCAGTCATCTGTGGGGGACGGATGGGTGCTCTAATGCTGGACCCTGAATGCTGTGGCAATCAGAAGAGTGGGGAGGCATGGAACTCACCTCACACAGGGAGTGGGGGTAGTTCCTGAAGTTTTCTGGGAGACAAGTATTCAGCTGAAACCTGAAGGATGGAACCAACCTGGCCACATCTCAAAATCCTCATGTTGCATGTTGCAGGTGGATACCTGTGCTTGACTCTGTTTCTTTAAGGTTAAGTTCATGCCACACATTGTTGGCGAGAGTGCAGGCAAACATTTCTCTTTGTACATAGCTGGGACGATGAGTAGTTTAGAACAGACTTAACAAGCCAGCAATTCCAGGAATTTATCCTCCAGAGAGATCATAATCATGCAAAATTATGCTGGTACCAGGTTAATTGCTACAGTCCTGCACACCACTGCAAATGGCTGAAAACAATCTAAATGCCTGTCAACAGATCTAAATAATAAGTCATGACTGATCTATCCTGTGGATTACTTACTATGTGTCCATAAAAAAACACGAAGAAGCTCACTGTGTAAAAATATGGAAAGTCTCCAAGTGATAATGTGAAAGAAAACAAAAGAGGAAGGCAGAGAACACCCTGCAGCCTGTGCTCTGTGCTTGCTTCTCTGTGGATGGTGCTGAAGAACTGGAAAAAGGGAGAAGAAACTGGCGAGATGGTCTAACTCCCAGGACCGGAACATATTACACTCTATTTTGAGTGTGTTTTGTGTGTATGTTTGGGGAGAGGTGTTGGGGATTGAGCCCAGGGGCGTTCTACCTCTGAGCTACACCCCCAGCCCTTTTTATTTTGAAACAGGGTCTTGCTAAATTGTTGAGAGTATTACTAAGCTGCTGAGGCTGACCTCGAACCTACAATACTCCTGTCTTAGTTTCCTAAGGGTGTGCCCAGAGGCATTCTACCTCTGAGCTACATCCCCTACCCTATTTTTTAATTAATTAAGTTTTGCAGTACTGAGGATTGAACCCAGAGGCATTCTACCTCCGAGCTGCACCCCTAGCCCTATTTTTTATTCTTTATTTTGAAAGAGGGTCTCACCGAGTTGCAAAGGGCCTCACTAAGTAGCTGAGGCTGTCTGCGAAGCTGGATCCTCCTGTCTCAGCCTCCCAAATGCTGGGATTACAAGCTTGCACCACCATGCCCGGCGCCTATGTTTTATTTTGAAACAGGGTCTCACTAGGTTGATGAAAGTCTCACTACTTGCTGGGGCTGACCTCAAACCTGTGATTGTCCTGTCTCAGCCTCCCAAATACTGGGATTACAGGAATGTGCCACCACGCCCAGCAGGATCATGATTTTTTAAATCATGATTTACCTATTCAGTAATACTATGAAGTAAAAGTTTAAAAGCATCCATGATTCTGAGTGTGGTGGCACATGCCTATAATCTGAGTACTTGTGAGGCTGAGACAGAAGGATCTCAGGTTTGAGGACAGGCTCAGCAAATTTGTGAGCCACTGTTTCCAAATAAAAAGTGAAAAAGGGCTAGGGGTGTAGCTCAGAGGTAGAATGCCCCTGGGTTCAATCCCCAGTACCCCCCTACACACACACACACACACACACACACACACACACACACACACACACACACCATGCAAAGGATATTTTTTGGGGTGACAGTTATATTTGAGAAAGAAGAGGCAATCAGAGGTGAGAGGGAATGTCTATGGAAAGTCAGACATTGCTATTTCAAAGCTGGTAATATATGGTTGGGTGTGTATTTGTTTTAACTTTTAAATTTGTCAGATACACATAACATAAAATTTACAGTTTATTTATTTTTTGCTATACCGGGGATTGAACCCAGGGGCATTCCACCTTTGGATAGAGCTACAACCCCAGCCCTATTATTTAGTCTTTATTTTGAAACAGGGCCTCACTAAGTTGCAGAGGACCTCACAAGTTGCTGAGGCTACTTGGGGACCTGCGACCCTTTTGTCTCAGCCTCCCAAGTACTGAGATCACAAGCTTGTGCCACCACGCCCCAATCAAATTTACAATTTTAATCATCTTTAAGTGTACAATTAGACAGGTATGATGGCACATGCCTGTAATCCCAGTACTTGGGAGGCTAAGACAGGTGGATTGTAGGTTTAGGGACAGCCAGACCCCCAGCAATCTAGAGAGAACCTGTTTCAAGATAAAATATAAGACTGTGAGATTGAGGGGGGGGGACTGGGATGGGGGATTGGATAAAGGCTAATTGGGTGATATGTGCTTGTATATCCTCACAAATCTTGTATTCCGTTGAGATGTTTGACTACAATGTACCAATTAAAATATATTAAAAAAAATCTGGGCGTGGTGGTGCACACTTGTAATCCCAGCATTCAGGAGACTGTGACCGGAAGATTGTGGTTCTAGGACAGCCTCAGCTACTTAACGAAGCCCCTTGCGACTCAGTGAGACCCTGCTTCAAAATTTAAAAAGGACTAGCAGGGCGTGGTGGTGCACGCTTGTAATCCCCACGCTTGGGAGGCAGAGACAGGAGGATTGCGCTGGTTCGTAGCCAGCCGCTCTGGCTTAAGAGACCCTGTTTCAAAAAATATTAAATAGGTCTTGTAGCCCAGAGGTAGAAGGCTTCCAGGAACCCCAGTACTACAAAAAAATTTTTTTAAGGACTAAAATATAGGGCTGGGGGTGTAGTTCGGAAGTATAATGCCACTGGGTTCCATCCTCAGTACTGAAAAAAAAAAAAAAAAAAGCCAGACATAGTGGCATACACCTGTAATTTCAGTATTTGGGAGGCTGAGATGGGAGAATTACAGGTTCAAAGTCAGCCTTAGCAACTTACTGAGGCCCTCAGCAACCTAGAGAGACCCTGTTTCAAATTTTAAAAATAGAGCTTGGCATGGTTGTGCACACTTGTAATCATTACAGGCTCACACCTGTAATCCCAGTACTTGGGAGGCTGAAACAAGAGGATCCCGGTTCACGGCCAGCCTCAGCTAGGCTCAGCCTCACTTTCTGCAACTTAGTGAGACCCTGTTTCAAAATAAAGAATAAAAAATTGGGCTGAGAGTATAACTCAGAGGAAAATGCCTCTGGGTTCAATCTCCAGCACCATAAAAAAAAAGAAAATTTTAAATAAAATAGGGCTGGGGATGCAGCTCAGAGATAAAGCACCCTTGGTTTAATCCCCAGGACTACAATTAATTAATTAATTAATTAAAAATAAAATAGAGCTGGGCGTGGTGGCGCATGCTTGTAATCCCCGTGCTTGGGAGGTGGAGACAGGAGGATCACGCAGGTTCGACGCCAAAAGAGACCCTGTTTCCAAAAATAAAAAGTATAAAATAGGTCTGGGAGTGTAGCTCAGAGGTAGAAGGGCTTCCAGGAACCCCAGTACCACCAAATAAATAAAATAAAATAAAATAAAATAAAATAAAATAGAGTTGGAGATATAGCTTAGATTGAATCTGTTTGGATTCAATCCCCCAGTCCCATACACACTCACAAGAAAAAAAATTTTTAAATAAGAAAAGAATTCAGAAATTGGCATGACAGGAAAGAAAAATTCAAGCAGAGAGAATAGCACCTAGTAAGGGGGTGGTGACTTGGCAGGGGAGGGATGTGGGACTTAGATTGGAGAATCAAAGGTGGTTAGTGGGAGCTGGGTATAGTGACAAATGCCTGTAATCCTAGTACTTGGGAGGCTGAGACAGAAGAATCACAAATTCGAGGCTAGCCCCAGCAACTTATTGAGACACTATTTCAAACTCTTTTATTTTGAAACAGGGTCCCACTAAGTTGCAGAGGGCTTCACAAAATAAAATAAAATAAAATAAAATAAAATAAAAAGGGAGGGGGCTGTAGTTCACTGGTAGAATGCCCTTGGGTTCCAGCCCCAATACCAAAAAAAAAAAAAAAAAAGGCTGTCAGTGTGGCAAGGTCAGCTCTGCAGAGACTGTGCCAGGCCTCCTAGTCCAGGCTGAGCTAAACTCATTCCAAGAGCACTGAGAAGTCATTGAAAAGGTTCTGAGCAGGAGAATCACATGATCGTATTAGTGTTTAGACCCAGGAGGGAGTGAGAGCAGGTCCAGGTAAGAGGTGCCCCCGCCCTGCCCATCCAGCCAGGGATGGCTGAGGACCGAGCCTTGTGCACATTGGCTCAGTGCTGCATGCCCTTCCTTTGTGTCCCCCGCACCCCAAAATCACAGCTGACCACTTCTTTCTTTTTCTTCTTCAGTCCTCCTTTCTCCTTCTCCTCCTCTTCCTCCCTCCTTTTCTTTTGAACCTAGGGAGTATTCTACCTCTAAACTACAACCCCTCCTGTGTGTGTGTGTGTGTGTGTGTGTGTGTGTGTGTGTGTGTGTGTGTGTGGCACTGGGGATTGAATCCAGGGGTATAACTGGGGGGTATACCAAGGTATACCCAGTCTTATTTTATTTTTACTTTGAAACAGAGTCTCACTAGGTTAATGAGAATCTCACTAATTGCTGAGTGTGTCCTCCAAACTTCAGTCCTCTTGTCTCAGTCTTCCAAGTTACAAGCCTGTGCCACCACCCTGGGCTTAGCCTCCACACTTCCCTTTTTTGTGGTACTGGGGATGGAATCCAGGCGTTTTCTACCTCTGAGATATTTTACTCTTTTATTTTGAAACAGGGTCCCACTAAGTTGCAGAGGGCTTCACAAAATTTCTGAGGCTGGCTGTGAACCTGTGATCCTTCTGTCTCAGCCTCCCAAGTACTGGGATTACAAGTGTGAGCTACCAAGCCAGGCTAAAAAAAATTTTTTTTTTGAAATCGGGGCCTCAGCTGGGTGTGGTGGCACATACTTGTAATCCCAGTAGTTGGGAGGCTGAGATGGGAGGATCGAGGGTTTGCAGCCAGCCTCAGAAATTTAGTGAGACCCTATTTCAAAATAAAAAATTAAAATTAAAAATAGGACTCGGGGCTGTGTATGGTGGCACACGCTTGTAATCCCAGTATTTGGGAGGCTGAGATAGGAGGATCTGGGTTTGCAGACAGCCTCAGCTACTTAGTGAGGCTCTGTGCAATTTAGTGAAACTCTGTTTCAAAAGAAAGAATAAGCCCCGCATGGTGGCACACTTTTGTAATCTCAGCAGTTGGGAGGCTGAGACAGGAGGATTGTGGTTAGTGGAAAGCCTCAGCTACTTAGTAAGGCCCTTTGCAACTCAGTGAGACCCTGTTTCAAAATAAAGAATAAAAAATAGGGCTGGGGGTGTAGCTCGGAGATAGAATGCCCCTGGGTTCCATCCCCAGTAAGTAAAAAATAAATAAATAAATAAATAAATAAATAAATAAATAAATAAATAAAAATAAAAATTAGCCGGGCGTGGTAGCTCACGCTTGTAATCCCAGCATTCGGGAGGCTGAGACCGGAGGATCGAGGTTCGCGGACAGCCTCAGCTACTTAGTGAGGCCCTTCGCAACTCAGTGAGACCCTGTTTCAAAATAAAAAATAAAAAATTGGGCAGGGCTTGTAGTTCGGAGGTCAAATACCTCTGGGTTCCAGCCCCAGACCCGCAAAAAAATTAAAATTAAAATTAAAAAAATTAAAAATTGGGCTTGGGTAGAATGCTCCTGAGTTCAATCCCAAGCACCGGCACCACAAAACAAAACAAACGCCTGGGTGTAGCTCAAAGATAGAACGCCCCTGGGTCAATCCCCAGTAAAACACGCGCATGTGCATGTGTGGAGAGAGAGAGAGAGAGAGAGAGAGAGAGAGAGAGAGAGAGAGAGAGAGAGAGAGAGAGAAGAGAGAGAATGAGAATGAATGAGAATGGGAATGGAGGTAGATACAACTGCTAGCCCCAGCGCCCACATTTGGGAGGCACTCCGAGGAAATGAGGCCTTTTCGCGGCGTAGCAAGAGAGTAAGGGTTGTGGTTCAGGTGAGGTGGGTGGGAGCCTCCACCTCCGCAGGTCCCTATTCTTCGCTCCGGGCTGCCAGCCATCTCCATGACAACCCTGGCACCTTTCCGGGAGTGGTCAGGTAGGCTGAGCTGGCCTCCAGGTGGGCGGGCCTTGTCCCTGGGGGCGGTGCCTGTAGCTAGGGAGTGGGACCTTGTTTTTCCAACTATGACGATTTTTTTTTAAACCCCGACACGAAATTAAGAGTGATTCCTGGCCTGCCGTAGTGGAGCAGGGAAGAGTATCTCTAAGGTCTGGTGTCCCCGGAGACTTGGTTCCCAAAAGGTTCCCTTTCAAATTGGTCATTGGGGATGTCAGCCAGTCTTTCTTGAGCTCCAAATTGTTACTTGTGTTTTCCCCTGAATATCTTCTTCTTTAATATTTTACCCCTTGTGAAATGTCAGAAGCACAAGGCACACCATGCAAACAACTGAACAAATAATATGAACCCAAGCCAGGCACAGTGGTACAAGCCTGTAATCCCAGTACTTGGAAGGCTAAAACAGGAGGATCACAGGTTTGAGACCAGCCTCAGCAATTTAGTCAAACCCTCAGCAACTTACTGAGGCTCTATTTAAAAATAAAGAAAAAAAAAAAAGAAATTTAAGGGCTGAGGGGGTAGCTCAGAGGTAGAACCCTCCCTGTTCCCCAGTTTCAATCCACACCACAAAATAAATGACCCCCAGATTAAGAAAAAAAGCCACTGCTGGTTTTCAACAATTGTAGAACCTTCCCTCGTGTGTCCTCCTGAGCTTAGCGGTCCAATCCCCCTATCCTGTTTTTTTTTTTTTTAATGTTTTTTTTATACTGTTTTCCTTGCTTTTTTTTTTTATATGATTCACTACCCACAATGCATCTCCCCCCCCCACAATGCATCTTAAGAAATAAATCTTAAGAATAAATTTAGTTTGGGTTTCTTTCCAACATGGTATACAAAGAATATTGCTCTCATGTATCAGGTTTTTACTGTCTGACTTCATAGTAATTTTGACTTAAGTAATTCTCAGCCTCCCAAGTACTGAGATTACAGGAATATGCCACCATGCTCTGCTTGCTCTTTCCTCTTTCTTTCTTTCTTTCTTTCATTCTTCCTTCTTTCTTTTGGAGTACTGGGTGTTGAACCCAGAGGCATTCTACTTTCAGGCTACACCCTCAGCCCTACTTTATTTTTATTTTTAAACAGGGTCTTGCTAGGTTGATAAGAGTCTCACTATTTGCTGAGGCTGTCCTGGAACCCGTGATCCTTCTGGCTCAGCCTCCCAAGTACTGGGATTACAGGCATGTGCCACCACACCTGAACCTTCTTCATGTCATTGATTCCTCTTTCCCTCATCTCCACCGCCTACGCTCTAGAATATCCAGAGCCAGGATTGTCTATTTTTTTTTTTCTTCACTGTGGGATTCCCCAGAAGGGTTACAATGCCTGAGTCAGAATAAACACTCCACATATGAATGCAATCTAGCCAAGCAAGAGACCTTTTCTCTGATTGGCAGTCCCTGTTGTAGGGGGTCTTGTTTATGATTTGTACTGGGGATAGAACCCAGAGGGATTCTACCTCCAAGCTACACCCTCAGTCCGGTTTTACTTCTGATTTGGAAACAGGGTCTCACTAGGTGCTGAGAGCCTCACTAAATTGCTGAGGGTGGCTTTGAACCTGAGATCCTCCTGTCTCAGTCTCTCAAGTACTGGGATTACAAGTGTGCCTCCATGTGAAGTCGGCTTCACTTAGGATTTAAGGTACTCTTACATTTCCCTTGAGGTAAAGTTTAAGGGCCCTGGGTCTCTTCATTAGAGTCCCTGGAGGAGACAGTTTGGTTTTCAAGGCATGTGTCCTGTGGGATTGATGGCTTCTAAAGGGAGTGTCTAATTTCTAGGGGGCTTGTTCATCTGTTGGATCTTGTATTAAAGGGATAAGGCTTCATTGAGGTGAAGGTCTCAAGACTTCTCAAGAGGGAGCAAGGATCTATCTCTCTTTTGGAGGTCCATTTTTAAGTCCTGGAGGGAGAGATCCCCATTCCTCTGCAGAGGAATTAGAAGATGAGACAGGTCGGGAGTGGCGGTGCACACCTGTAGTCTCAGTACTTGGGAGGCTGAGACAGGAAGATTGAAGGTTTGAGGCTACTCTCAGCACCTCAGTGAGACCCTAGGAACTTAGATCTTGTTACAAAATAAAAAATAAAATAGGATTAGGGGTGTAGCTCAGCAGTGGAATACTCCTGATTCAATCTCTAGTACTTAAAAAGAGAAAGAGAGAAACAACAGTGACTGACAGGACAAGGTTTATTGGGGTCCTGGAGACACTGGGGAAGAGGGGCGAGGTCCAGGCTCACAGGGGAGGGCCCCCTGGCCAGTGCCCCCTTCCCCTTGAGGTTGAGAGGAACACAGAGACAGACAAATGGACAGAGACTGGAAAGAAAGAAAGAAAGACTGGTGCTAGAGTAGGGGGGGGGGACCCCAGTGTCCACCACCTCCACTTTAGTGAGGTCACAGGATGGAGAATAAGGTGGGCCAAAGCACTCTTCAGGACAAGGGAGTGTCTGCCCTATTGCTCTAATGAGGGTGGGGCCAGCCACAACCTAGATTAGCCCATTCCAGTGGACAGGGGTGTGCATCTGGTTCAGTCCATCCTACTGGACAGGGGGATTTCAGACCAGTCTATTCTAGTGTTCCAGGGCAAGGAAGATTGCTAGGGTCGATCCATTCCGCAATAGGGGAGGGAGACCTGGTTGGAGCTTCGGGTAGCTGAAGGCCAGGGCCATCGAACCTGGTCCTCTTTTAGCACAGGGAATGAAATGGTGGAAAGGCAGATTTCGGCTCTATCCGTTATCTGGGGTCACCAGTAACTGGTGGGTAATATTTGGAAGGGGATCCAGGGAGATGTCGGGGACTGGCCCCTGCATCCCCAGATGAAGGTTATTGGGAATGATGGCTCTCAAGCACCAGGGCAGTCTTCCCTTGGAGGTCCCCACCTCTGATCCTTAGACGAGACATACTTGTGGAGACCCATTTCTCATTCTTATGTCCCCACATCTTAGAGGCCTGTTGATTTGGGAGTGTCCACACGCATTCCTGGGGTCTCAAGCTCAGGAGTCTCTTCGGATCCCCTAGTGATTATGTTTCTGACCCCTTCACTGAGAGGTCTATCTCTTTGTGGTCCCCCAGCTGGGGGGGCGTGCGTGCTAGGTGGCTACGTCTCTCCTAGCAGGGACCACATTTCAGGGCTCAGTGCAGGACTCAGAGGGCTGGGGCCTCACTTTCACGAAGTTCCAAGGTCCCCCGTGGGGGAAGGGGGTAGTCCCATCCCTGGGGTTGGTTGGTCAGGTTGAGGGCACAAGGCCAGGCTATTCAGTCCATACCCCGGTGCAGCTTCAGATGCCTGGAGAGGTTGCTTAGTGTGATGAAGCCCTTGCCGCAGATGTGGCAAGGGAAGGGCCGCTCGGTGCCATGCAGCAGCCGGTGGCGCTTGAGGTAGCACTCGTGGCGGAAGAACTTGCCGCACTCTAGGCATGGGAATGGCTTCTCACCGGTGTGCACCAGCACGTGCCGCTCCAGGTCTCTGGGCGAGCGGAACAGTTTCTCGCACTCAGAGCAGCCGAAGATCTTCTTGCCGCGGCCTGAGCCGGACGCGGGCTCCCCAGACGTGGGCTCCCGCCCCGGGGCCACTGCTGCCGCCTCCTCTCCGCCGCCTTCTCCGTGGCTGACCCTCCGGTGCTCCTCCAAGGCCGCCAGCGCCGCGTACAGCGCCCCGCAGTGGCCGCAGCCATATGTGGCTGGGCCCGAGTGCGCCTCCAGGTGACTGGCCAAGGCCGCCGCAGACGCAAAGAAGGTCCCACAGTCGCATTGGTACAGGGTTTCTTCCGAAGGCTCGGCAGCCGTGGCGGGAGCAGGGGCCTCCCCGCCGCCATCAGGGAGCAGCCCCCCCAACTCAGGCACGCCACCTCCCGCAGGGGCCAGGAGCAGCCCGCCGTCCCAAGCTGGCGGCGCATCGCCGGCCTCTGCTGCGCCACCTTCGCGCACCGTCTCAAGCCCGGCGCTGGCCCCTGGGGCCCACACCTGCGCGGGGGGCGCACCCGGGCCCTGCAGGTCGTGGGTCAGCTTGTGCCGCTCCAGCAGCGCGGGTGCGTTGAAGTCGCGCTCGCAGCGCGGGCACTTGAAGGGTTTCACGTCGGTGTGTGCGGCCCAGTGGGCTGCGAGCTCGCGGCCGTGATCGAAGCGCCGCGCACAGGCGCCGCAGGCAAACGGGGGCAAGGAGGCCGCGGCTGCGGCTGCAGCTTCTGCCAGGCCCCAGCTGCCGGCGCCCGGGCCCGCGCCCTCCAGGCCCTCTCCGCTGCTGGCCCCTGCACCCCCGCACACAGAACAGGGCCCTACGTTGCAGCAGACGGAACAGGGGGCGCTCAAGGCCGGCAGGCCCGGGCTGGGCTGCAATGGGGCAGGGAGCACACCGCGGTGCTGGCGCTTGAGGTGGCGGCCCAGGCTGGAGCGCGAGGAGAAGCGAAGCTCGCAGACCAGGCAGCAGTAGGGCTTCTCACCAGTGTGGACAACCTGGGAGCGGGAAGAAGAGCACAACCTCAGGCCGCAGGATCTATCCCGCGCATGGATTCTTGGGCTTCCACAGGGAGGCCGCCCAGCTCTTGACCGCAGCGCCTAAGTCCCACCCCTTTTCAACTTTCTCAAAACCTCTGCTTTGGGCCATGAGGGCCTAGTCCCTTCCACCTGAGAACCTTTACAGACGCTGTTCCCTCGAGCTGGGAAACTTCTTGGCTTTTTTACCCCCTTTGGTACTGGGGGTTGAACACAGGGGACTTCTACCTCTGAGCTGTCCCCGGCCCTTTTTAGATACAGTGTAAGAGCGCTGCCTGTGAGAGCCAGCCCCCTCCCCTTTTAATTGGTGAATTGTAATCATACATTGTGAGAGTACTGAGATGCAGGCTTCTGCTTAAAGGGTTAACGAAGCAACTCTGGCTCCTGAGAAGCAGCTTGGAATGCCAGGCTGGGAGGCAAGCACACTTCCTCTAATCAGTGAGCTATGAGTCTTGCCCAGTTGCCTTCAAGGTCGGAAGCAGCCCCGGCCCTCTCGCTGAAGGTCCTTCCCCACATAGACATCTCTCAGGAAACTTATTGGCATGATAAACTGCTTGAGAAGTGATGAGCAGTCACAGGAGTTTACTATTAAGTGTAAATCAAAAAGTTGGTTTTTTTGAGACTAGTCCTTTGGCTTTACTCTCACACAGCTATTGTTACTAGTTAATTCATCTAAAACCTGTATCCCCTAGAGCCAGCCCTCTTCTCCTTATAAAATTAAGATGTTGTTGGGATGTTAAGAGATACAATTAAGTTAGAGGAAACTTGCAAGCTCCTGCTTCTATAAAACTGCTTCTGTAGAACTGTTTGCTTATTCCATACCTGCTTTGTTATTAGAAAATGTTAGAAGAGTTGTTTCTTTTACGTTTAAAAGTAGAAAACTCAAAGCCTGCCTGTGTCGCTCCCTTATCTGGGCTCGCACCCGGTACAAGGGAGATAACATCCTAACATCCTGTCCCAAGCTTTCTTGAATCTGGACTCGCACCCGGTACAAAGGAGATAACCTCCTAACATCCACATCCTTTCCCAAGCTTTCTTGAATAGATATGAACCCCACGTGAATACCCCTTCTGCAACTATAAATGTAGAGCTTGAAATGTGGTCGGGGTCTCTTCTCTGAGGACTGGCCTGTGTGCTGGTTAAGGAGATTAGACCCTGGCATGCCAGTTTCTGCGGCGCTACAATAAACCCTGCCTGTGCTTTACAGCTTCTGGTGAGTTCTCTGTTGTCGGGGAAGGGGCGTCTCTCGACCTTAACAACAGGTCCTAAGTTATTAGGCTGGCCTTGAACCTGCCATCCTCCTGTCTCAGATTCCTAATTCCTGAGACTGCAGGAATGGGCCACTACCACTAGAGGCTAACTCTTATTCCTCTTCAACCATCCTACTTAGGGGTTGACTCCCTGGGACAGTGGTTAAGGACTAGGACTCTGGGCACTAGCAGGTCTGGGTTCAAATCCCAGGTCTAGGAGGCTGAGACAGAGGATCAGGCAGGTTGGAAGCCAGCCTCAGCTACTTAGTGAGGCTCTCTGCAACTTAGTGAGGCCTTTTTCCAAATAAAATATAAAATAGGTCTGGGAGTGTAGCCTGGAGGTAGAAAGTGCCTGGGTTCCATCCCTAGTAACACACACACACACACACACACACACACACACACACACACACACACACTCCCAGCTCTGGAGCTGGGCATGATGGCACATGCTTGTAATCCCAGTGAGACAGGAGGATCACAGGTTCAAAACAAGCCTTGGCAACTTAGAGAGGCTCTCAGCAACCTAGTGAGACCCTGTTTCCAAATAAAAATATTGGACTGGGGTATAGCTTGGTAGAATGCCTCTGGATTCAACCCTCAGCACCAAAACAAAAACAAAAACAAATCCCAGCTCTGTCTTCTACTCTATAGTACCTCAGGCAAGAGGTTTTGCTTTTTTTTTTTTTTTTTTTTTTTTTTTTTGTACTGAGGATTGAACCTAGGGGCATTCTACCTCCAGCCCCATTTTTTTTTTTAATTCTTTATTTTGAAAGAGGGTCTCACTAAGTTGTGGAGAGCCTCACAAGTTGTTGAGGCTGGCCATGAATCTGCAATCCTCCCATCTCAGCCTTCCAAGTACTGGGATTACAAGTATGTGCCACAATGCCCAACTGGTTTTGCATCTTTTAACCTCTGCTTTCCCCCTGTGCAATGGGCACAGTGAGATCAGCCAACTCACAGTGCTACTGTAGGACAGGGGAAATCCTCACAAAATAACTACTCAATACAGGAAAAATAAGATTACTGAGGAATCTTTCTGCATCCTTTAAACCAGCACATATTAGGAGGAAGTGATAATGAAGGGCTTTCATAATCACCTGATGTGGGAAGTAGCTTTTCAAGGTAAATGAAACTTGAACTTTCCAGAGCAGAGCTGTCCAATAGACCTTTGTGCAATGATGGACATCTCCTACACCCACACACTGTCCAATAAAGTAGCCATACCTGCTATTCAGCACCTGAACCATGGTGATACAATGAAAGAATTGAGATTTAGAATTTTTTTTTGTGTGTGTGGTACGGGGAATTGAACACAGGAGTAATACCCCCAGCATTTTTTTGCTGAGAATCTAAGTTGCTGAGGCTAATCTTGAACTTATGATCCTTCTGTACTTATGATCCTTCTCAAGTACTGGGATGACAGGTGCACATCACCAGTCCCGGCTGAGGTTTAGATTTAAAAAAAAAAAATTATTGCTGCATTGTAACTGTACATGATAGTGAGAGTTATGTGATACTTTTTTTGGTACTGGAGATTGAACCCAAGGGCATTCTACCTTCAAACTACAGCCCCCAGCCTTATTTTAATTTTTTTGTTTTGAAACAAGGTCTCACTAGGCTGCTCAAAGTCTAAGTTGCTAAGGCTGGTCTCAAATCTGTATTCTTCCTGTTTCAGCCTGCCAAATACTAGAATTACAGGTGTGTGCCACCGTGCCCAGAACTCCCCCTACCCAGGTATTTTATTTTATTTTTATTGTGGTACTGGGGATGGAACCCAGGGGCATTCTACCTCTGAGCTATACCCCAAGTCCTATTTTTTATTCTTTATTTTGAAACATAGTCTCACTGAGTTGCAAAGGGCCTCACTAAGTAGCTGAGGCTGTCTGCGAACCATGATCCTCAGAGCCTCCTCCGGTCTCAGGCTCCCAAATGCTGGGATTACAAGCATGCGCCACCACACCCAGCTTGCTTACTTCCTTGCTTCCTTCCTTCCTCCCTCCCTCCCTCTCTCTCTTTCTTTTTTGTGGTACTGAGGATGAACTCAGGGGCATTCTACCTCCAAACTATACCCTCTGCCCTATTTTATTTTGAAATAGGGTCTTGCTAGGTTGATGAGAGTCTCAGAACTTACTGAGGTTGTCCTTAAATCTGTGATCCTTCTGTCTCATCTTCCCAAGTACTGGGATTACAAGCATGTGCCACCAAGCCTGGCATATTTTTTATTTTGAAGCAGGGTCTCACTAAGCTGCTGAGGGTCTCAATAAATTTCCGAGTCTGGCTTCATAATTGTGATACTCCTGTCTCTACTGACATTCAACCTTAGAGCTTGAAAAAACAGAGTTTTGTTTTGTGGTACTGGAGATGGAACCCAGGGGCATTGTACCTCAGAGTGACACCCCCAGCCCTATTTTTTTTAGTCTTTTTCTTTTTTCGTGTTTTTTTTTTTTTTTTTTTTTTTTTTTTGCGGTACTGGGGATGAAACCCAAGGGCATCTCCCTCCAAGTTACACCCTCAGCCCTATTTTTTATTCTTTATTTGCAAATAGGGTCTCACTGAGTTGTAAAGGGCCTAAGTAGCTGAGGCTGTCCGCAAACCACAATCCTCCTGTCTCAGCCTCCCAGATGCTGGGATTACAAATGTGCGCCACCATGCCTGGCTCTTTTAATCTTTTTATTTTTAGGGTTTTTTGTTTTGTTTTGGTTTTGGTGGTACTGGGGTGGAACTCAGGGGCTTTTCTACCTCCGGGCTATACTCCCAGACCTATTTTATACTTCATTTGGAAACAGGGTCTCACTAAGTTGCTGAGAGCCTCACTAAGTAACTGAGGCTGGCTTCGAACCTGTGCGATCCTGTCTCAGCCTCCCAAGTGTTGGGATTACAAGCGTGCACCACCATGCCTGGCCTTACTTTTTCAAAAACAGAGTCTCACTGAGTTGTGAAGGGCCTCGCTAAGTCACTGAGGCTGTCCATGATCCATGATCCTCTGCTCTCTGTTTCCCAAATGCTGGGATTACAAGCATGTGTCACCACTCCTGGCCAGGAAGAGTATTTTTTTTTTTATTGTAGAGCCGATTGATTGTGTGTGTGTGTGTGTGTGTGTGTGTGTGTGTGTGTGTGTGTACTGCCCTTTGTAACTCAGTGAGACCCTGTTTCAAAATAAAGACTAAAAAGTAGGGTTGGGGGTGTGGTTCAGAGGTAGGATGCTCCTGGGTTCAATCCCTAATAATGCAAAAAATTTTTAAAAAGAAGGCTGGGCGTGGTAGCTTACACTTGTAATCCCAGCATTTAGGAGGCTGAGACAAGAGGATCGGTTTGTGGACAGCCTCAACTACTTAGTGAGGCCCTTTGCAACTCAGTGAGACCCTGTTTCAAAATAAAGAATAAAAAGTTGGGCTAGAGGTGTAGGTCAGAGGTAGAATACCCCTGAGTTCCACCCCCAGTACTACAAGAAAGAAAGAAAGAAAGAAAGAAAGAAAGAAAGAAAGAAAGAAAGGGAGAAAGAAAGAAAGGGAGAAAGAAAGAAAGAAAGAAAGAAAGAAAGAAAGAAAGAAAGAAAGAAGAAAAACAGGGTCTCACTAAGTTGCTGAAGCTGGCCCTGAACCTGGGGTCCTACTGGGATTATAGTGTGTGCCACCATGCCAAGCTAAGCCTATTGATTTGTAATGTCTGCCTGGAGGCCTTTGGAGAAGAGGAAAAAGGATTGTCAGTGGATGAGAGAGTTCTGTAATGTGGTTAGTAATGTCTGCCACGGACATGGGTCTGAAGACAGAGCCAGGAAAGCTGCCCATCTTCCATTCTGGCTCCAAACATGGCCATATCACTGCAGTACACCGTGGTACAGGGAAGTCTATTCTCTTTTTCAGTAAACTGATCGTCTCTCTGCAGGATACTTATTTATTTACTTATTTATTTATTTATTTTACTTATACTAGGGACTGAACCCAGGAGCATTCTACCTCTGAACTCTACTCCCAGCCTTTATTTTGAAACAGGGTCTTGTTAGGTTGCTGACTGTCTTGCTATGTTGCTAAGGCTAGCCTCAAACCTGCAAGCCTCTCATCTCAGTCTTCTTTTTTATTTATTTTTTATTTTATTTATTTTTTATTTATTTAAAAATTTTTTTGGTGGAACTGGGGTTCCTGGAAGCCCTTCTACCTCCGGGCTACACTCCCAGACCTATTTTATATTTTTGAAACAGGGTCTCTTACGCCAGCGCGGCTGGCTTCGAACCTGCGCGATCCTCCTGTCTCTGCCTCCCAAGCGCGGGGATTACAAGCGTGCGCCACCACGCCCGGCTCATCTCAGTCTTCTAAGTACTGGAATTACAAGGGTGTGCTATCATGCCTGGCTCTAACCTGCTTATTTCGTTAATAACTTTGTCACTAGACTGCTGGTGCTAGGAGGCGTTGAAAGGGGGATGCTGTATCTATTTTGCTACCCTGTTTTTCTTTTTCCCAAACAATCTAACACAGTACCTGCATACAGTAGGTACTCATTAAATGCTTCAGTTGGGTGATAACCTACTGATAAGTGGGGCTGAGGCCTCAGAGGGCTGTGAATGTCACATGGAGGCAAGGAACTCCTTGTCATCCGGCCTGAGGTGGAGGCCATATGGACCGATAGAGAGGAAGGGCCAGGTGTGGAAAGCCAACAACACAGGTCAAGTTTGACTTACCTTTGCAGCACGTCCGGCACACGGCCATGAAATCCCAACTCTACAAGGGCTGAGAAGCTGGAGGTGTGTCAGCCACTGCCCCCTCCCACCTCATCTCCTTCCACCGTCCCAAGCTGGCTCTGCTGCACCCATCTGTTCTCCCATCAGTCCTCGATCACACCAAGCTCCTTCCTACCTCAGGGTCTCGGCACACCTATCCTTCCTGCCTGGGACGCTCCTCCCGGGGCCTCCTCATCCTTCATGTCTGAGCTCAAGCACTGGCCTGCTCTGACCTTGCCGCCCTGTCTCAAGTAGCTCTTCCTCCTTTACTCCTACTCATCTGATTTTTTAAAATTATTATTTCCTTCCGAACACTTCTCCCTTTCTGAGACATTCTTGTCTGTGAAATGACTTTCTTGTTTATCATCTATTTGGCTACTGACAGCTTTCAAACAAATGTTAAGTTCTCTGAAGGCACAGACGTTATTGATTTTACCTTGGCAACCTCAGTGATGGGTTCAGAGAAAGCACCCAACATAATTGTGCAATAAAAGAATTACATGCATATGTGATAAAGTTATTTTTATTTTATTGTATTTGGTTCTGAGGATTAAACCTACTGGCATACTACCTCTGAGCTACACCTCCAGCCCTTTTTACTTGGAAACAGGGTCTTGCTAAATTGCTGAGGCTGTCCTTAAATCTGTGATCATCCTGTCTCAGCTTCCCAAGTATTAGGATTACAGTCTTGTGCCACCATGCCCAGCTGACAGCATTTTTTTTTTTTTTTAATTTGGAAATAGGGTCTTGCTAAGTTACTAGAAGCCTTGCCAAATTGCTGAGGCTCCCTTTGAACCTGTGATCTTCCTGTCTCAGCCTCCAAGTACTGGGATTACAGGCAAGCTATGTCCAACTTTAATTTTTTAATTAATTAATTTTTTGGTATACTAGTCTCACATCATAATTTAATAATTTAATTTTTAGTATGGAATTTAAGGGACTGAACTATACTTTCAGACTCTATTATTATTATTGCAGTGCTGGGGAACAAACCAGGGCCTTGTGCATGCTAGGCAAATGCTGTACTACTGAGCTACACCTCCAACAAATAAAGCTATTTTTTGGTGGGGGGAGGGTCTAGGGATGGAACCCAGGGGCATTCGACCTCCGAGCTACACCCCCTGCCCTATTTTTTATTCTTTAAATTGAAACCAGGTCTCACTGAGTTGCAGAGGCCTCACTAAGTAGCTGAGGCTGTCCGCGAACCGCGATCCTCCAGCCTCAGCCTCCCTAATGCTGGGATTACAAGCGTGTGCCATCACGCTGGGGTTGATAAAGCTATTTTTTTTTTCTTTTTTGCGGGTCTGGGGGTGGAACCCAAGGGGATTCGACCTCCGAGCGACACCTCCTGCCCTATTTGTTATTCTTTATTTTGAAACCGGGTCTCACAGAGTTGCAGAGGGCCTCACTAAGTAGCTGAGGCTGTCTGCGAACCGCGATCCTCTGGTCTCAGCCTCCCAAATGCTGGAATTACAAACGTGCGCCACTACGCCCGGCTGATAGCAAAGCTATTTTTAAACTACTGAAGAAAGGAAGCATAAACTCAGGGCTAGGGATGCTAGTGTTTGGGGTATCAGCACGGGATGAGAGGGAGGACATGTCAGTGCCACAACTTACCGTGCAAGATCTGGGTACGGGGTGGAGGGTGGTGACTAGAAAGAACTATGGCCTGCTTTGACTGCTCAGGGCGCTTTCGCCAGCAGGGAAGAAACTTTCTTTGGGCAGGAGGCAGCTCAGGGCTTCGGGCCAAGCTGCCTTTGGCCGAGTGGAGTGGACAAGCCGGCGAGGGCCTTCGGGACTCACCTGGTGATGCAGCAGGCCAGTGGAGTCGCGGAACCCCTTGGGGCAGGCGGAGCAGCGGTAAGGCCGCTCCCCGGTGTGCGACCGCAGATGGTTGGCTAGGTTGAAGCTGTGCTTGAAGCCCTTGCCACAGCGCGGACACGCGTGGGGCTTGAGTGCCGTGTGCCGAGCAAAGTGGCGCCGAAGGTCTGAGCGGTAGCGGAAGCTCTTGCCACATTCGCTGCAGTGAAATGGGACGCGGGGGGCGGCGGCAGGTGGTGCTGGTGCTGGCACGGGTGCTGGGGCAGGGGTGGGGGGCGCAGGCAGCAGGGCATCATCCATGGTGGCAGGCAGTGCAATGGTGGGTGGGGGCTCTTTCTACAGCGGGCAGGAGACATGGAAGCAGGTGAGGGGGTCACCTCCCGGTCAGCCCTCCTTTTCCTGGCTCCTGGGGCTCACAGAACCAACACCTGTGGGGGGGGGGGCCCTCCTACTTGTAAGCCCCGCCCACTACCCAAAGTCACGCCCACCATTCTTAAAGCTCCTCCCACTCTTATAAACCTTCCTCCCTCTTTTCCAGTCGACTTCTCCACTTCTTAACGACTTCCTAATCGCTTCTGCTGACTGTGTATTAAGCATCTCTGGATCCTAATCCCCTTCCACTCTAGCTTAGGTCCTGCGACATTTTTTTTTTTGGTAGTGGGGATGGAACCCAGGGGCATTCTAACTCCGAGCTATACCCCAGCCCTATATTAAATTGTTTATTTATTTACTTATTTATTTGTGGTACTGGGGTTCCTGTAAACACTTTTACCTCCGGGTTACACTCCCAGACCTATTTTTATACTTTTTTATTTGGAAATAGGGTCTCTTAAACCAGCAAGGCTGGCTTCAAACCTGCGCGATCCTCCTGTCTCCGCCTCCCAAGCGCGGGGATTACAAGCGAGGGCCACCACACCAGGCTAATTATTTTAAAACAAGGTCTCAGCCGAGAATGGTGGTACATGCTTGTAATCCCATTATTCGGGGAAACAGACAGGAGGATCTGGGTTCGTGGACAGTGTCAGCTACTTAGTGAGACCCTGTTTCCAAATAAAGAGTAAAAACTAGGGCTGGGGGTGTAGCTCATAGGTAGAATGCCCCTGGGTTCCATCCCAGGAACTGCAAAAAAACAAAAACAAAACAAAAAAACAAACAAACAAAAAAAACAAGGTCTCACATTTGCTGAGGCTAGTCGCAAACCTGTGATCCTCCTGTCTTAGCCTCCCGAGTACTGGGATTACTAAACCACCACACTTGGAGCATTCCTTAGTTTGAAACTGGGTCTAACTTGCTGAAGCTGTCTCCGCCTCCCAAGTACTGGGATTACAAGTGTGCATCACCACACTTGGCTCTTGATACTCCTTTCTGAATACCTGCACTGTCCCCTGAACATCTTATATTTCTTGCCCTGTCACTCTCTCTCCAAAAGCCTTTCTTTTTTTTTTTTTTTTTTTGGTGGTACTGGGGTTCCTGGAAGCCCTTCTACCTCGGGGCTACACTCCCAGACCTATTTTTACATTTTCATTTTGGAAACAGGGTCTCCTAAGCCAGCGCGCGGCTGGCTTCGAACCTGCGCGATCCTCCTTTCTCCGCCTCCCAAGCGCGGGGATTACAAGCGTGCACCACCACGCCCGGCTTTTTTTTTTCTTTTTGAAGGGGAGTAAAAGGTTTATTGGAAGCAACAGGGAATAAGGAAAGATGGCTGAACACCCCAAAGGGGCTGTCGGAACTCTTGGGGTCCAGCAGCTGCCTTCAGGACAATACTTGAGAGTAGCCCAAGCCGAACTGCCTTCAGTTGCAGGCTGCTTTCTTCCAGAGTCCACGCGATCTGCCAGAAGGGAATAGGAAAAAGTGGCCAAACACCCCAAAGGGGCTGTCGGGGCTCTGGTGTCCAGTAGCTGCCTTTAGGTCACTACCCGAGAGTTGCCCGAGCCAAGTGCCGTCGGTTGCAAACTACTTTCTCCCAGAGTCCACGCAATCTGCCAGAAAAGAGGTGCAGGTCACCCCTAGGGGCCCTGGTCAGCCTTGCTGTCCAGCAGAGGCCTTCAGGTCACTACCCAAGAGTAGCCTGAGCCACGTGCCCTCAGTTGCACTCTGCCTTCTCTCAGGGCTAACACGACCTGCAAGAGAAAGAACAGCTCCCCAAAAGGGGAGGGGGTCCTGAGAGGGAAAAACCCCCCCAAAGCCTAACTTCTACTTCTTTGAAGACAACTACCTACTGAAGATGACTACTTGGGACAAAGATTGAGAGACTAGAACTAGTCCTGCAACCTCAGAGAAAAGCAGTCCAAAGTCTCCTCAAAGTGGGAATACTTCAGCGGGCGTGGTGACGCACACTTGTAATCCCAGCATTCAGGAGGCTGAGACTGGAGGATCGCAGTTTGCGGACAGGTAGACAGCCTCAGCTACTTAGTGAGGCCCTCTGCAACTCAATGAGACCTGGTTTCAAAATAAAAAAATATAGCCGCGTGGTTGGCGCGCTTGTAATCCCCGTGCTTGGGAGGCGGAGACAGGAGGATCACGCAGGTTCAAAGCCAGCTGTGCTGGCTTAAGAGACCCTGTCTCCAAATAAAAATATAAAAATAGGTCTGGGAGTTTAGCCTGGAGGTAGAAGGGCTTCCAGGAACCCCAGTACCACCAAAAAATAAATAAAAAATAAAAAATAAAAAAATTGTGGTACTAAAAGCTGGGAGTGGTGGCGCATGCTTGTAATCCCCGTGCTTAGGAAACTGAGACAGGGGGATCACGCAGGTTCGAAGCTAGCCTTAGCTGGCTTACTGGACACCAGAGCCCCTGTTTCCAAATAAAATATTAAAAATAGGTCTGGGAGTATAGCCCAGAGGTAGAAGGCCCCTGGGTTCCATCCCCAGTACCACCAAAAGACAAAAAAAGTGTGGTACTAAAGCCGGGCGTGGTGGCACACACTTGTAATCCCTGCACTTGGGAGGCTGCGACAGGAGGATCACACGGGTTCGAAGCCAGCCTCAGCTACTTAGTGAGGCTCTCAGTAACTTCGTGAGACCCTGTTCCCATATATATATGTCTGGGAGTATAACCCAGAGGTAGAAAGCCCCTGGGTTCCACCCCCAGTACCACCAAAAAAAAAAAATTAAATTAAATTTTAAAAATATTGTGGTACTAAACCAGGCATGGTGGTGCATGCTTGTAATCTCAGCATTTGGGAGGCTGAGACAGGAGGATAGTGGTTCACAGATAGCTTCAGCTACTTAGGCCCTTTGCAACTCAGTGAGACCCTGTTTCAAAATAAAGAATATAAAATAGGGCTGGGGGTGTAGCTTGGAGGTAGAATGCCTCTGGGTTCCACTCCCAGTAACACACAAAAAAGAATTGTGGTACTGTGTGCTAAGTTCTTATGTAAGCCAGCACACCACAGAGATGCAACAAGGGAACTGTTTAGATTACTACTATCCTTTAAGTTCCTAGTTTCCTCTTTCAGTCCCACATGCTTTCCACATTATCCAACTTTTCTAAGCTTGTCACTCTACTAAGATCTGCACTTACTTTTCAAGTAAGCCCTACCTTTCCAAGACCACTTCACTCCAGTAATGTCACTTTCTCTACCCTTTCTTACTCGCTAGTAAACCCCTTCCATACCCTCCAAAGTCCTTTCCCCTTCATTATAGACTCGAGAAACAGGGCGTGGTGGTGTATACCTGTAATTCCAGGATTTAGGAGGCTGAGACAGGAGGATTGAAAGTTCTAGGCCAGCCTCAGCAACTTAGAGAGGTTCCTAAGCGAGACCTTGTTTCCAAATGAAGTAGTTCTGGGGTGTAGCTTGGAGGTAGAATGCCTCCAAATAAATAGACTTGACAGCTCCACTGAAACACTCCTAATTACACATCTGAACCTAGTCCCTCTGTACCTACCCACTTTCTCTAAGCCACAGGCCAAATCTCACCCCTTCAGCTTCCTTCCACCCTTCAACTAGGCCCCGCCCACTACCCTCTTTAGTCCCCGCCCATCTACAAATCCCACCCTTTGATTAAACCCCTCCCACTTCCACCCAGAGCCCCGCTCCTCCCAACGAGCCCCGCCCACTTCTGTTCGATGCCCCACCCCAATCAGACGCCTCCATTTCCCCGGCTCCGCCCCCACCGGCACTAAGCCCCGCCCCTCCTGCACCCCGCAGGCCGCGGAGCTGGCCCCCCCAAGCTCAGTGAGCTCGGAGACCCAGGCCCCAGAGCCGGCCGTTTGTGCCCCTCCCCCTGACCCTGGAAGGTGCGGCTTCGGGCACCCAGGGCGGGGACAGGTCTGCGGGCCCGGACCCGGCGAGTCCACCTCGCTTGTACGGGTCCGAGGTCCTGGAGGCCTGGTTCGGCCCCGGGAGACCGTGGGAGTTAGTCGGCTTTCCTCTTTAATTACTTACACCTCCCTCTGGGCGCCGACATTTTGGGCAGCGGGGGCAGCGTCACTTCCACCCGGGGGGCCCCTCGACTTCCGCCTCGACTCCCTTCCCCCTCGTAACCCCCCTTTCTACCGCCCTCTTGGCTCCCCCTTTCCACCCTACCCCGCCCTTCTCCCTCTTTCCCAGCCCTAGAGGTTAGAGAAGCCAGATGGTGCCATCTTGGGTGAGGGCAAGCGAGGGGCGGGGCTGAGGTTCAGCCTCAGCGCCATACAGAGTAAGGGCAACGAGGTCGGCTCGTGGCTCCCTGCGGTCCATGTCGACGCTAGCCCGTGCTAACGTAGATGAGGGCAGATACTATTCCCTTTTCCAGCCCCGCACTCCTCCTGGTAGAATGTCGAGGTGTGTCCGGAAAGAAGAGAGAAACCGAAGTGTTCCAACTGCATTACAGATATTAAAACAAACAGGCACCATCTCCTCCACTTAGCTCTCCGTGGGGCTTCGAAGCTATCAGGCGCCATATTAGTTACGGGCACTGAGCAGCCATTTCCCGATTCTCATCTATTCGGAAGCTCTCTTTGATTGGGTCACCCAGTTGGGTGCTTTGTGTGATGAAAGGCATTTCGAAGTGGTCGAAGACGTGGTGGCAGATTATTTCCCACTGCGGGCAAACGAGGAAACTGGTGCGCAGGCGCGTTGGCCTGCTCGGCAAGACCGGGCCTTAGGACCCAGAGAGGCCCCTTTGTTCCCCGCGGGCGCGGGCGCGGGCGGCTGGGGGAGGGACCGCCGGCTTCGGGTCCCAGGGGCGGGGCCGGCCCGCGCGCCGCCGCCCCCGCCCCGCCGCCGCCGAGGGGCAGGGCCCCCTCGCCCCCGCCCCTTCCCACGCGCCGGCCCGTCGCCCCCCGCGCGCGCGCACACTTGCGAGCCCAGGCGGCATGCAAATGAGGTACCCGGGAGGCGGGGGTCCGGGCGGGGGGAGGGGGAGGGGCGCCCGGGCGCGCGCCCGGGGCGCGCACCAGCACCTGCTCCCGCGCTCGCTCCTGCGCGCGCCGACCTCGCGCCCCGCGGAGCCGCCGGGATCGCGCGCGCAGACCCCCTCCTGGAGGCCCGCGGCCCCCGCGCCGCTCATTGGATGCCGCCCCCGCAGGGCCCGCCCCGCGCGCGGGCACGTTCCCGCGGGGAGTGAGTGTGGGGGAGGGTCGAGGGACCAGGCTCCCCCCTCCCCCGCCTTCCAGTTCCCGGTCCAGGTTTCCCCACCGGAGTCAGCCATATGGACCTGGAAGGGTTGCTTCTGTCTGGACCTCAGGCTGTGTGCCCATTAAAAGGGGGAGCAGGGCGCGGGGGAGCTCAGTGGTAGAGCGTTGCCAAGCATGCTGAAGGTCCTGGGTTCCATTCCCAGCACCGTCGAAAGCCAGTCTACCAGGGTACCGGGGACACCTGCAGTACCCTCTTCTAGCAGTGCTGTGCCACATCCTCCAGTTGCGCACTGTTCCCATGCTCCCAGGACGAGTGGGGCAGGGAAGGTAATGGTTGGTAGTAGTGGCTGTAGTTATAAAGTGCTTACTGTGTACTTCCAGGTTTTAGGGGCAGTTTAGAGCCCCTTTCTTATTCTGATTAACTCCCCCCACAATCCAAGTATATCCCTTTTACAGAGGAGGAAACTGGCCCAGAGAAGTGTGACATGCTAATTTTTGGCAGAGCTGAATCCAAACCCAGTATTGAGAGACCTCAGGATGGCCCCTGGCTCCTTGGGTCCATTTCTACTCATTACCTGGGTCCTTTGGGATCTGCAGAGGGACCCCGGGTGGCTAGCTAGGCTTTCCTATGTCTGTGTCCCTGTTTTCAAAGTGGGAATGACATACCCTCATTTGAGGGCTTAGTATGAGCCTTAGCTACCCATGGTGCTAATGATGACACTTGTTTCCTGAGCACAGTTTTATGTGTATTATCCTCATGGCACATCTGGGTGAGTAGGTTGAGAAAGACTTAATTGAACTCAGAGAAGTAAACACCTTGCCCAGGGCCACACAGAGAGGAAGTGACAAACTCGGGATCTGAACTCAGGATGCCTGACTACAGAATCCAGATTTAGCAACATGGATAGATTTTCTCATGCACAGACCAGGGTCCAGCTTCACCAAGGACTCCCCTCTTCCAGTCCTCAACCCTTTCCCCACTTCTTCATTCAGAACTGTGCCCAGAACATTTCTGAAGCCAGGCATGGTGGTACATTCCTGTAATTCCAGTACGTGGGAGGCTGAGACAGTAGGATTTCAGGTTCAAGCCCAGCCTCAGCAAGTTATGGAGACCCTTTTTTCCTTTATTTTGTCTCATGTTGACCTTGAACTCCTAGATGGAGAGGAAGGGTTAGGGGACCATGGGGATTTGTGGGTATCAGAGCAGTGCCTGTTTACTAACCCATACAAAACCATTTATCTTACCAGCGTGGCTATAATTGTCCATCTGGGTGAACATCAACCGTACTAGTGTCAAGGGACTTAGAGGGATGGGTGAGATATTGGGGTGCATAGGGGGTGCTTGAGGCCCTACCGCACTGACGCTGCCCCTCTCTCCTCTTAGCCGGCTCCAGTGCCCAGACCCAAGCCCCTCACTGCTCAATGGACACCCCCAGCCCAGACCCGTTGCCTTCGCCTTTGCCTGGGGAGGAAGAGAAACCTCTGGCCTTACTTCCTCCTCCTGTTCCCCGGGGCCGCCGAGGCCGACCTCCTGGGGGAGCCTCCTCAAATCGGACGATCAAGGCCTCTCTTCCCCGCAAGCGGGGCCGCCCGCCCAAGTCGGGGCAAGAGCCCCCGCAGGCGCAGGGGCTGACAGCGCCTGTGGGCAGCGGGGGCGGCAGCGATCTGCTGTTGATTGATGATCAGGGTGTGCCCTACACAGTGTCGGAAGGGTTGGTGGCTGGTGGGCCCCAGGGCTCTGCCCCCAGGAGAGCCCCGCATTTCTGTCCGGTGTGCCTGCGAGCCTTCCCCTACCTCTCCGATCTGGAGCGCCATAGCATCTCGCACTCGGAGCTGAAGCCGCACGAGTGCAAGGATTGCGGCAAGACCTTCAAGCGGTCCAGCCACCTCCGGCGGCACTGCAACATCCATGCCGGCCTCCGGCCCTTCCGGTGCCCTCTGTGCCCACGCCGCTTCCGCGAGGCGGGCGAGCTGGCGCACCACCACCGCGTCCACTCCGGCGAGCGCCCGTACCAGTGCGCGGTGTGCCGGCTGCGCTTCACCGAGGCCAATACGCTCCGGCGCCATTCCAAACGCAAGCACCCGGAGACCGTGGGGGTGCCCCTGTGTCCCCCGGACCCAAGGCCTGAGCCGCCGTGGGACGACGAGGGCATCCCGGCCACAGCTGGTGCGCACGAGGAGGGTTCCAAAGGGAAGGAGCCCGCCTGACCCTCATCCCAGGCTGTTACTGCTGGGCCTGGGCAAGGAGGCACGGGCACCTTCGCCTTTGGTGGTCTTCCCATCGTGGGAGGGGGTTGAGGGTGGGGACTCAAGCTTCTGGGTCCTGCAGCCTCCAGGCACCTTCTCACGGACTAGCAGGCCCTTGGAGGCAGGGGCCATGGAAATAAATCCCTGCCTACTGGCTTCCTGTGTGTGTTCCGTGATGGTGCCTCTTCTCCCTTCTAGTGTTCTTTGGCTACACTGCCTAATGGGAGTGCGTGGGATTCCAGAAACCCCATGCCTCATTAATGCGATGCCAAAAGACAGGGGAGAAGTCTTTGCCCCCTCTCCCTTCTTCACCAAACACCAAATTAAGACTAGTAAATAGCCAGTCTAAGTAAAACATTCAACTCTTAATTTCTACGTGACTGTAGGTTAGCCCTCCCCATCTTAGCCAAATTATTAGAAATTCTGCAGCCCACACTTTTGCCCCGCCTCCTCAGACCCACAATTTGGAAGGAAAAACTCAGGTAAGGATGTCTTGCATATGCGAAACTCTGGGTTTGGATACCAGCACCAACAAATGAGGGGGGAAATCACCGAGTTTAAGGTGAGCAGAACTGATCGTTTCGTTAGAATTTAGTGAATTGTGTTTGGTTTCGGGTTTTTTTGGTACTAGGGATGAAACCCAGGGGCATTCTACCTCCGAGCTACACTCCCCAGCCTGATTTTTTATTCTTTATTTTGAAACATGGTCTAGCTGAGTTGCAAAGGGCCTCACTAAGTAGCTGAGGCTGTCCTCGAACCTCGATCCTCTGGTCTCAGGCTCCCAAGTACTGGGATTACAAGCGTGCACCACCACACCCGGCTGAGAATTGTGTTTTGAAATAAAAAACAAAAGCTTGGTGGCACAGGCTTGTAATCCCAGTACTTGGGAGCCTGAGTCAGGATTGCCAGTTTGCAGCCAGTCTCAGCTACTTAGTGAGGTTCTCCGCAACTTAGTGAGCCCCTGTCTCAGAATAAAGAATAAAAAATAGGGCTGGGGGTGTAGTTCGGAGGTAAAATGCTTCTGGGTACTATCCCTAGTACCACAAAAAAAAAAAAAAAAAAAAAAAAAAAAATCCCCGTTGATCTCAAGGCCCCACCTCTCAGGTTTCTATTCTGTAGGTGTGGGGCAGGGAACCGATGCTGACTGTTGTGAGTCGCCATTTTCAGAGCACCACTGATTTAAGGGTATGCTTTAGAGGTTCGAGGCAGAACTCTAGCATACAAGTTAGAAGAGACCTGCAGCTTAAATGCTATGGGGGTGGAGGCAGGCCTAAACCTAAGGGGTGGGTACAGTTTAAGTGGAACCGAGAGGCGGGGGCTTACAGGGGACGAGGTTAAAGGCAGAGCTTGGGAAAGGAATTCTAAAGGCTTGAAGAGTGAGAAGAGAAACTCGGTGGAAGTGGAGCAAATGAGGGGGCGCATTTCGGGGGCGGAGCCATAAATGATTACTTGGGTGGGCGTGGCTAGCAGCCAGGGGCGGGGCTCAGGCGCGAGTCCGGCGCTTAGGGCGTGCCTTAACCGGATGTCCGGAGCCTGTGGGCGGTGCCCTAAGAAGAAGCGGGTGCTGGGAGCCCAGCTCGCCGCCCCTAGACAATACGCAGGCGCAGTTGCCGCTCCCCCGCCGCCGCCGCCGCCGCCTCTCTCCATTCTCCACGCCGGCGCCTCGGGAACGGGCGCTGCTTCCGCTTCCGGGCGGGCGGCGCGGGGCTGTGGGGGGGGCGGCACTTCCGGTCGGGCCCTCGGGTCTCCCCGGAGCGGCGGCGGTGCCTCCTCCGCCTCCTCGGCTTTCCCCCGGCGGAGACCCCGGCGCCGGTGAGTGACGGGCGTGCGGCCCCGGGTCCGGGGACGGGGGACTCCATCCTGGCCTGCCGCGGTCCCCAGGACCCCCCCAAGAGCGTCAGTGCTTCTCCGCCGGGCCCTAGCCGGGGCCCCCCACCACTGCTCCCTCGTAAGACCACTCCAGGTATCTCCTGCATGAAAGCTCCCAGGTGGGGCGGCTGCCAAGGCGGCCTCATTTGTTAGGATCCCCTCAACTGCCAGGGCCCCCCCACTAATGCTTTCTTATAGGATCTTTTCCACCTAGCCCCCCGTCATTGCTTCCTCCAGAACAGGCTCCCGACGCCGTCAGCATTGCTCCCTCTTGTAGGGCAGCTGCTTAGGAACCCTCGATTGGTACTCTTAAAAGATTGCCACTAGGGAGTGTTGCATTAGTGCTTTGCGACAGAACTGCCCCCCACTATGTCCATGCACACGCAGTCCACCCCCGGCGACCCTTTTGTTGGTGTGAAAAGGCCTTCTATTCAGGTCAGTGCCAGGAATGCATTTTCCCCCTTCTGCAGCCCCCTCAGTAATTCTACTCAAGAATACCCCTTTCAAACACACCCCTCGATGGAACAGCTCCCTCTAGCGTTCTTCTTTAATACCCACATCCTCTCTCCCTCCCCCTTCAGGCAGAAATACTGGCCTGCTTAGGGCCAGTCTCTCATAAAATATTGCCTCGCCCCCCACCTTGTCCTCAGCATGGCCGCCTCTGCCTTTAGTATTTCTGCCCCAGAACAGTCCAGGCAGTGAGGCTGTCACTGTCAAACTGTTTCCTTCTCCTGGCATTACCAGCTCCTGTCCTCACCTACAGCCACCTATATCCAGGATCATAATGTAGCCCTGGATTTCCTAGAGACGATCCCCTGGCTCCAGTAGGGTACACTCTCCTCTTTTTTGTAAGCATTTATTCTTCATCCAATGAACATTCAATGTCTAGGTCCAGCAACATACAGTTGTGAAGAAGAAAGATGCCCACAATGTTTTGTCTTACAGGGTTTTATGGTCTAGTTGGGGAGGCAGATCAGAAATAGGTAAATAAATAAATGGTGTAATACTGTTCTGTGGGTTCTCTGAGAGTTTGGTGAGCTATTCAGAGGAAAAACCTGAAAGATGAGAGGTAATTTAGCTACGCAGAAATCTGGGTAACTGTGGTCATGGTGAGTAGAAGAGCCCCCGGGGAGGAGGTGAGGATGGAGCAGAACTGAAGGGGAGAATGAGAGGAAGGAAGGCTGGATCTCAAAGAGCCTTGGGATGGGGGAGAGGATGTATGCTTGTACTTCCAGCCCTTGAGAAGCTGAAACAGAAGAATCGCAGATTTGAAGCTGACCTCAGCAATTTAGTCTCTCAGAAATTTAGTGAGACCCCACTTCCAAATAAAAAAATAAATAAATTAGGATTGGGAGTGTAGCTTGGAGGTAGAATGCCCTGGATTCCATCCTTAATAATACACACATACACACACACACACACACACACACACACACACACACACGCAGACCTTTGGATGTTATTTGGCCTTTGTCAACTCTACCAAGCCCAGAGGTTCTTCATTCATTTGTTCATTCATAAACACTTGTTTGACAACTTTTTTTTTTTTATCAGTTCCTGCTTCACACTCGGGGATGCTATAAAGAATAAAACAGAGCCGGGCGTGGTGGTGCACACTTGTAATCCCAGCGCTTGGGAGGCTGAGACAGGAGGATCGCACATGTTCAAAGCCAGCCTCAGCTACTTAGTGAGGCTCTCAGCAACTTAGTGAGACCCTGTTTCCAAATAAAGTATAAAATAGGTATGGGAGTATAGCCCAGAGGTAGAAAGCCCCTGGGTTCCACCCCCAGCACCACACACACACACACACACACACACACACACACACACACAATAGAATAAAGCAGCCAAAAATCTTTGGCCAGATAGAGTGGATATGCTATCTAACAGGGCAGTTAAAAATCAAAATACAACCAGGCATGGTAGCACACATCTTTAATCCCAGTAGTTGGAAGGCTGAGACAGAAGAATTACAGGTTGGAGGCCAGCCTCAGTAGTTTACAGAGACCCTGTTACAAATTTAAAAATAGAACTAGAGGAACCTGGTGTGGTAGCACATGCCTATAATCTCAATACTTGGGAGTCTCAGGTTTAAGGACAGAGTCAGCAACTTAGCAAGATTTTCAACAACCTAGCAAGACCTTTTTTTAAAAAAAGAAAATAAAGCCAGGCATAGTGGTGCACGCTTGTAATCCAGCATTTGGGAGCCTAAAACAGGAGGATTGCGGTTTGCAGTCAGCCTCAGCTACTTAATGAGGCCTTTTGCAACTCAATGAGACCCTGTTTCAAAATAAAAAATAGGGCTGGAATGTAATAAGGGCTGGGGATGTAGCTTGAAGGTCGAATGTCCCTGGGTTCAATCCTTAGTAAAACAAACACAGCACACGTACGTGTGTGTGTGTGTGTTACTGGCTGGCTATACTCAAAGGTAGAATGCCCCTACATTTAATCTCCAGTACTGTACCCCCAACCAAAATACGTTAATGTGAAGTAAGATACAGTGGGATAAAGAGGATAGAGTTACAGGGGCTGGGTTGTCAGAAAGGCCTCACCCAAGCTTCTTATCTCTTGTCATCTTGTCCCTCCAATAACCCACAGAGCAAACAGATCTGCATGTAAATTTCCTTCCTTCTAGACAACTCTGGTTACTAGGGGGCTGCTTTTAACAGCTCCCCCACCCCAGGAGTAGAGTGATTAGAGGGTGAGCCCTGGGTTCTACTAGGGCTCCTATCTTTGACCAAGTTACTCCCACTTTTCCTGGCTTCATTCACTGGCTTATTTAACAAATATTTATCAAGCCAAGCTATATTCTAGGTCCTGGGGGCAGAACAGTGAACAAAACTTAAGTCTTGCCTCTGCCAGGCATAGTGGTATATGCTTGTAACCCCAACTACTCCAGAGGCTGAGGCAAGAGGTTTGCAAGTTCAAGGCCAGCCTGAGCAATTTAATGAGTGTGTATATATATATATATATATATATATATATATATATATATATATATATGAAGTGTGTGTATGTACTGGGGATGGAACCTAGGAGTATTCTACTTCCAAGCGACACCCCCAACCTTATTTTATTTTATTTTTTTTGGGTGGTACTGGGGTTCCTGGAAGCCCTTCAACCTCCGGGCTATACTCCCAGACCTATTTTTACATTTTTATTTGGAAATAGGGTCTCCTAAGTGGCTGGCTTCGAACCTGCACGATCCTCCTGTCTCTGCCTCCCAAGCGCGGGGATTACAAGCGTGTGCCACCACACCCGGCCAACCCCCAACCTTATTTTTTATTCTTTATTTTGAAACAGGGTCTCACTGAGTTGCAAAGGGCCTCACTAAGTACTTGAGGCTGTTCATGAACCATGATCCTCCTGTTTCAGCCTCCCAAATGTTGGGATTACAAGCATGTGCCACCACGCCTGGCATATATATTATTTTTGAAAGGGCTGAAGATGTAGATCATTGGCACAATCCTTGCCTAGCATGGATGAGGCTCTGGATTAATTCTCCAATACTTCAAAATAAAAAAACAAAAAAACTTAGCCGGGCATGATGATATGTATCTGTAATCCTATTATTTGTGAGTCTGAGACAAGAGGATCACAGGTTTGGGGCCAACCTCAGCAAATCAGTGAGACCTTGTTTCCAAATAAAGATGAAATAGGGGTGGAGGTATAGCTCAGGGGTAGAATGCCCCCGGGTTCAATCTCCAATACCACACACACACACAAAAGAGACAAGGAAGCTGACTATGGTATATTAACCGATGCTGCATGGTAGGGAGATGAAGCTGCTGAGGTCAGGAGTGTGTGCCTGAGCAACAGGTCACGGTGGTCACCGAGAGCTCTTTGAGAAGAACTGAACAGAGGAACAAACTCAAGGAGTGAGCGAGGTGGCCACATAAGAGTCAGCATTCCAGGCAAAAGCAGCAGCTCTGGTGCAAAGGAGCTGCACATGGGAGGAATAGCTGGGTGCCTGTGGGGGCTGTGTAGGTCATCAGAAGGACTTTGGGTTTGACTTTGAATGAGGTGTGGTCAACACAGGTTTTTTAGCAGAGGAGGGTCATAGTTTGGCCTTAGTCCCCCTATCTGTAAATGAGAGCCGTCATATTTTTGAGTTTTTTGTGAAGTTTGCATGAGACAGGCCACATGAGATACCTAGCACGATGCGTGTTAGAGTTAAATGTTGGTGGCTTATCCTGGCATTGGGTTCAACCGAGAGACTTGGGGTTAGGTGGCAGGGAGGTGAGTGAGGCAAATCACATCTCCAGTAGAGATGGAATGGGGGCTCTACCCTTACCTTGGAAGGTGAAATATGGAAAGACAGCCTGTTGGAGGGAGTCAGAGCACAGAATCTGGAACCCCAGTGCCACCTGCCACAGGACTTTGGGAGATTAATATACTTCTCTGGCCCTCACTTCCTTCCTCTGCATTTCAGAGTCACTAAAACTCTCATGTAGGAAGGCGGATTTAGAAGAGTATTTGTAGGAAGCACTTGTTCAGTTTGCACATGGCTCTGTTACTCTTAGGGATGCTAACAGGCCAGAATTTCACCCCAAGGCAGCTTTGTTGCAGCAGATCAGCTCTCTGGTCCTGTCCTCAAACAATCAGATTCAAGCCGAGCGTGGTGGCGCACACTTGTAATCCCAGCATTTGGGAGGCTGAGACAGGAGGATCGCAGTTCGTGGACAGCCTCAGCTATTTAGTGAGGTCCTCTGCAACTCAGAGACCCAATTTCAGAATAAAGAATAAAGAATAGGGCTAAGGGTGTAGCTCGGAGATAGAATTCCCCTGGGTTCCATCCCCAGTCCCCACCCCCCCAAAAAAAAATTAAATACCTGAGTTCCGTCACTGGCTACATGACCTTGGGAAGATGAATTTCCCCTCTGCTCCTCTTTTTCCCCACTTATACAGTGGGACCACAGCTGGGCATGGTAGCACATGCTTGTTAATCCCAATCTCAGTACTTGGGAGACAGGAGAATCGCAGGTTCGCAACCAGCCTCAGCTACGAAGTGAGGCCTGCTGCGACTTAGTGAGACTGTCTCAAAATAAAGAATTTTTATTTTATTATTTATTTATTATTTATTATTTGTTTATTTATTTTGTGGTACTGGGGGTGGAACCCAGGGGCCTTCTACCTCTAGGCTACACTCCCAGACCTATTTTGTATTTTATTTGGAAGCAGTCTCGCTAAGTTGCTGAGAGCCTCACTAAGTAGCTGAGGCTGGCTTTGAACCTGTGCGGTCCTCTTGTCTCAGCCTCCCAAGCGCAGGTATTACAAACGTGTGCCACCATGCCCAGCCTATAAAGAATTTTTAAAAAGTACAACCTCAGCTACTTAGTGAGGCCCTTTGCAACACAGTGAAACCCTGTTTCTAAATAAAGAATAAAAGCCAGGCATGGTGGCGCATACTTGTAATCCCAGTACCTGGGAGGCTGAGACAGGAGGATCTAGTTTCACAGCCAGCCTCAACTACTTAGGCCCTTCGTGTGAGACCCTGTTTCAAAATAAAGAATAAAAGCTGGGTGTGGTGGCGCATACTTGTAATCCCAGTGCTTGGGAGGGGGAGACAGGAGGATCGTGCAGGTTTGAAGCCAGCCGTGCTGGTTTAAGAGACCCTGTTTCCAAATAAAAAAGTATAAAATAGGTCTGGTAATGTAGCCCGGAGGTAGAAGGGTTTCCAGGAACCCCAGTACCACCAAACAAACAAACAAAAAAAGAATATAAAAATAGGGCTGGGGATGTGGCTCAGAGGTAGAACGCCCCTGAGTTCAATTTCCGGCACCACAAAAGAAAAAAGAAAAATGAATGAATGGAAGGAAGGAAGGAAGGAAGGATGGATGGAAGAAAAATTGGGGCAGGGGATGTAGCTTGGAGGTCGAATGCCCTTGGGTTCAATTTCCAGTTCTGCCCCCCCCCCAAAAAAAAAAGTGAATAAAGAATAAAAATAGGACTAAGGGTATAGTTCAGAGGTAGAATACCTCTAGTCTCAATCCCCAATACTGCAAAGATAAATAAATAAACATAGTGGGACCCGGTGTATTATATCAAATTGGTCAAACAGAAAATGTGGGTTTTTAAACCTGATTTCAGCCACAATGGTACATGCCTTTCATCCCAATACTTGGGAGGCTGAGACAGGAGGATTGAAGGTTCATGGCCAGCCTCAGCAACCTAGGCCCTCTACAACTTAGTGAGACCTTGTTTCAAAATTAAAAATAGCCAGGTGTGGTGGTGCACTCTTGTAATCCCAGCAATTGGGAGGCTGAGACCACAGGATCGTGGTTCCTGGACAGCCTCAGTTACTTAGGCCCTCTGCAACTCAGTGAGACCCTGTTTCAAAATAAAGAATAAAAAATAGGGCAGGGTGTGTAGCTCGGAGGTTGAATGCCCCTGGGTTCCATCCCTACACCTGCTAAAAAAAATAAAAAATAAGCTAGGCGTGGGGACACATGCTTATAATCCCTGCACTTGGGAGGATGAGACAGGAGGATCACACAGGTTCGAAGCCAGCCTCAGCTACTTAGTGAGGCTTTCAGCAACTTAGTGAGACCCTGTTTCCAAATAAAATATAAAATAGGTCTGGGAGTATAGCCCAGAGGTAGAAGTCCCGTGGGTTTTACCCCCTATACTCCCCCCACACAAAATAAATAAAAAGATAAATAAAAAAGAATAGGGGCTGAGATAGCGCAGAGGTAGAATGCCCCTGAGTTCCATCTCCAGTACCAAAAATAAATAAATAAAGCCTTTATTCAATCCAGGCATGGTGGTGCATAACTGTCATCCTACTACTGGGGAGGCTAAGACAGGATTGAAGATTTGATGCTAGCCTCAGCAACTCAGTGACACCCTCTGCAACTTAGACCTTGTTTCAAAGTTAAAAAATAAAGCTGGATGTGGTAGAGCACGCTTGTGATCCCATTACTTGGGAGAATGAGACAGGAGGATCGCTGGTTCGGAGCCAGCCTTAGCAACTTAGCAAGACACAGTCTCAAAATAAAAAATCAGAGCTGTTTCAAAATAAAGAATAAAATAATAGGGCTAGGGGTGTAGCTTGGGGGTAGAATGCCCCTGGGTTTCATCTCCAGTACTGCAGATGATAATAATAATAATAGTAATAATATAAATAATCAGCCTGGGAGTACAACCTGGAGGTAGAAAGCCCATAGGTTCTTCCAGTACTACACAAAACAAAACAGGGCTGTGGTTATAGCTCAGAGGTAGAATGCCCCTGAGTTCATTCCTAATTACCACATAAAAATGAATAAAAATAAGCCAAGTGTGGTGGCATACATTTGTAATCCTAGTCTTGGAAAGCTGAGACAGGAGGATCAAGGGTTTGTGGATAGCCTTGGTGACTTGTGAGGCACTGCAACTTAGTGAGACCCTGTTTTATTTATTTATTTATTTATTTATTTATTTATTTATTTATTTATGGTGGTACTGGGGGTGGAACCCAGAGGCTTTCTACCTCCGGGCTATGCTCCCAGACTTTTTTTTATATTTTATTTGGAAACAGGGTCTCACTAAGTTGCTGAAAGCCTCACTAAGTAGCTGAGGCTGGCTTCGAACCTGTGCGATCCTCCTGTCTCAGCCTCCCAAGCGCAGGGATTACAAGCGTGCATCACCTCACCCAGCTTATTATTCTTTATTTTAAAACAGGGTTTCACAGCGGGGCGTGGTGGAGCACGCTTGTAATCCCCACGCTTGGGAGGCTGAGACAGGAGGATCGTGCAGGTTCGAAGCCAGCCTCAACTGGCTTAAGAGACCCTGTTTCCAAATAAAATATAAAATAGGTCTGGGAGTGTAGCCTGGAGGTAGAAGGCCCCTGTGTTCCATCCCCAGTACCACAAAATAAATAAGTAAATAAATAAATAATTAATTAAAAAATCGGACTAGGAGCATAGCTCAGAGCTAGAATGCCCCTGGCTTCAATCCCTAGTACTAAAAAGAAAAAAGATAGTAACCCCCTCAACAGATCCTTATATAAACATCTCCTATAGCCCAGGGAGTACCCCAAATTAGAGTCCTGCCTCTATAGTGCCACCCCTTCCTCCACTCCTAGCCAACAACGCATGGGGGTTAGATGTAGAGATGGGGTTTTGTGGTGGCTGATTAAGTTGCTCTTTACAGACTGTGGCCTTAAGCAACTCACATGGCTTCTTTGTGCCCCATCTTCTCATCTGTGGGTTAGCAGGCAGAACACGCTCAGAATGGTGGCCAATCTGTGGGAGGTGCCCAGCCAGCCACAGCTGGCACCGACATGCTCTCTGACAGAGACGGAAGTGAAAAGGACAGCAGCTGCTCCAGTCAAAACATCCAGAACTGCTGTGCTCCTCGCATCCCCAAACTGCGCTTTCCCCACCCCCGTTCCTGACTAAGGTGCCCAGTCTTCTGGTTACCATGCCTTTGACCCTTCCAGAGAGCAGATGAAAGGGAAAAGGTGTGAAGGGCATGCCATGTTGAGCTTAGTCCAAGAACAAGGACACCCAGAGCTAAAGACTAAAAATATCCAGCTCTGGGGGTGGGGTAGAGGAGACATCTTTCACCTGTGGGAGGAGGGAGCCAGCCAGCCACAGAGGTTGGAGGGCCTGGCCTTGGGAGGCCATAGAACTCTTAAAGTGTACTGGACACCAAGCAGGGCCGTCTGGGGTGGGGGGGTAATGGGCAAGAAACAGCCCTGGGGGCCTCTCCCACTGGCTTCCCACCTGATCAGTGGAGGTGCTTTCAAGGCCCGAGTGGATCATAAGAACTCCGGTAACTGTAGTGGCTGAGTTTCTGGTGGGGAGACAGTATTCTGGCCCAGACAGTTACAGTGTGGTATAAAAAAGGTGCTCTATAGGAGGTGCGAGAGAATGCCTGCCTGCCTGCCTGCCTGGGGGCCAGGAAAGGAACTCAGGCTCCTAGTTATGTGATACTGCCTTGGATAGTAGACGCAGCTCAGGGTGGACACTCTGATGAAGGGTGTGTTCCATTATGTTCTACTTTGCCCTCCTCATACCGCCCCCCCCCCAACTCTGCAGGGCTTCGGCCTGGCCCTGTTGTAATCATGAAGAGTGGGTCTTGGCAGATATGGAATTAGAACCCAGGTCTTCCCAAGCCCAGGGCCCATGTTTGGTTGTGTAAGATTGCCTTCTAAAAGCACTAGCACTCTTGCTGTAATTTATTTTTCAAAGGCAAGCAGGATGCTCATTTCCAGTTTGCATTAAAAGAATGCCTTTGCAGCCAGGCATGGTGGCGCACACTTGTAATCTCAGCATTCCGGAGGCTGAGACTGGAGGACAGCCTCAGCTACTTAGTGAGATCCTCTGCAACTTAGTGAGACCCTGTTTCAAAATAAAGAATAAAAAAAATATGGTAGGGGGTGTAGCTCAGAGGTTGAATGCCTCTGAGTTGCATCCCTAGACCCACAAAATAAATAAATAAACAAATAAATATTAAAAGAATATTGTTGCCAGGCATGGTGGTGCATGCCTGTAATCTCAGTACTAGAAATGCTGAGACAGAAGGATCAAAGGTTTGAGGACAGCCTCAGGAAGTAGTGATACTGTCGTCAACCTAGCGAGATCCTGTTTCAAAATAAACCTAAAAGCTGGGCTTGGTGGGGCACTCTTATAATCCCAGTGCTTGGGAGGCTGAGACAGGAGGATTGCTCAAGTTTGAAGCCAGCTTCAGCTTCTTAGGCTCTCAGCAACTTAGTGAGACCCTGTTTCCAAATAAAGTATAAAATAGGTCTAGGAGTATAGTCTGGAAGTAGAAAAGCTCCTGGGTTCCACTCCCAGTACCACAAAATAAATAAATACCACAAAATAAATAAACCTAAAAATAGTGCTGGAGGTGTAGCTCAGAGGTAGAATGCCCTTGGGCTCCATCCCCAAAACCACAAATAAATAAGTAAACAAACACATTTCTTTCCCCAATACTGACTTCCAATTCTCTTTGCTTGTCCTGACTTCACTTTGCTCTTGCTAGAAGTGATAGTAATAACAATATATAGTAATATCTTCTATTTCTAAGTGCTCAGTGCCAGCAATCATCTGCCTTAGATCCTTGCACTTGTTAACATGGTGAATCCTAACAGTCACGGGAGGTGGGGATGTGCTTCATCGTCCCCGTTTATAGGAGAGGAAATGGAGGCTCAGAGAGCTTCAACAGCCTCACATAGTCAAAGAGTGACTGGGCTCGGGTTTGAACTTAGCATTACAGCTCCAGAGTCCACTCTCTTAATCACTCAGACAGTTATTACCCTCATTTTACAGAGGGAAAACCTGAGGAGACTGAAAACAGAGTGGGTAGTGGGAAACATGCAAGGAGATACACCAGGAGCCTGAGAGGTTTTAAAAAGAAAGCTGCAGCCAGAGGGCCCCCCGGGAGTGCTGGAGGAATTAAGAGTATGAGGAGAGAAAGGGGCCTGCAGGTGGTGTGGAGGAGCGGGTGTGGGGATGGACAGAGGGTGAGGACCCTGGAAAAATTGGGGGAGAAATAGAAGGAACTAGAGAGATGGAAGTGGGAGTTGAGAAGAGGGGGCATTGGGAACTCCCTGGGCCAGTGAAGCTTAGAGGAAGAGTTGCCTTTCAGGTAGAAAGACCTAGGGACTGGCAGCCAAGGCCGGAAGCCGAGTGGCTCCAGTGACAGCTGGCTGTGCGCTGTGCAGCTCCCTTTTTTTAACCATCAGGTACCTGGCCCCTTTCCTCAGCCCCCATCCTCTTCTTCACAGGGTCTCCTTTCTCCCTATTCGCCAGAGATGGAGACAAACCCAGCAGGCAGCAGCACCGGGGGTGGCGGGAACAGCGGCATCGGGGGTGAGGACGGGGTCCACTTCCAGAGCTACCCCTTTGACTTCCTGGAGTTCCTCAACCACCAGCGCTTCGAGCCAATGGAACTATATGGGGAGCACGCCAAGGCTGTGGCGGCCCTGCCCTGCGCCCCGGGCCCACTGCCCCAGCCCCCACCCCAGCCTCCACCCCCCCAGTATGACTACCCACCCCAGTCTACCTTTAAACCCAAGGCAGAGGCACCTTCCTCCTCTTCCTCTTCCTCCTCCTCTTCCTCCTCCTCTTCTTCCTCATCATCGTCCTCTTCCCAAGCCAAGAAACAGGACCCTCCCCTGCCACCCTCCTTCGGGGCGCCCCCTCCTCCTCTCTTTGATGCTGCCTTCCCTGCCCCGCAGTGGGGCATCGTGGACCTGTCGGGACACCAGCACCTGTTTGGGAACCTGAAAAGAGGAGGGCCCACATCTGCACCCGGAGTGGCACCGGGGCTGGGTGCTCCCACAGGGACCCCGGGGCCGCTCCCCACTCCCACGCAGACCCCACCGGGACCCGCCACAGGGGCCGCCTGCGACCCCACCAAGGATGACAAGGGCTACTTCCGAAGGCTGAAGTACCTGATGGAGCGGCGCTTCCCCTGTGGCGTCTGCCAGAAATCCTTCAAGCAGTCCTCACACCTGGTCCAGCACATGCTGGTGCACTCCGGGGAGAGGCCGTATGAGTGCGGCGTCTGCGGCCGCACCTACAACCATGTCTCCAGCCTCATCCGCCACCGCCGCTGCCACAAGGATGTGCCACCAGCTGCGGGGGGACCGCCACAGCCGGTGGGCCCGATCCCTCCTCTGGGCCTCTCTGCACCTACTGCCAGTGCGGCCACCGCCACTCCCGCCACGGTTTCTGCTGGGCCTGCAGCCACATCTGTGGCGCCTGCCACATCTGCAGATGGGAACACCGCCCCTGCTGCCCCTGCCGGTGTTGGCTTGCCCCCTCCGACAACCGCAGGTGGTGAGGGCCCATTTGCCTGCCCACTCTGCTGGAAAGTTTTCAAGAAGCCCAGCCACCTCCACCAGCACCAGATCATCCACACCGGGGAGAAGCCCTTCTCCTGCTCCGTGTGCAGCAAAAGCTTCAACCGCAGGGAGAGCCTCAAGCGGCACGTGAAAACACACTCCACAGACCTCCTGCGCCTGCCCTGTGGCATCTGCGGCAAGGCCTTCCGGGATGCCTCCTACCTCCTCAAGCACCAGGCGGCCCACGCAGGGGCAGGGGGCCCGCGGCCTGTGTACCCCTGCGACCTGTGCGGCAAGACCTACTCGGCACCACAGAGTCTGCTCCGGCACAAGGCTGCACACGCCCAGTCGGCCACCTCTGATGCATCCAAGGATGGGGTGGCCACGGTCTCACAGCCCCCGCCCACCTTTCCCCCTGGCCCCTACCTCCTGCCACCAGACCCACCCACCACTGAAAATGAGAAGGCGGCAGCAGCTGCAGCTGCTGTGGTGTATGGTGCGGTGCCAGTCCCCCTACTGGGCGCCCATCCGCTCCTCCTTGGCGGAGCTGGGACCAGCGGGGCTGGAGGCTCAGGTGCTGGCGTCCCAGGAAAGACATTTTGCTGTGGCATCTGTGGGCGCGGCTTTGGGCGCCGCGAGACCCTAAAGCGCCATGAGCGCATCCACACCGGTGAGAAGCCACACCAGTGCCCGGTGTGCGGGAAGCGCTTCCGGGAGTCTTTCCACCTGAGCAAGCACCACGTGGTGCACACCCGCGAGCGGCCTTACAAGTGCGAGCTCTGCGGCAAGGTCTTTGGCTACCCTCAGAGTCTCACCCGCCACCGCCAGGTACACCGGCTCCAGCTGCCCTGCGCCCTGGCAGGGGCCACAGGCCTACCCACCACTCAAGGCGCTGCAGGAGCCTGTGGGCCAGGGGCTTCTGCCACATCCACCGGGTCTGCAGATGGGCTGAGTTACGCCTGCTCAGACTGTGGGGAGCATTTCCCGGATCTCTTTCACGTCATGAGCCACAAGGAAGCTCACATGTCAGAGAAGCCATATGGCTGCGACGCCTGCGGCAAAACCTTTGGCTTCATAGAAAATCTCATGTGGCACAAGCTGGTTCACCAGGCTGCCCCGGAGCGCCTGCTTGCACCCACGCAGGGTGGCACTCAATCTTCAGATGGCTCCAGCGGCACTGATGCAGCCAGTGTGCTGGACAATGGATTGGCTGGAGAAGTTGGGGCAGCTGTGGCTGCACTGGCCGGAGTGTCTGGAGGCGAGGACACTAGTGGGGCGTCAGTGGGTGGGGCCGGTGGTGGTGCCAGTTCAGGCCCTGAGCGCTTCAGCTGTGCCACCTGTGGCCAGAGCTTCAAGCATTTCCTGGGCCTGGTGACTCACAAGTACGTGCACCTGGTGCGGCGGACCCTGGGCTGTGGCCTCTGTGGCCAGAGCTTTGCTGGCGCCTACGACCTGCTCCTGCACCGTCGCAGCCATCGGCAGAAGCGGGGCTTCCGCTGCCCGGTATGCGGGAAACGCTTCTGGGAGGCGGCCCTGTTGATGCGCCACCAGCGCTGCCACACAGAGCAGCGGCCCTACCGTTGTGGCGTGTGTGGCAGAGGCTTCCTGCGCTCCTGGTACCTGCGGCAGCACCGTGTCGTGCACACTGGCGAGCGGGCCTTCAAGTGTGGCGTGTGTGCCAAGCGCTTCGCACAGTCATCCAGCCTGGCGGAGCACCGGCGGCTACATGCCGTGGCCAGGCCCCAGCGCTGTGGTGCCTGTGGCAAGACCTTCCGCTACCGCTCCAACCTGCTAGAGCACCAGCGGCTGCACCTGGGCGAGCGTGCCTACCGTTGCGAGCACTGCGGCAAGGGCTTCTTCTACCTGAGCTCTGTGCTACGCCATCAGCGCGCGCACGAGCCGCCACGACCTGAGCTGCGCTGTCCTGCCTGCCTCAAGGCCTTCAAGGATCCGGGCTACTTCCGCAAGCACCTGGCGGCTCACCAAGGTGGAAGGCCCTTCCGCTGCTCCTCCTGCGGGGAGGGGTTTGCCAACACCTACGGCCTGAAGAAACACCGTCTGGTGCACAAGGCTGAAGGTCTGGGGGCGGCTGGAACAGGGGCAGGTACCTTGACGGGAAAGGATGCCTGACTGGAGGGTTTCTATCAGCCACTTCAGTTACATGGCCCCTGCTGGACTCCCCCGTCCTGGGACTACTCACCTGAGTGTTCAACCCCTCAGCCCCCCACCCCTGGCTTGCCCCATACTTTGGAACTTAAGATGGTCTAAGCTCCTCCAGGACCCCCTGCCCTACAAACTCAAGACTGAATCACTCCCATCCTAGACCTCTGGCCCACCCCTCACCCCATCGGACACTGAACTGGATCCTCTGTCTAACCCACTTTTGTACCCCCCAGCAGCCACCCCCAGCAGCACTCTGTCCACAGTGAGCTCTTCAGCGGAGATGAATCTGAACTGCCTCCTCCTTTGTAATCTGGCTGGACAGCGGAATATACGTGGAATTGGGAGGGGAGGAGGGGTCTGGGTGCTCTTGGATTGTGGGGTGGGGGGCAGGGTGGCAGACGCGGCTTGTACAGAGCAGAGAACAATAAATCTTACCAACAGGGCCTCTGGAGTCTGCTTGCATCCCACAGAGAGGGCATTAAGCCTTACATAAGGCGAGGTTGAGGACTTGTTTTCTTGGAGATTTTGATTCCTGCTACCCTCTCTCTTGCCTCACACTCACATGAGTACTGAGGACTTGGCACATGCCAAGCATTCGTCCATGAGCTGGGCAAGCAGAGAGGGACAAAGCAGGTGAGCATCTACTCCCCGGAACTGAGCTAATGTACCTCGACTCCTTTTTGGGGATGCTCTGTTTGTTCACTTGCCATCATTTCCCAAAGCCTGTCTGCCACGTCCTGAGCTGGGCATTGGAGAAGGGAGGGATTAGATGTGCCCCTCACCCTCTAGTATGCCAGAAGGGAAGCCCTTGCCAACCATAGTGTAGTCTTGTGGAGACTGTATTATACAGCTTGCTCTTAGCACATATTCCTCTAGGACAATGATTTGGGGAGATTCAAAAGCCCTTCCACAGCTCTTATTTTGGTTCTCAGGAGAGTAAGATATATCTCTTGTGATATGAGTTTAGTTACCCCATTTGTCAGAAGAGGAGCTTGGTCACGGAGAACAAATGGGTGCCAAGGGCACTTGGCAAATCCAATGTAGAACTGAGATTCCCATCCTAGGGTACCTCAATAATAAAATGGGAACCTGTGTGTGCTGATGCACTCCTGTAATCTCAGTACTTGGGAGGCTGAGGCAGGAGGATCACAGGTTCTAGGCCAGCTTCAGCTTCTTAGGCCCTCTGGAACTTGGTGAGACCCTATTTCCAAAGAAAGGATAAAAAATAGGGCTTGGCCAGGCATGGTGGTGCACGCTTATAATCCCCATGCTTGGGAGGCGGAGACAGGAGGATTGTATTCTCCTGTCTGCCTTAAGAGCCAGCCATGCTGACTTAAGAGACCCTGTTTCCAAATTAGAAGAAAGTATAGCCGGGTGTGGTGGCGCACGCTTGTAATCCCAGCTTGTAATCCCAGCATTCGGGAGGCTGAGACCTGGAGGATCGTGGTTCATGGACAGCCTCAGCTACTTAGTGAGGCCCTCTGCAACTCAGTGAGACCCGGTTTCAAAATAAAGAATAAAAAATAGGGCAGGGGGTGTAGCCCGGAGGTCAAATGCCCCTGGGTTCCATCCCCAGACCCGCAAAAAAAAAAAAAAAAAAGTATAAAAATAGGTCTGGGAGTGTACCCCGGAGGTATAAGGGTTTCCAGGAACCCCAGTACCACAAAAAAATTATATATATATATATATATTTTACATATATATGGCTGGGGGTATGTAGCTCAGAGGTAAAATGTCCCTGGGTTCCATTCCCAGTACTGCAAAAAAAAAAAAAAAAAAAGGCCTGGGTGGGGGTTGCTCAAAGGTAAAAGGCCCTTGGGTTCAGTCTCCAGTACAACAAATAAAAAGGAAAAGCCGGGCGTGGTGGTGCACGTTTATAATCCCCCACCACCACCGCTTGGGAGACAGAGACAGGAGGATCCCGCAGGTTTGAAGCCAGCCGCGCTGATTTAAGAGACCCTGTTTCCAAAAATAAAAAAGCACAAAATAGGTCTGGGAGTGTAGCCCGGAGGTAGAAGGGCTTCCAGGAACCCCAGTACCACACACACACACACACACACACACACACACACACACACACACACACACACACACACACAAAAGGAGGAGGAGGAGGGGAGGGAGGGAAGGAAGGAAGGAAGAAAACAAAGAAATGACCTGGGGTGGGGTGAGAGGGGCACTGCCCAGGCAGGTCTGAGGTGACCCACAGGAGGGCAGCAAACCCAGTGTGATCAAGTTCTAATGCTGCAGACAGTAGGGCTTGAGGTTTTGGTATGTGTGGCTGGATCCTGATGGGTCTTGGATCCGAAACTGGAGTTTGGAAATTTTTGTAGCCTAGAGGTTGGAAATGCAGGGTCACGCCAGAGGTTACCACCTAAAACATTTTTTGTCTGTGCGTTAAAAAAAAAAAACCACGAAAAAAACAAAGGAAGCTGGGCATGGTGGTGCACACTTATAATCCCAGTACTTGGGAGGCTGAGACAGGAGAATCTAGGTTCGAAGCCAGCCTCAGCTTCTTAGTGAAGCCCTTTGCAACATAGTGAGACCCTGTTTCAAAATAAAGAATAAAATAGGAGTTCGGCGTGGTGGTGCACGCTTGTAATCCCAACATTTGGGAGGCTGAGACAGGAGGATCTTAGGTTCACAGCCAGCCTCAGCAGCTTGTGAGGCCCTCCGCAACTCATTTTCACCCTGTTTCAAAATATGGAATAAAACAGGACTCAAGGTATAACTCAGAGGTAGAATGCCCCTGGGTTCTATCCCCAGTACTGCACCCCCCCCCAAAAAAAAAGGGCTGTGTGTAGCTCAGAGGTAGAATGCCCCTGGGTTCCATCCCCACCAACACACACACACACACACACTCCAGCCTATAATTCCAGTATTTGGGAGACTGAGACAGAAGGATTGTACATTTGAGGCCAGCCTTAGCAACTTAGACCCTGTTTCCAAATAAAAAATAAAAGGCCGGGCGTGGTGGCGCACGCTTGTAATCCCCGTGCTTGGGAGGCAGAGACAGGAGGATGGCGCAGGTTCTAAGCCAGCCGCTCGCGCTGGCTTAGGAGACCCTGTTTCCAAATAAAAATGGAAAAATAGGTCCGGGAGTGTAACCCGGAGGTAGAAGGGCTTCCAGGAACCCCAGTACCACCAAAAAAATAAATAAATAAAAAATAAAAGGGCAATGTAGCAAGACTCAACAACCTAGCAGAACTGTTTCAAAACAGAAGGGCTTGGTGGGGGGGGGGTGATAACTTGGAGGTAGAATGACCCTGAGTTCAATCCCCAGTACCCTCAGAGGTAGACTGTCCCTGGGTTCAACACAAGTTTTGAGTGTCTGCATAGCATGCTGGAAACCCTGGGCTTGGCTTGACTTGGTTGGCAACAATACAGAATCAAAGCATTTAGCTGGGCATGGTGGTGCACACCTGTAATTCCAATACTTGGGAAGCTGAGACAGTATAACGGGTTCGACGACAGACTCATCGGTCTAGTGTGATGCTATTTTTTTTTTTTTCTAATAGTACTGGGGATTGAACCCAAGGGCAGTCTACCTTTGAGCTATACCCTCAGCCCTATTTTTTATTCTTTATTTTGAAACAGGTTCTCACTAAGTTGCAGAGAACCTCACTAGGTAGTTGAGGCTGGCCACAAATCCACAATCCTGTGATCCTCCTGTTTCAGCTTCCCAAGTACTGGAATTGCCAAGTGCACATCACCTCACCCGGCTTGACCCTGTCTCAAAATGAAAATAAAATAGGACTGGGGATATAGCTTGGAGGTAGAACGCCCCTGGTTTCAGTCTCCAGTAACATATACACACACATTTCATATATTATGGACCAGTGGAACTTCTGAAAAATTGGGAAGCTCTAGCAAACCCAGTCTGTAACCCTGACGGAGCCGCAGCCATCACTTCCTATCAATGGCACATATGCTCCCAAATTGGCTGCCAATTTCACCGCTCCTTGTTGAATCCCAGCTCTGAACCCAGTGTCTTGTCAGTCGGCATATTCAGTCTCAGTGGTATTTTCCCATCAAATCTGGCCACCTTACATTTACATTGCCACTTAGCTCCTGTAGGCACTCAGGAATGTGACCCCTTCTCAAAGCCACAAGGAACTGTGGGTTGGTGACAAGGATTGAGGATACATGTGGCTGCAGTGTAGAATTTGAAGGGATTGGGGCAGCTGAGACCACTGTGGTCTACAATAATGATGATGAGCTGGATGTAGTGGCACCTGCCTGTAATCTCAGTACTTGGGAGGCTGAGACATGAGGATTGCAGGCTTGCAATTTAGTGAGACTACATTTCAAAATAAAAATTAAAGCTGGGCGTGGTGGCGCAGGCTTGTAATCCCCGCGCTTGGGAGGCGGAGACAGGAGGCCAGGCTGGTTCAAAGCCAGCTGGGCTTAAGAGACCCTGTTTCCAAATTTAAAAAAAAAAAAATATATATATATATATATATATATATATATATATATATATATATATATATATATATATATATATATACTCTAGGAGTGTAACCCGGAGGTAGAAGGGTTTCCAGGAACCCCAGTACCACCAAAAAAAAAAAAAAAATAGGGCTGGGGGGACAGCTTGGAGGTAGAATACCCTGGTGTCCCCCCCCCAAAAAAAAAAGTGAGAATAGTGATGGAAGGAAGCATTCAGTTTCCAAACATGATAAAAACTGCTCAACATGAGGGAAGTGGTAAGTGATCAGGTGAGGCTTAAGGAACCTTTCCAGGCTTCTAGTTTGGGTAGTAGTGCCAAGAGGATGGGAAGGATGGATGTTTCTTTTGGAGAAACAACAAATCTTGTCCAATTACGAGTGTCCTGCAGGTTGTCACATGGTGCCGAGTGAACAGACTGACGCTAGCAGCTTGTTATCCCATAAGCACCTGAGGTACTCAGCAAGCATGCCAGCAGCAGGTGTGCCTGCTCTGCGCCAGACTTCCTCTCCCACGTTGAAAATACATCTCCAAATAGCCAGAGCCTATTGGCTCCCATTCTAAAGATGAGAAAACAGAAGCACGGGAAGAGGCACACACTGCTGGTGGCAAGACGATAGCATTGCCCTGGCCCCTCCACCACTCCAAAGCAGACACTCCAAACAGACTGAGAGAGAAAGCCTTCAAAAAGTCCTTTAATAGGGGTAGCCTGAAGGCTTCCAGCTCCACAGTCCTCCTCTTTCCCCGTTACAGGGGCTGCTCTCATTCCACACCTCAACCCACCTACCACTTGCCAGCAGCTGATGTTTCCTGGGGTTAGGCAGTAAGCTGTTGGCTTCAGATTCAAGCAGAGGAAATTAGAGAAAACTGAGGCTACTTTGTAGCCCTGGGGACCACAGGCTCTGAGCCTAAAGCTTTAGGGAGGGGACATCAGTTGTTTGGTTGTGTTCTCAGTTGTCTCTGAAGAGGGGTCTGGACGGGCTAAGGAGGGACCACCATAAGGTGGGGGAAGCAGCATTTGGGTCAAGACCCTACGGTAATGTCAGGCTTACATCCTTGAGGCTTGAATGCTCTCAGCCGTGACTTGGGGAACCATCTGGTTTTGAGATGGCAGGATCCCAGAGTCTCTTTTCAGATGACCTGGTTGGCATCTTCTGCCTAGGGGTGGGTAGGCATTCCAGGTCCAGTGCAATCCAGTGAGGTAGGCAAAAGATTCCATCATGGTCCACCCTAGGGAGCCCCCAAGTAGTGCAGGGTTCTGCCGGTGAAGGGCTGGACCAGGAACACTATGGTGTACCCTGATTTCCCCTCTTCCATCTAACCCCGCCACCACTTCAGTGTCCAGGCTCTGTAGTGTCAGCTGCCTACTGCCCAAGGACAACTTACAGGATGCAGACTCCGCAGTGATGTGGTCCAGTCGTCTCCACAGGGCTGTCTGACCCTTCCCCCTGAGTCTCACATAGGTGTGGCATGGGTTTCTGAGAATCCAGAACTGGGTTCTCGCCTGCTTCCCACCACCAGCTGCAACAATCTCCTTTCACCCACCCCTCCTGGGCAAACCATCCTACTCTTTAAGGTTAACACCCCAGCCCTGCTCTCCTGACCTACTGATCAACGTCCACCTTCACCTTCTCCACACGCCCCTCTTCTAGAGTGTTGCCTGCCCCACACCCACTCCCTGACCCCTCGGCCACTGACGACCTCGGCTGGCCTCCAGAGTCGCCCAGCCCAGGCCCTGGCCCATGGAAGTGGGTGCGCTGGTGCTTGCGGAAGTTGGAGGAGTTGTTGAAAGTGCGGTCACAGAGGGTGCATCGGAAAGGGCGCTCGCCGGTGTGAATGCGGGCGTGGCCGCTCAGCACCGAGGACTGCGTGAAACCCTTGCCACAGATGCCACAGTGGTACGGGCGCTCGCCAGTGTGCACTCGCTCGTGGTCTCGCATGTCTGAGGAGCGGCGAAATGGCTTGGCACAGAACCTGCAGGCGAAAGGCTTCCCTACAGCTGCGCCGGCAGCTGCCGCAGCCATCACCACCTCAGACCTCTCCTGGGGCACCCCGGGGCTTGGCTCTGCAGCTGCTGCCGTTTGTGGAAGCCTACTGGCTGAGCCTGGCTCCTGCCCATGCCGGTGCTGGTGCCGGAGCAGAGGCGCTAAGGCCTTGAAGGCCCGCGGGCACAGCGGGCAGCGATAGGGCCTCTCACCAGTGTGTAAGCTGTAATGCGCGCGGAGGCTGGCTGGGCCGGGACAGCTGTGGCCACACACATGACACCGGCTTGGGTCCCCACCCTGGCTGCCCCCCTCCACGCCTGCCAGGTGGCCGTGTTCGTGGAACAGCAGCTCGGAGACCAGACGGAAAGCAGCGGGACACAAGGCACAGTGGAAAGAGCCCTGCTCCGGAGGCTCAGGTACCAGCGTGGTGTCTGTGACCTTCACCACCTGGATCTCAATGAGGTCACCAGGAGGAGTGGTGGGGCGGCTGTCATCAGGCACCAGGACCTGGTGAGGGGGGAGAAAGAAGAGCCTGTGGACCCTGTCTAGAGATCTCCCCACTCCCCTACTCATTTACTTATTTGGCACTAGAGGTTGACCCAGAGGCATTCTGCCTGAGCTACACCCCAGCTTTATTATTTTTTTTATGGTACTGGGATTGAATCCAGGATCATTCTGCTTCTGAGCTACACCCCCAGTCATATTTTATTTTGAAACAGGTTCTAATTTGTGGAAGGCCTTGCTAAATTGCTGAGGCTGGTCCAGACCCTGCGAACCTCCTGGCTCAGCCTCCCAAGTACTGAGATTATAAACGTGTGTCACTATATCCAGGTATTTTTTATTTTGAAACAGGATCTCACTAAGTTGCTGGGTCCCACTAGGTTGTTGAGTCTGGCCTCGAAGCTGCATTCCTCCTGTCTCAGATTTCCAAGTACTGGGATTACAGGCATGTGCCACTATGCCCAACTCCCCCAACTTATTTATTTTTATTTTTAATTTTTTTTTCTTTTGCAGTACTGGGGATGGAACCCAGGGGTATTCTACCTCCGAGCTATAACCCCAGCCCTATTTTTTTTTTATTCTTTATTTTGAAACAGGGTCTCACTGAATTGCAAAGGGACTCACTAAGTAGCTGAGGCTGTCTGTGAACCGCAATCCTCCTGTCTCAGCCTCCCAAATGCTGGGATTACAAGTGTGTGCCACCACACCCGACTTTTTATTTTTATTTTTTTAGCGGTACTGGGAATGGAACCCAGGGGCATTCTACCTCCAAGCTACACTCCCAGCCCCCCCCTTTTTTTACTCTTTATTTTGATACAGGGTCTCACTGAGTTGCAAAGGGCCTTATTAAGTAGCTGAGACTGTCTGTGAACCGCGATCCTCCTGTCTCAGCCTCCCAAATGCTGGGATTACAAGTGTGTGCCACCACACCCGGCTTTCCCTCAACTTATCTAAACATTCACTCTTCCACAGTCCACCCTTCTGCAGCCCACTCAACCCTCCCCTGCTAGGCCCTATTAGCTCCAGGATTCCAGCTGCAACCCCCTCAGCTCTTTCCCTCCTGCCCCAAACACATCATGGACCCAGGCTCTTCTCTCTTCCACCCTCTTTAAAACTATTGTTTCTTTCCTCCACAACTGAATTAACCTCCTAAAGGGAATTACTGCTCCTACTCCTGCCCTTTAAAATACACCTCCCTACAGCAGCCTGAATGGTCTCTTGAAAATGTAAATCAGATCCTGCCACCTTCCCACTCAAAACCTTCCCATGGTTCCAAATGCACTTAAAACCCAGAACTGCCACTGTAACATCCACTTGGATCGGAGTCCTGCTTATCTTTATAATCCCAGTGTAAATATAAGTTGGCACCCAATTTATTTCTGAATCGTCTAAATTTAGCTCTTCCACCCCCTTGCTCTATCAGATTACTTTTTGTTTCCTTTATAGAACACATCACAGTAAGTCTCATTTACCGTCTCTGCCCTCACAGGATGGCAAAAACAAGAGGACGCAGCCTCATTTGTCTTGGTCCCCTCTCTGTAATATAGATCAGGAGCGCAGTAAATGTCAAGTGGGTGTCCTCAGTTACTCTCCAGTCCTAAGGGAAATGTGGAGGAGGTTCCAGTCATCTGGAACACACATTTCTCTCCAAATCTTTTCCTGGACATTCGAGAGGCACCCCTTGCAGAATCATCCGTCCACCCCAACATGGTGACCTGGTCTTGACCCAGTATCCTCCCGTTTTCAGGTCACCTCCCCAACTCCAGCCGAGTCCACAAGCCCTGTGATTTCCCAGAGCCAACCGCCCCCTGTAGGCTCCACCTTAATTATGCGAAGATCACGGAACTCCTCCCCCGCGATCCAACCTTGCCCCGTGGACGCCTGTCACCTGACCCCGCCCCTCCCATAGGCCCCGCCCCCATGGACAGAGCCCAATACCACCCCCGCCCAAGCCTCATAGGTCCCGCCCCCTGCCCCGAGACCTCCACGCCTCAAGCTCCCCGCCCAGGACCCTTCCTCGCCCGCACCAGGTCCGGCGGCTCCGGCGATCGCGACTCCGGGGTCGGTGAGCTAGGACTCCGGGGCCCCGGGCGCGCGGCGGCCATCTTGTGCCCGAGTCCCGTCCCCGAGGCCAATGATCGCTCCGGAGGGGGGCGGGGCTCGGGCTGGCGTAGAGGTGCCGCGCAGGCGCAGTGCGGCGCGCGGCGGCTTGTGGGCGGGGCTCTCCAGGGCGGGCGGTGCCCGGGGGCTGAGGTTTGTTCAGCTCTCCTACTCACCTGGCAGTCCCCGCTCGGAAGGAGACAGCTGGCGGAGAGCTGTCGGCGACCCCCAAGCAAGGAATCCGGAGGTCCCTTTGAAACTAACACGAGCCAGTCCGAGGCGTGCTCCAGGGAGCCTCGCCAGTACTGAAGAGCTTTGGTTTTCACAGGGAAGGTTTTTGTGGTTACCTTTTCTGCATAGCTCGTGGTAACAGTGATGCGAAAGTTATGGATGTCAGTCCTTTTAAAGTTGGTTTCAGGACAAACACTCAGCCAATAGCAGCTCAGGTAGTCCTGGGAGGAAGCAAACGCTCAGGTAGTTAGTCTTGGCTCCTGGGAGAAAAGAGCTCAAGGCGGGGTTTTCGGCAGCACCAAGGACAGGGCTCTTCTCCACCATTCAGTTTACTCATCCCGTTGCCTGGCTGTGTGCCTCTGGGCAGTCACTGCACTTCTCTGAACAGCAGTATTGTGAAAACCCCGGGAGAAAAAGGACACAGAAAAACTGAAACATTCTTAAACTGAGTTCTTGAAAGGACTAGACAGAGCCAGGTGGCGCACATGTACAAGTACTGTAATCCCAGTATTTAGAGGGAGAAACAGGAGGATTGCAGGTTCCAGCTGTTTCAGAACAAAAATTAAAAAAGGGCTGGGGATGTAGCTCAGAGGTAGAATGCCCCCGGGTTCAATCACAAATACCACACACAGACATACAACACAAAGGGCAGAGGAGACCCACAGACGTTCCAATCATCCCCCAAATTTTCTTTCTTTCTGAGAATATGATGGGATTACTTTTTTGCAATACTGGGGATGAAACCCAGGGACATTCTATCTTCAAGCTACACCCCCAGCCCAATTTAATTTTTTATTCTTTTATTTTGAAACAGGGTCTCACTAAGTTGCAGAGGGCCTAAGTAGCTCAGGCTATCCGAGAACCATGATCCTTCTGTCTAAGCCTCCCGAATGCTGGGATTACAAGTGTGCACCACCATGCCCGGCTCAGGATTACATTTTTTCTTTGAAGTTAAATGCAGTCATGTGATTTTTTTGGCAAATGACATACAACTGAAAGTGAGGTGTGTCCCCCTCAGCACATTAAAAACCAATGAACCAGCCAGCCAACCTGCCTGCCTGCCTTCCTTCCTTCTTTGTACTGGGGATTGAACCTAGGGGCATTTACCTCTAAACTACATCAACCAGACCTATTTTATTTTTTTATTTTGAAACAGGATCAGCTGGGCATGGTGACACATGCTTGTAATCCCAGTACTGGACAGGCTGAGACAAGAAGATCCCAGGTTTATAACCAGCCCCAGCAACTTATTGAGACCCTCCACAACTTAGTGAGACTCTATTTCCAGTAAAATAGGGCTGGGGGGTGTAGCTCAGAGGTAGAATGCCCCTGGGTTCAATCCCCAGTAATCACACACACACACACACACACACACACACACACACACACATACACACACATATACACACAAAATAGGGTCTTATTAAGTTACTGAGAGACCTCACTACATTGCTGAGGCTGGCCTGCAAACTTCAATCTTGTCTCACTCAGCTTCCCAAGTACTGGGATTACAGGTATGTGACACCATAACTACCTCACAACCATTCTTTGGTAGGGGGTTGTTAGTTAAAGTGAAGTTTCTATCAGTCTGGTTCCACAGTGACTGCAATGAGCATAAATCTGGATCTGGCCTGCCTTGGCTACATAATACTTGAAATAAACATTTGTTGCTGAGTGTGGTGGCACATGCTTGTTTGAAATTTACAGATTCGTGGTCAGCCTCAGAACTTAGTGAGACCCTGTTTCCAAATAAAAAATAAAATAGGGCTGGGGATGTAGCTCAGTGGGAAGAATTCCAGGGTTCAATCCCCTGTATGTCAAAAAAAAAAAAAAAGGAAAGAAAAAACCGGGTGTGGTGGCACAGGCTTGTAATCCCAGCATTTGGGAGGGGGAGACTGGAGGATTGAAGTTCTCAGACAGCTTCAGTTACTCAGCGAGGCCCTTCGCAACTCAGTGAGACCCTGTTTCAAAAATAAAAAAGACTAAGCCAGGCGTGGTGGCGCACAATTGTAATCCCAGCCCTTGGGAGGCTGAGACAGGAGGATTGCACAAGTTCAAAGCCAGCCTCAGCTACTTAGTGAGGCTCTCAGCAACTTAGTGAAACCCTGTTTACAAATAAAGTATAAAATAGGTCTGGGAGTATAGCCTGGAGGTAGAAAAGCCCCTGGGTTCCACCCTCAGTACCACACACACACACACACACACACACACACACACAAAGACTAAAAAATAGGGCTAGGCTTGTTAGCTCGGAGGTACAATGCCCCTGGGTTCCATCCCCAGTACTGAAAAGAGAAAGAAAGAAAGAACGAGAGAGAGAAAGAAAGAAAAAAAGAAAGAAAGAAGAAAAAGACAAAAAACCACCTCAAACAAACAAAATAAATATTTGTTGCCAAGTATGGTGGTAAGCAACTGTAATCCTAGCACTTGGGAGGTAGATAGATAGAAGAATTGCAGATTCAAGGCCAGCATCAGCAACATAATGAGACTTTTAGCAAGTTTAAAAAAAAAACTGGCCAGTCATGGTGGCACATGCTTGTAATACCAGCATTTGGGAGACTGAGACAGGAGGATGGAGGATCGCAGTTCTGGGAAAGCTTCAGCTACTTAGTGAGGTCGTCTGCAACTTAGAAAAATAAGGCTGGGGGTGTAGCTTGGTGGTAGAATGCCCCTGGATTCCATCCCCAGTACAGAAAAAAAAAAAAGAGCTGGGGTGTAGCTTGGAGGTAGAATGCCCTTGAGTTCAATCCCCAATACCACAAAGATAAAATGAAATAAATATTGGTTGTTTTAAGCCACTGAACTTTGAGATTGTTGCTTGTAGCAAAACCTTTCTTGATTGAGGGCCTCACACGTACTAAAGACACATTCTAACACTGTGCTATACCCCTAGACCTGAATATGTAATTTTATTTATTTATTTCTGGTATTAGGGATTGAACCCAGGGACATTTTACCACTGATCTACAGTCCTAGCTCTATTTATTTATTTATTTATTTATTATTTTTGTGATTCTTAGGTTTGAACCCAGAGAGAGGTGTTCTACAACTGAGCTACATCATTTCTCTTTCTCTCTTTCTTTCTTTCTTTCTTTCTTTCCTTTCTTCTCTTCTTTTTTTCTCCTTTTTTATACTGGGGATTGAACCCAGGGGCATTCTACCTTCAAGTTACCTCCCCAGCCCTATTTTATTTATTATTTATTATTTATTTATTTATTGAGGATGGAGAGCAGGGTCTCACTGAGTTGCAGAGGGCCTAAGTAGCTGAGGCTGTCCATGAACTGCGATCCTCCGGTTTCAGCCTCCTGAATGCTGGGATTACAAGTGTGCGCCACCAAGCCCGGCTTAGTTTATTCTTTATTTTGAAACAGGGTCTCACAGAGTTTCAAAGGACCTCACTAAATAGCTGAGGCTGGCCGTAAACTGTGATCCTCCTGCCTTAGCCTTCCAAATCCTGGGATTATAAGCGTGTGCCACCACGCCATACTCATTTTTTATTTATTTATTTTATTTATTTATATTTTTGCGGGTCTGGGCATGGAACCCAGGGACATTTGACCTCTGAGCTACACCCCTTGACCTATTTTTTATTCTTTATTTTGAAACAGGGTCTCACTAAGTTGCAGAGAGCCTCACTAAGTAGCTGAGGTTGTCCGCAAACCACAAATCTCTGGTCTCAGCCTCCCAAATTCTGGGATTACAAGCATGTTCCACCACTCCCAGCTTTCATTTTTATTTTGAAACAGTATCTCACTAGTTTGTTGAGGGTCTCGCTAAATTACTGAAGCTGGTCTCAAACCTGTGATCCTTCTGCCTCAGCCTCCCAAGTACTGGTAATACAGGCAAGGCATGTGCCACCACACCTGACTCTATATTTATTTATTTATTTATTTATTTATTTATTTATTTATTTATTTATGTACTGGGGATTGAACCCAGGAGCATTCTACCTCTGAGCTGCACCCCTCAGCCCTGTTTGTTTTTTTATTCCCAGCCCTATTTTGATTTAATTTTAAACAGGGTTAAGTAAGTTGCTGAGGGCCTTACTAAATTGCTGAAGCTGGCCTTAACCCTGTGACCCTCCTGTGTCTCAATCTTCCAGTTACTGGGATTACAGGCATATGCCTCTTTACCTGGGTTATTCTGCATGTTTTTTCTGTTTCTGTTTTGTTTTTATTTGGTATGGGGGATTGAACCCATGGGCACTCTACCTCAGGCCCAGCTAACGCTATTTCATTTTATTTTGAAACAGGATCTTACATCCTTAGCCCTATTTTATTTTTTATTTTGAAACAGGGTCTTGCTAAATTGCTGATGGCCTCCTTAAATTGCTGAGGCTGATATCCAACCTGTCCTCCTGCCTCAGCTTCCCAAGTACTGGAATTACAGACGTGTGTCACACACCAGCTTGTTTTCCATGTTTAAATTCTTCTTTTTTTTTTTTTTTAACTGAGGATTGATTGAACCCAGGGACATTCTACCTCTGAGCTACACCCCCAGCCCTATTTGAACATTCTTTTTTTTTTTTTTAATTCTTTATACCTCACTCAGCCGTGGAGGGCCTTGCTGAGTAGCTGAGGCTGGCCACAAACCTGCAATTCTCCTGTCTCAACCTCCCAAGTACTGGGATTACAAGCATGAGCCATCACCCCCAGCTAACTCTATTTTATTTTATTTTATTTTGAAACAGTATGTTACAAAGTTATGGCATGTTGGCTTTAAACCTGTAATCCTCCTGTCTCCGCCTCCCAAATTTAGGGATTACAGATGGATGCCACTATACCAAACTGACCATAAATTTTCTTTTCTTTTTAACTGGAGATTAAACCCAGGGGCATTCTACCTCTGAATTACACTCTCTGCCATTTTTTTTTTTTTTTTTTTTGGAAAGAGGATCTCTCTAAACTGTGAAGGGCCTTGCTAAGTTGCTGAGGCTGATGGCAAACCTACAATCCTACTGTCTCAGTCTTCCAAGTACTGAGATTATAGGCATGCACCATCACGCCTGGCGCTGACCATAAGTTTTCAAATCAGATACACCTAACTTCAGGCTCATTTATCATTTGCTGTGCAACTTTGGGCAAGTGATGTCTCCTCTTAGTGTCTGGTGACACCAACAACGTGGGTACCAGAAAATCCTTTTGTCAGAGATGTAGTAAGAATACCATAGATTCATAATCTTAAGGTCTATCATAATGCCTGGAACCAAGCTGGGTGTGATGGCACACTCTTGTAATCCCAGTACTCGAGAGGCTGAGACAGGAGGATCATAGGTTCGTGGACCCCTTCAGCTACTTAGTGAGGCCTCCACACTCTAGAGACCTTGTTTCAAAATAAAGAATGAAAGCCGGGCATGGTGGCGCACGCTTGTAATCCCCGTGCTTGGGAGGCTGAGACAGGAGGATCCCACAGGTTTGAAGCCAGGCTCAGCTACTGAATGAGGCTCTCAGCAACTTAGTGAGACCCTGTTTCCAAATAAAGTATAAAGTAGGTGTGGGTGTATAGTCCGGAGGTAGAAGAGCCCCTGGGTTCTACCCCCAATACCACACAAAAACAAGAATAAAGAAACCTGAGCTGGGCGTGGTGGCGCACGCTTGTAATCCCAGCATTTGGGAGGCTGAGACCGGAGGATCGTGGTTCACGGACAGCCTCAGCTACTTAGTGAGGCCCCCTCTGCAACTCAGTGAGACCCTGTTTCAAAATAAAGAATAAAAAATTGGGCAGGGGGTGTAGCCCAGAGGTCGAATGCCTTTGGATTCCATCCCCAGACCCCCCCCCAAAAAAAAAGAAAGAAACCGGCTGGGGATATAGCTCGGAGGTATAATGCCCTTGGGTTCATTTCCCAGTGTTGTGGGCTTCTTGATTTCCCTTGTCTGTGTTCATGAATCCCTCTGGGCTTGGCATGGCACTGTCTATTGTGTGACCTGAGGCTAGAAGTCTGGCTACATGGAGCCAGTAGAAAATGGTATGAAGAGTCCTAGACTAACTTCAATGGCATGCACCTATAATCCCAGTACTTAGGAGGCTGAGACAGGAAGATGGCAGATTTGAAGCCAGCAGAGAGTAATTTAGAAAGATCCCATTTCAAAATAAGTCATAAAATAGGGCTGGGTTATGGAGTATGGCTTAGAGGTAGAATGCCATTGGGTTCAGTCCCCAGTACTGCAAAAGAAGGTCTAAACTGGGCATAGTGGCACATGCTTGTAATCCCAGCATTTGGGAGGTTGAGACAGGAGGATCACAATTCACAGACAGCCTCAGCTACTACTTAGTGGGGCCATTTGCAACTCAGTAAGACCCTGTTTCAAAATAAAAAATAAAAAATAGGGCTGAGGGTATTGCCCAGAGGTAGAATGCCCCTGGGTTCCATCTCTAGTACCACAAAAAAAAAAAAAAGGTCTTGCTAAGTACTGAATGCCAGCCTTGAACCTCCCATCTCAGACTCCCAAATACTGGATTACAGAGTGTGCCACTGTGTCTCACTGCTTTTTTCCCTTTAAAGTGATGAAAATATAAAATTGGCAAATATAAATTTAACTAAACACTGGGTGTGGTGGCACACGCTTGTAATCTCAGCATTTGGGAGGCTGAGATGGGAGGATTGTGGTTCGAAGACAGTCTCAAGTACTTAGTGAGGTCTCGTTTCAAAATAAAGAATATAAAATATAGCTGGGGGTGTATTTTGGAGGTAGAATTCCCCTAGGTTCCATCCCCAGTACTGGAAAAAAATTAACTATAGCTGGGCATGGTGGCACTTGTAATCCCAGTACATGGGAGGCTGAGACAGGAGGATCACAGGTTCACTGCCAGCCTCAGCTACATAGCAAGGCTCTCTGAAACTTGGTGAAACTCTGTTTCAAAATAAAGAATAAAAAATAGTGCTGGAGGTGTAGCTTGGAGGTAGATGCCCCTGGGTTCAAAGCCCAGTAGCACACATACACAAAATTGACTACGGTGATATTTGCACATATCTGTGAATATGTTCACAACCACTGAATTGTACACATTGAATGAATGAACCATAGGTATGTGAATTATACTCAATAAAATGTTTTCTAAAAGTAATTGGCTCTCAAGATTAAACTAAATATTTTATTTATTCTTTTTTGTGGTACTGGGAATGGAACCCAGGGGCATTCTACCTCTGAACAACACTCTCAGCCCTATTTTTTATTTGTTATTTTGAAACAGGGTCTCATTGAGTTGCAAAGGGCCTCACTAAGTAGTTGAGGCTAGCTGTGAACCTAGATCCTTCTGTCTCAACCTCCCAAATGCTGGGATTACAAGTGTGCACCACCATGCCTGGCTCCTATTTTTTGGTTTTTTTTTTGTGTGTGTGGTACTGGGGGTGGAACCCAGAGGCTTTCTACCTCCAGGCTACACTCCCAGACCTATTTTATATTTTATTTGGAAACAGGGTCTCACTAAGTTTCTGAGAGCCTCACTAAGTAGCTGAGGCTGGCTTTGAACCTGTGCGATCCTCCTGTCTCAGCCTCCCAAGTGCAGGGATTACAAGCGTGCACGACCTTGCTTGGCTCTGGCTCCTATTTTTTATTATTTATTTATTGGGGTTTTTTTTTGTTTGTTTTTTGTTTTTTGTTTTTTTTTGGTGGTACTGGGGTTCCTGCAAACCCTTCTACCTCTGGGCTACACGCCCAGACCTATTTTTATATTTTTATTTGGAAACAGGGTCTCTTAAGCCAGCGAGGCTGGTTTTGAAACTGCGTGATCTGCCTCCCAAGCGTGGGGATTACAAGTGTGCGCCACCACGCTCAGCATATTATTTATTTTGAAACAGGGTCTCACTGAGTTGCAACGAGCCTCACTAAGTAGCTGAGGCTGTCCGTGAACGGTGATCCTTTGGTCTGTCTCCCAAATTCTGGGATTAGATGCATGTGCCACCATGCCTGGCTCTGTAGATTATATATATATATATATATATATATATATATATATATATATATATATATATATATTTATTTATTTATTTTAGCAGTACTGGGGATTGAACCCAGGGGCATTCTACCTCCAAGTTACACCCCTCAGCCCTATTTTTTTTTAATTTTGAAACAGGGTCTCACTAAGTTGTGGAGAGCCTCAAGTAGCTGAGCCTGGCCATGAACCTGTGATCCTCCTGTCTCAGCCTCTCAAGTACTGGAATTACAAGCATTCACTACCACATCTGTCTCTTAAATGGTATTTAAAAGTATAGCCAGCCAACAGAATGGGAGATTTTTGCCACCTACTCCTTTGTTAGAGGACTAATATCTAGACTATATAGAACACTCAAGAAACTCAGCACTAAGAAAACAAATGATCCAGCCGGGTGTGGTGGCGCACGCTTGTAATCCCAGCATTTGGTAGGCTGAGACAGGAGGATCGCGGTTCAAGGACAGCCTCAGCTACTTAGTGAGGACCTTTGCAACTCAGTGAGACCCTGTTTCAAAACAAAAACTAAAAAATAGGCTGGGGGGTGTAGCTTGGAGGTAGAATGCTCCTGGGTTCCATCCCCAGTACCACACAAAAAAGAAAGAAAACAAATAACCCAGTCAAAAAAATGGGCAAGTGAACTAAATAGACACTTCACAAAAAAAGAAATTCAAATGGCCAATAAATGCATGAAAAATGCTCAACATTATTACCAGATAGATGCAAATCAAAACTACCCTAAGATTTCATCTAACTACAACTAGAATGGCAATCATTCAAAACACAAACAACAAATGCTATCGAGGATGTGGAGAAGTGGGAACTCTAAGACATTTTTGGTGGACTGCAAATTATGCAACCACTTTTTAAAACTGTATGTAGGAACCGCAGAAGAATGGGAGCGAACTTACCATATGATCTAGCAATACCTTTTCTGAGTATCTACCCAAAAGAATGGAAACCAAATTACCAAACTAGTGCATGGGTATCTATGTTCATAGCGGCACAATTCACAACTGCCAAACTATGGAACCAGCCAAGATGTCCATCAACAGATGAATAGATTACAAAATTATGGGATATGTGCACAATGGAATTTTACTTAGCCATAAGGAAAAAACACAATTACGTCATTTACAGGGAAATGGATGGAACTGGAGAACATTATGCTAAATGAGATTAGTCAGTCACAAAAAACAAGAAATCAGATGCTCTAATATGTGAAAGCTAGGGAGAAAATAGCTCGTAGGAGGAACTCTAGACAAAGAAGGAGGTACTATGGATGAGCAAATAAGGTGAGCTAACAGAAGGGATGGGAGGGGGAAAGAGGGAAATTTTCTAATGTTCATGATGTACATTAACAAACATATCAAAGTCAATCACTAAGCCAAACATGAGAAGGAGGGAGGAGGAGGGAATGAAGCAGGAATTAGGTAAGAGCTAATTGAATTATGTGTGCATGTATGTCTATACCATCTTGTACTCCATTAAGATATAATAAAAAATAAAAAATAAATAAATAAATAAAAGTTATAGCCAGGCACAGTGGCACATACCAGTAATCCCAGTACTTTAGAGGCTGATATAGGAGGATTCCAGGTTCAAGGACAGTCTCAGCAATGTAATGAGATTTTTTTTTTTTTTTTTTTTGCGGGTCTGGGGATGGAACCCAGGGGCATTTGACCTCCGGGCTACACCCCCTGCCCTATTTTTTATTCTTTATTTTGAAACCGGGTCTCACTGAGTTGCAGAGGGCCTCACTAAGTAGCTGAGGCTGTCCGCGAACCGCGATCCTCCAGGTCTCAGCCTCCCGAATGCTGGGATTACAAGCGTGCACCACCACGCCCGGCTCTGTAATGAGATTCTTAACAACCTACCAATATCCCATTTCAAAACAAAAATATAAACCGGGCATGGTGGCACACGCTTGTAATCCCAGCATTTGGGAGGCTGAAACCAGAGGATTGCAGTTCGCGGACAGCCTCAGCTACTTAGTGAGGCCCTTTGCAACTCAGGGGGACATGGTTTCAAAATAAAGAAAAAAAAATAGGGCAGGGGGTATAGCTCAGAGGGCAAATGGCCCTGGGTTCTATCTCCAGACCTGCAAAAAAAAAAAAATCAAAACAAAAACAAAAAAGTGATGGGATATAGCTTGGGGGTAAAATTGTTTCTGGGCTCAATCCCTAGTAACACATACACAGGGTATAAACCTACACAGTATCCAAGTTTGAAACAAGCCTTGGCAATTTAACAAGACTCTATATAAAATAAAATAGCCGGGCGTGGTGGCGCACGCTTGTAATCCCCCCGCTTGGGAGGCAGAGACAGGAGGATCACGCAGGTTCGAAGCCAGCCGTGCTGGCTTAAGAGACCCTGTTTCCAAAAATAAAAAAGAGGTCTGGGAGTGTAGCCCGCAGGTAGAAGGGCTTCCAGAAACTCCAGTACAAACAAACAAACAAACAAACAAACAAACAAACAGCTATTGATTATTCGCTGGGCGTAGTGGCGCACGCTTGTAATCCCCGTGTTTAGGAGGCGGAGACAGGAGGATCGCGCAGGTTCGAAGCCAGCCGCGCTGGCTTAAGAGACCCTGTTTCCAAATAAAAATATAAAATAGGTCTGGGAGTGTAGCCCGGAGAAGGGTTTCCAGGAACCCCAGTACCACCACCAAAAAAAAAAATAAAAAATAAAAATAAAATAAAAAGGGTGGAGGATGTAGTTCAGTAGTAGAGGGCATATGAATTTAATTCCCAGTACCAGTATGTATATATATTGGGCTGGGAATGCAGTTCAGTGATAGAAAGCACATGTATAAAGCTCTAGGTCTGATTTTTGAAATCACAAAGTCTGAAATTAAACTTTATTATGTTTGATAGTTTAGTAAGTTTTATTTATTTAGTTAGTTCTTGCAGTATTGAGGATTGAACCCAGGAGCATTCTACCTCTAAGCTACACCCCCAACCCAATTTTTTTTTCAGTACTGGGGATGGAATCCAGCAGTCTTTTACTTCTGGGCTATACTCCCAGACCTATTTTATATATTTTTAAATTTGAAAACAGGGTCTCATTAAGTTGCAGAGAGCCTCACTAAGTAGCTGAGGCTGGCTTTGAACCTGCACAGTCCTCCTGACTTAGCCTCCCAAGTACTAGGATTACAAGCATGCACCACCATGCGCAGCTCCCAGCCGTATTTTTTACTTCTTGAAATGTTGAAATTAAGTCGGGGGTCACAAAGGAAGCAAAATCCAGCAAAGGAGTGTGATACCAGGCCCCTTATATTAAATTGTCTGTCACTCCCGATCCAGGTCTGCAGACTGATATTGGAGGGGCTATCAGTCAGCAGAGTTGCATTGCAGGGAGGAAGTGGGGGTATTTATGTAGCCAGGGTCTTGGGGTGGGGCCAGCAAGGTGGGAGAATGCAGGTCATCTCGTGACATCTGGAGCCTACCCCACAACATCTGGTTCTCTCGCAATATCTGGAGTCTGCCCTATCTCCTCTTCTGGCTTCCAGGGTTCTGCCCCTTGTCTCAACCTCAGGATCCCATGAGGAAAGGGGGAGGGACCCAACCTATCATCCTGGCTTTTTGGTGATATCGGCTGATGACCAAGTCAATAACTACTTCCTGTTGTGAGAGGGGATGTCATTGTAGGGGTCCTTGGCCAGGAGAGGTTGGGTTATTTGGAAGTGGGTAGAAAAGAGGCTATCAAGCCGGGCGTGGTGGCGCATGCTTGTAATCCCTGCGCTGGGAGGCTGAGACAGGAGGATCGCACAGGTTGGAAGCCAGCCTCAGCTACTTAGTGAGGCTCTCAGCAACTTAGTGAGACCCTGTTTCCAAATAAAATAGAAAAAGATCTGGGAGTATAGCCTGGAGGTAAAAAAAAGCCTCTAAGTTCCACCCCTAGTACCACCAAAAAAATAATAATAAGAAGAAAAGGGGCTATCAAAAAGAAAAGGCAAATCATGATAAGGGGTCCCAGAAGGGGACGCAGACAAGCAGCTACTGGCTCTAGGAACCATTCCAGATATGAGGTAGACTGTCGATATCAAGTTTTTAGATCCTCAACCTGGTCAGAGTTTGGACATTTTCCTCCACTAGACCAGATTTATTAATGTGATAGCAGCATTTTTCCCTGAGAAAGAGACAAATACCACCCTTTTCTCCAGTGAGTAAATCCAAAGCCCATCTATTTTGGAGGGCTACCCTAGAAAAGGAGGTAATTTGTCACCAACGGGAGGCCAAAGTGGAGGTGGTTGTAGATTTTTTTTTTTTTTTTTTTTGTGTTGGGGATGAAACCCAGAGGCTTTCTACCTCCGGGCTACACCACCAGACCTATTTTATATTTTATTTGGAAAGAGTCTCACTAAATTGCTGAGAGCCTCACTAAGTAGCTGAGGCTGGCCTTGAACCTGTGTGATCCTTCTGTCTCAGCCTCCCAAGCTCTGGGATTTCAAGCGTGCGCCACCACGCCCAGCTTGGAGGTTGTAGATTTAAGAGTCACTTGAAGTTGCCTCTACTTGGCTTAGGCAATATGCATCAGTCTGGTCAAATGAAAACATGTGTCAGGAGCATCAGTAACAGATTTTAGAGAGAATTCAATACTTATGCGCCCGGCGTGGTGGCGCACGCTTGTAATCCCAGCATTTGGGAGGCTGAGACCGGAGGATCGTGGTTTGCGGACAGCCTCAGCTACTTAGTGAGGCCCTCCGCAACTCAGTGAGACCCTGTTTCAAAATAAAGAATAAAAAATTGGGCAGGAGGTGTAGCTTGGAGGTCAAATGCCTCTGGGTTCAATCCCCAAGCCTGCAAAAAAAAAAAAAAAAACCAAAAAACAAAAAACAAAACAAAACAAAAAAACAAACAAAAACCAACAAAACAAAAAAAAACTTATGGCTGTCTGGCATCCAGAGAGAGAGAGCACTGCACTGATCCCACCTTGTGGTTGGTCCAGTGTTTTGTGGAGGGGGCAAATAAGTCTCCTGTGTGGTGAATTTCCAGGCATAAACAGGTAGGCCTGCTGAAATAAAAGCATTAAAGGGAATTATGTCAAGAAAAACAGAGCTTATTGGGCCCCAACACTGTACAGGAGAATTTGTCATGAGGCTGTTGTAACAGAGCCCTTTTTGGCTGAGTAAGGTGATGCTAGTTAGGGTCGCCCAGCAGTTTGGCCACAGTAACTGTGGTGAGGATCACTGTAAAGGGCCTGGTCCACCGTGGTTGGAGATGTTTTGGTTGAAGAAATTTGAATAGGACTTGGTCTCTCAACTTAAGGGTCTTGGCTGCCGGGTGTGGAACTGCTTCTTCAGTCCCCAGGTTGGGGGAGATATTGGTCAGTGTGTTCCCGAAGGGGATACCTTTCCTGATGACTGTGGTCGATACGGGATGTGGAGCTTCCATGAAATGCCAAAGGCCTGTGCCACCTGTTGAGTAACCTTAGAAATAAAGCTGGTTCATTATCAGACTGTAAGGAATTAGGGAGTCCAAACCTAATTTTGGTGTCTGAGCATAGAGCACTGGCCACCACGCTGGCTTTCTCCTACTTTGAGGGGAAAGTCTCTACCCAACCTGTTAGGGTGTCCACCATGGCAAGAAGATGTTTTAGTTTTTGCTGTGTGAGAGGGCATATGAGTGAAATCAATTGGCCAGCCCCTGTCCTGGCAAATGTCCTCTCATTTGGTGAGTAGGAAAAGAGGGACATGGGCCTCCTTGGGAAGAAATGGTGGTGCAAATAGAACAGCGGGCACTGACTTTACTAATCAGCTATTGCAGGAAGGGAGATAAAACAAGGGGTTTAGGAAATGTTTAAGTGCCGTAGGCCCAATGTGTAGGAAATTATGTATTAGGTTAACAACCACTTTGACCTGAGCCTTGGGATGGACAATTTTGTTCTGTATCACTAGCCACAGGCAGGAGGGCTTACCGCCGATCCCCTGTACCAAGATTGGAGAAGGAAAACTGAGACCTGAAAAGGATGGAAGGACTGAGTAGGTAGCCTCCATATTGACCAAAGAGAAGATTGGCTTACCCATTACATTGAGAGATACCCTGGGCTTGGCGAGGATGATCGGGCTGATGAGTTTGGGAGCTGTCAGTCTTCTGCCAGGCCGAGTAGGGCCAGTGGCGGGGCCTGGTCTGGAAGGGTGGTCTCCCTGTGTTGAGGCACCTGGGGCTCATCACTTTTCCAAGGGCAATCACTTTTGCAGTGGCCCTACTGGCCACAGGCTGGGCATGGTCTGGTTGGTGGGCGTGGCTGAGGGCAGTGCTTATTCCAGTTTCCTTGCTTGCCACACCTGAAGCAGGCTTCTGGAGGTAGTTGTCGTTGCTGTCCTTCACCCGTAGGTGGCGCTCATCATCCAGAAGATTGAGCCTCCATCACTGGCCGCCAGGCTGCTACCAAGGCACGGGCTTGCAAATATGCCTTTTGGTGGAGCCTGATTGTACACTCCACTTCAGCCTGTTCCTCTTGGGAATTAAAACCTTTAAATGCCATGTTCACCAAATCTCAAACAGGGGTCTGAGGGCTGTACTCTGCCTTTTAAAATTTTTTCCAAATGTCAGGGGCCAATTAACCAATGAAATGGGTTGCCAACACCACAGATCCCACCTCAGTAGATGGATCGAAGCGAGGATAGAGGGTGAAAGCCTCCTGAAGCTGATAAGAGAATGGCTGGATTTTCATCTGGACCTTGGGTGATTTCCTTAAGTTTATCGTAGTTAACCACAGTATGGGAAGCAGCCCAAACCGTCAAGAAGGCAAAGGACCATATGGTCTCTCTTTTTTAATCCCTCACCCCCACCATTTCAGGCTGGCCAGTCATCCCAGTGGGGATTTCCAGAAGGTACCACAGCCACTCCAGTAGGGAGGGCAGGGTTAGTCAAATGGGCCTGGTTGGCCCATTCTCGGGCAGCCTTTAATATGCATTCCCATTCATCAGGAGTTAAGGCAGGGGTTAAAATAACATGAATATCCTGCCATGTGAGATTGTACACTTGGATAATATATTGAAATGCCTTAATAAAACTGGATGGTTTGGCAGAAAAAGAGCCCAGTTTTCTTTCAATTTGAGCAAGGCAGGAGGGAGAAAGGGACATGCCTTTGAGTTGTGAACTCTCTCTGCACCTCCTGTTGTCACTTGTAAGACAGAAATTATTTTCTGTTACCACTCAGGGAAAAAAGATCATGTATGAAAGTATCAAGCCACAGTGTGTTAGCACATTCAGTATGGAACACTATTATTATTTGAACACGTTGAAGTCCTTTCTGCAGCTCTGAAATTCGTCATGGCATTAAAATCAGGCAGTTTTGCATTTGAAAAAAGCAATCTAGTAGCCAGGTGTGGTGGCACATGCTTGTAATCCCTGTGCTTGGGAGGCTGAGACAGGAGGATCGCACAGGTTCGAAGCCAGCTTCAGGTACTTAGTGAGGCTCTCAGCAACTTAGTGAGACCCTGTTTCCAAATAAAATATGAAATAGGTCTGGGAGTATAGCCCGGAGGTTGAAAGCCTCTGGGTTCCATCCCCAGTACCACCAAAAAAAGCAATCTAGGAATTCCCCCAAATAATCATCTTGAGCTCTCACAAACTTCAACACCCCTCTAATTCAGACCTTATTCTTTTTCTTCTGGGTTATAGCACCAGTGTCCTCCTGATTCTCAGTTCCCAATTCAATAGCCCCATGCATGCATGTGCGCGCGCGCACACACACACACACACACGCACGCACACACACACACACACACAATTTTAAAATTCCAATTAAGGCCGGGCGTGGTGGCGCACGCTTGTAATCCCTGCGCTTGGGAGGCAGAGACAGGAGGATCGCGCAGGTTCGAAGCCACCCGCGCTCGCTGGCTTAGGAGACCCTGTTTCCAAATGTAAAAATGTAAAAAGAGGTCTGGGAGTGTAGCCCGGAGGTAGAAGGGCTTCCAGGAACCCCAGTACCACCAAAAAAATAAATAAATAAAATAAAAAAATAAATAAAATAAAATTCCAATTAAGGCCGAGTGTGGTGCACACTTGTAATTCCTGCATTTGGGAGGCTGAGACAGGAGGATCCTGGTTGGCTGTCAGCCTCAGCTACTTAGTGAGGCCCTTTGCAACTTATTGAGACCCTGTTTCAAAATAAAGAATAAAAACTGGATGTGGTGGCACACACTTGTAATCCTAGCATTTGGGAGACTGAGACAGGAGTATTGCAGTTCACAACAGTCTTACCTACTTAGTGAGGCCTTTTGCAACTCAGTGAGACACTGTTTCAAAATTAAAGAATAAAAAATCGGGCTGGGGGTGTAGCTCGGAGGTAGAATGCCCCTGGGTTCCATCCCCGGTACCACAAGCGAGAGAGAGGGGTGGGGGAGGGAAGGAGAGAGAGAGAAGGGAGGGGGAGAGGCGTGAAGAATAAAAATAGGGCTGGGGTATAGCTCAGAGGTAAAATTCCCTTGGGTTCATTCCCCAATACAAAAAAAAAAAAAAAAATTGGCCCTGGTTTCAATCCCCCTGCCAAAATACTCAGTTTCCTGTTTCCTGACTGAAAATCCATAGCTCCTTCCTAGATCGAGAGGAAAAATTAAACTCTTCAGCTTGGATTTGTTACTGTTGTTGTTGGTCCTAGTGATTGAACTCAGGGCTTCCAGCATAGTAAACAAGCTTCTGCCACTGAGCTATAATACCCCTGTACCCTCTCAGCCTGGAATCTGAGGGTCTTCCTGAGGCAGGGCCAGCCAAGTTCTCTCAACTCATCGCTCACCACTTGCTGTTGGCCAAATGCAATATGTCACACCTCCCTGAATACCCTCACACCTTCACACCTGTGATTGTTAAATCTTGGGCTATTCCTGCTACCCAGAGTAACCTTTCCTATGTGACCCATGTGTGTGTGTGTGGGGGGGGGCATTTCCTCTAGAAAGCTACTTAATGACTCTTGCCTTACTCCAGCCCCCAGTTTTTCTCCTGTCCTGCCTTTAGGACACTGGTTCCAGAATAATCCTTCCACTGTCCTGGAGCATCCGTGTCTCTGTGTGCCCCCCAACACGATGCCCTAGTACCAACAGCAGGAAGGTCAAGTACCTGTGGATGTCTCTAGCCAGCACCATCCCTTACTGGCCACATGATGCTCAGTTACTCTGAGGGATGGACACTTTTCTATGCCCCTATGGCCACAGTTCACTTTGCCTGGAATTCATGTGTCTCTCAAGACAAAACTCGGACTTTACCTCTGGGAAACCTTTCCTGTTATTTTTCTTCTTCTTTGCGGTACTGAAGATTGAACCCAAGAGCACTCTACCTCTGAGCTATACTCCCAGCCCTATTTTTTTTTCTTTTGCGGTTCTGGGGATGGAACCCAGGGGCATCTACCTCTGAGCGACGCCCCCAGCCCTAATTTTTTATTCTTTTTATTTTATTTATTTATTTTTGCAGTACTGGGGATGGAACCCACAGGCATTCTACCTCCAAATTACGCCCCCAGCCCTATATTTTATTCTTTATTTTGAAACAGGGCCTCACTGATTTGTAAAAGGCCTCACTAAGTAGTAGCTGAGGCTGTCCAAGAATTGCAATCCTCCTGTCTCAGGCTCCCAAATACTGGGATTATAAGCATGCACCACGACGCCTGGCTTATTCTTTTATATTTATTTATTATTTTTTGTGGGTCTGGAGATGGAACCCAGGGGCATTCGACCTCCAAGCTACAGCCCCTGCCCTGCTTTTTATTCTTTATCTTGAAACCAGGTCTCGCTGAGTTGCGTGGGGCCTCACTAAATAGCTGATGCTGTCTGCGAACCATGATCCTCCGGTCTCAGCCTCCCAAATGCTGGATTACAAGTGTGCGCCACCACGCCAGCTTCTTTTTATTTTTCAAACAGAGTCTCACTGAGTTGTGAAGGGCCTTGCTAAGTAGCAGAGGCTGTCCACAAACCTCTATCCTCTGGTCTCTGCCTCTAGAATGCTGGGATTACAAGCATGCGCCACCACACCTACCCCACCCTTTTTATCTGTTTTTGTTTGTTTGTTTGTTTGTTTGTTTGTTTTTGAGGTACTAGGGATTGAACCCAGGGGTATTCTATTTCTGAGCTACATCTCCAGCCCTATTTTTTATTTTGAAACAGGTCTCACTAAATTGTGGAGGGCCTCACAAAGTAGCTGAGGCTGGCAGCAAACCTGCAAACCTCCTGTCTCAGCCTCCTAAATGCTGGGATTACAAGTATGCGCCATCACACCTGGCTCCTTTTTATCCTTTTTTTTTTTTTTATTGCGGGTCTGGGATGGAACCCAGAGGCATTTGACCTCCGAGCTACACCCCCTGCCCTATTTTTTTTATTCTTTATTTGAAACAGGGTCTCACTAAATTGCAGAGGGCCTCACTAAGTAGCTGAGGCTGTCCACGAACCATTATCCTCCAGTCTCAGCCTCCTGAATGCTGGGATTACAAGCCTTTTTATCATTTTATTTTTGAAGCAGGGTGTCACTAAATTGCTGATCCTGGCCTTACTCCTGTGATCCTCCAATCCACCAGTCTCAGGGTCCCAAATCCTGAGATTACAGGCATGCACCACCACATATGGCTAACCGTTCCATTTCTATGTTCCTTTCCTCTGTTGAGTTATCTTCTTTTGGCCTCTTGGAATTATCGTTGCTCTTAGCAACCTGCATTATAATTGCCTGTTTGTTTACCTGTATCCTCTCAGAGATCAGTCTGCTCAATTTAGTAGTGACTGACCACATTTGGCTACCAGGTGCTTGAGATGGAATCAGGCCATGTTGAGACATAAGTATAAAAGTGCACATACACCACCAGATTTTCAAGACCTTGTGATTCAAAAGAACTCTGTTCCAGTGATGAGAATCAGCTCCAAGATGCCATAAGACAGAAGAAAAGAGGCAGATAGAGCCAGGAGCACACTGTGCAATGGATTGGGGATTTGCTGACAGAAGCATGGTCTTGGGAAGCAAATCATGTGGAACCATGACATTTGTGTCAGAAAGAAAGGCCTATAAGCCAAGTGTGGTGGGGCACACCTGTAATCCCAGGACTTGGGAGCCCGAGACAGGAGGATCGCAGGTTCAAGACCAGCCTCAGCAATTTAGTGAGACCCTATTTGAAAATAAAAAGTGGCTTGGATGTAGCTCCGAGCTACACCCCCTGCCCTGTTTTTTTTTTTTTTATTTTTTATTTTGAAACCAGGTCTCACTGAGTTGCAGAGGGCCTCACTTAGTAGCTGAGGCTGTCCGTGAACCGCAATCCTCCGGTCTCAGCCTCCCAAATGCTGGGATTACAAGCGTGCGCCACCACGCCCGGCTTCATGAAAAGGTTTTGAGTGGTGTAGAAGTCACATTTGACCCACTTGTGAGCAGAATTTGTCAGGTCAGGGTGGGAAAGGAAATGGAGGCCAGGATACCAGGGAGGAGGCTGGCACTGGGTCCCGGGTGAGGGATGAAGGGGCCAGAGCTGGGGCTTAGAGAAAAGAGGGGAATACAGGGCTCTAGGAACTATCAGACTCTGGATGTGATAGAATTTGTGTTTGTATGGCATTGAGGAGTGAGGGAGGGGAGGAAATGAGAACATTCAGGATTTTGTTTTCCCTTGTACTGGGGATTGAACTCAGGAGCACTTTACCTCTGAGCTACACCCCCAGCCCATTTTTTTTTTTTTTAGAAGCAGAGTTTGACTAAGTTGCTGAGGCTGGCCTCAAACTTGTGATCCTCCTGTCGCAGACTCTCAAGTACTGGGATTACAGGTATATATGTCAGCATGCCTCATTTTAAGTGTGCATTGCCTCACGTGATGGCTCTTAAACTGGACAGTGCAGAGATTATAGAGTTTTGACACCAACAGAGATCTGTTGGACAACTCTCTAGAAGTGGTTCACCCACCACTGTGGTCCTGAAACTGGGTGCGACAGAAATCCTCTGCCCCCTTCTGGACCTCTCCCGAAGCCCTGAATCTCCGCTGCTCCCCACCACCAGTGTCCTCTGCAATGGCCCCTACCTGCTTATCGACACACCTTGCATCCTGCAAGTGCGTCCTTCCAGGGCCCCAGAACTGTAGCAGTCCAAGTGTGGCTTGGTGGCCGTGGGTGTTGAAGCTCTCCACCTCCGCTGCCCTTTCTGAAGCCTCCCCACGGGTACCCCGCATCTGTACTAGGCTTAGTGTGGGGTCCTCCGCTTCCCCACCGGTGTAACGGGAGACGCCGCCCTCCTCTGGGCTTTGTTTTCCCCATCTGTTCGGTACACACCTCCCACCTCTATACCTAGCAGCGCCTGGCTTTCTCTGGGCTTGGTTCTTCGTGACCACTGGCTAGTAGAACGCTTTCCCACCTCTTTGGCAATCTATAGGCTTCCGTTTCCCCCTGTGCCCACCCTAAGTGTCACATCTCCCACCCCCACACCTGGTAACCCCTGGCCTTCTCCGGCCTCCTTTTCCTCATTTGCGTGGCTTTGCCATCAGAACAAACGGCTGGCCTCTGGACCTCAACCTCCCTGTTTGATCAGCGGACAGAAGCGTCTTTTCTCTCACCATCTTCTTCGATGAGTGGCCATGCCCGATCAGGTGAGGTGACCTGGAGAAAAAGAGTAAATTTCGAGAGACTTCGAGAAGGCTTCATCTCTCCTGACCTCGGTTCATTGGCTGGTCTCAAGCAGAGCGACAGAACTGCTCCTGCTGCGGCAGTGGGGCTGGAGCAGGGAACCCGCCTCTCTGAGGATGCAGCCCCCCGGGAGGGGCAGGCTCAGGCGGCGGAACCTTCGTGCAGGCTGCGCGCGTTTCCCGCCGGCGCCCTTTCCCAGGGACTCCGTCGCCCCTCGCGCCCCCCGTCTCGCGTCCCGGCGCCGCCGGCCCGGAACTGCCCGGAAGCTCGGTCCCGCCGCGGCGCTCGCCAGGGCAAGCCCGGGCCGCCGGGACCTCGGCCCGCTCTCGGACGCGAGAGGCCGCTGCACCGGGTATGGGCCGGATGGAGGGAGGAGCCTGGCGAGGCCGGCGGGCCGTGGGGTGGGGGCGGGCGTGGCTGGGAAGGCGATGGGGGGGGGGCGCCAGGTCGCTCCGGGAGACGGTGGGAGGACGAGGAGCCCGGGGCTGTAGCGGGGTGCGGGTGCTGGATGCTCCGCGTGGGGTTCACGGGGAGAAGGCGTCCAGAGCCCAGAGAGGGGTGGGGGCCTTCCCCGTGTATAGCCCTGGAGGGATGGAGACTCTGAGAAAGAGGAGAGAGAGAAGCCTGATGCATCCAGAAAGGAGGGGAGAGAGGGCTTCTCTAGAGGTAGTGTGGCAAAAGGAACCCGGAGGTCCTGAATGTGTGATGGGGAGTGGGAGGACATCCCGGAGGGATATAGAGAGAGAAACAAAGATGCCAGTGTCATAAGGGCAGGGAGGGATGAGACTCTCTCCCCGGGGGGAATGAAGCGGGTAACAGGATGAGGTGGGGTGGTTTATATAGAAAGGAGGAGGCTGGAGCGTCCTAAGGATTATTGATGAAGTAGAGACCAAGTGGGAAAAGGATGGTGAGACTTTTGGGTGCGAAGTGTACAGGGGAGAACAGTACAGAGAAGCCCTGAGTGAAAAGTGGGGAATTGGGTTAGTGGGACTCGGGGGAAGTACCTATGGAAGAAACATGCGAGGCACGACTTACACAGAGATGGGAAGGCCATACGGGCATCTGTGGGGTGGAGAGGGCCCTAAGGCTGTGACACAGCCGGAGCTGGAGTTGGGCGATGGGAAGAGGAAAGGAGGAGGAATGGGAGAAGGCCTGGAGGCAACATAGACTCAGAGATTGATCCCTGGGTGGTGAGTGGGAAGAGGATACTGGTAGGTATGATCTGGGCGCTGAGTCGCGTTGGAGACACCTGGAGCTGATGAAATTTGGAGGATATAGGCTGGAGTTTGTTTTTATGTTGTAAGGCGGTAGGTTAGTTGCACGGAAGGGGTGGCAGGCCGTGAGGATGGAGGGCGCCTTTCTTTTTAGGAAGTTTTTCCTGAAAGAGGTGATCTTAAAACTTCTCTCCGCCGCTCTCAGCTGCCGCTCCAGATGCTGCTACTGCCGCCGCGGCCACCCCACCCTCGGTCCTCCTCTCCGGAGGTCATGGACCCACCGCCTCCCAAGGCTCCCCCTTTCCCCAAGGCGGAAGGCTCTTCCTCTACGCCTTCTTCGGCGGCGGGCCCCCGGGCCCCGCGGCTGGGCCGTCACCTGCTCATCGACGCCAACGGGGTCCCCTATACGTACACAGTGCAGCTGGAAGAGGAGCCCCGGGGCCCGCCCCAGCGCGAGGCGCCCCAGGGAGAGCCCGTCCCTCGAAAGGGCTACAGCTGCCCGGAGTGCGCCCGTGTCTTTGCCAGCCCTCTGCGGCTGCAGAGCCACCGCGTGTCCCACTCGGACCTCAAGCCCTTTACATGCGGTGCCTGCGGCAAGGCCTTCAAGCGCTCCAGCCACCTGTCGCGGCACCGCGCTACGCACCGCGCCCGCGCCGGCCCACCGCACACCTGCCCGCTCTGCCCGCGCCGCTTCCAGGACGCCGCAGAGCTGGCGCAGCACGTGCGCCTGCACTGAGCTCCACCCTGCGCGCCCGCCCCCTCTGGGCCTCCACGTCTGACCCACACAGCGTCACACCCTCACACACTCCCTGGTTCTGCCGAGGTTACTGCCTTACCCCGGGCCTCGGTCTCCCCAACTACCCAAAGGGAGAAGCACCATTCCTTTCTACCCCCACCCGCCCCCTTAGCTGTGTGATGTAGACCAAAGTTCTTGCCCCTCTCCCTGGGTCTGAGAACCAATCCGATTGTGCTGTGAGCCTTTTCAAGTGCCGCGACCTCTCTGAGCCTTCTTTTTCTACTCTCCCGAAGTGAACAGTTGTCAGCTTGGAAGGCAGGAGAGAGAAGAGCACCGGCACGGTCTGATTCATTTCTGTACTTTTCCCTTCTGCCCACAACATCTCCCCAACTCCCATTCATTGTTCAATAAACATTCCGCACTCCATTTTCAGTCTCTTACTTGAGTGTGTGCGGGGCCAGGACAGGGGGTTGAGACCGGGCTTGGAGCATCTCGGAACCTTCCTCTCGGAGTGTGTTTCCGGCCGGCGCATTTTCCAAGACCCGGGAGCCCCGCCCCCACCGTCCTCCTCTGGACCCTCTTTTGCTCCCCCGGCTCTCGCTCCTCTAACCTGGCGCCGACTGCCCCTGGGGGCACCCAGGGATCCCCGTCCCGCCGCCGCCGCCTGCAGCTATAAGGGCAGCTCAGGACCGCCCGGAGCCGTCCGGACCTAAGAGGCTGCTGCACCGGGTACGAGGCGGGGCGAGGGGGAGCGGAGCGGCCGTGGGGGGCGGGGTCGTGCTGGGCACCTGCGCGGCGGCTGGGCGGACCTCCAGAGGGGGCGCTTTCGAGAGCGGATTCCGAAGGCTAGGGCCTCGAAGGAGCTGGGGGTGGGCGGAGGAGCGCGGGCCAGGGGGCACTTGGAGGTAGAGGATAGAACCACACCTGGGCCGGGGCGGGGGAGAGGTCTAGAGACCCGTGGGGTGGGGCTTGGAGACGCCTTGATGGGGGCTGGAATAGAGGTGCCAGTGACCTAAGGAGGACACAGAGGGGTAAGGGGAGGTAAGTCCGGCTCGTGCATAGTGGGGAAAGATCCTCTAGGTACAGTAGACTGTGAAGCCCAGAGGACAGGAGACCCCGCGGGCTTTGTAGAGAGGGCCAGAATCCAGACGTGGGTAGAAAGGCTGGAGAGGAGGCTGAGGATCCCGGGGAAATACAGAAGTCCTGGGCAGGGCACCTAGGAAAGAACGGAGTCCTGGAATCCGCGCTTTCCTGTTCCTTGCGAACTTCTCATCCTCTCTCCCATCCACTAGGCCTCAGCCACTCCTCCGGATGCTGGTGCTGCTGTCCCCCTCCCCCCAGCCCCTGGTGATTCCCTCTGTTGAGGCCATGGAGGCCCCTCACCCTCGGACAGGCAGGTCCTCAGAACCCGGACCTTCCTCCTCTACCGGATCTCCCCAGACTTCTTCCCCTCCGAGGCCCAACCACTACCTTCTCATTGACACTAAGGGTGTGCCTTACACTGTGCTGGTGGATGAGGAGTCGCAGAGGAAGCCTGGGGCCGATGGGGCTTCAGCCCAGAAAAAGTGCTACAGCTGCCCTGTGTGTTCCAGGGTCTTCGAGTACATGTCGTACCTGCAGCGGCACAGCATCACCCACTCAGAGGTGAAGCCCTTTGAGTGTGACACCTGTGGGAAAGCATTCAAGCGGGCCAGCCATCTGGCTCGGCACCACTCCATCCACAGGGCTGGGGGTGGGCGGCCCCATGGCTGCCCATTGTGCCCCCGCCGCTTCCGTGATGCAGGAGAGCTGGCCCAGCACAGCCGGGTGCACTCAGGGGAGCGCCCGTTTCAGTGCCCGCACTGCCCACGTCGCTTCATGGAACAGAATACACTGCAGAAGCATACTCGGTGGAAGCACCCGTGAGCCACAGCGGGTACCCTGGGGTCGTGGGACTCAGGGAAGCTGGGACTCCTGAAACCCTCGGAGGCAGGCCAGTGGAACTGCAGGTCCTGGACACAGACAAAATTAGCCTCTTTTCCAGGTGAGCCCTGCCTGGAGGAGGAGTCCATGGGCTGTCCCTGTTGTCAGGACAAGCCCTCACACAGAATGGAGTCCTTTGGTCTGGGAGATATGAGGTATTTTGCAGTGGAGGCCTACCGGACAGGGAATGCCTAGGCTTCCCGAGGCCTCCCTGCTGACATTGGGGCAGGGCCCAGGCCTGTTTTCCCACCCCTTTCGACCTGGGGCTGGATACTCAGCAAACAGGGTTCCCACTCTGGGTGCTTTTGGGTTTGGAGACAACTTCTTGGACAGGCTCTGCTCACCACCTAGTAAGGAGATCTCTGCAGTGCCTGACCAATGTCTGTCTTGGGTGGACTGGCAGAGAAGTGGGAAAGGTGGCCTGTCTTGGGGTTAATCTACCTAAGCTCCTGAAGACCTGACATTTGGAAATGTGGTAAAGCTTTTCAAAAAACCATAATCCACTGTAGCATACATATTTCATAGGGCAAGCCAGTATACAGATACACAAAATGTAGGTCAAACAAGTTAACAATAGTTACTTTTAGTATGTGCAGGGCACCTTGATATTTTTGACTATTATTTTTTTTTAAATGTAGAGTCCACCTTACTATATTCAGTTTTCTGCCCAGGAACTTGTCATTTGGAATATGCTGATCTAGGGCAGGTGGCTCCCCCTGGACTTCCTGATCCAGGCTGCTGTACAGTGAAGCAGGAGAGGGAGCATGTTCACAGTTTCCTGACACAGGTGTTTGGACTCTCCTCTCCTGGGTTAAAACTGTGCTCCAGGCCCAGTGGTGGATGGGAGGAGGGGCAGGTGGAGCTGAGCCTCAAGTGTAATAAACATCTGCCTTCTTAGTGTACTTTCTTTGCCTATTTTGTGCCAGGCACCATGCTGGGCCTCCTTTCTCCATCCAACCTTTTTTTGGGCAGAACTAATCTGCCATAATACTCCCTAAAGTGGGAAAGCCTGTCCACCCAGCTGTGTTCAGACTCCATCATCTGACTTCAGATAACACTAACGGTGCTGTTATTACCTTGCATCCTGAGTGTGGCGAGGTGCTGGGCTGAGCCGTGTGTGTCAAATCACTGCATCCACACAAGGATGCTAGCGGGGATTGTAATTTCCCCATATAACTGGTGAGTAAAACAGGCTGAGGAGGAATAGGAGCAGCCAGGACTGGAATCTAGCTGTTTCACAGCCAACTCTTGAAAGTCACCGACATGGGAGTGGCGATATTTCTCTCATTTTGAGGAGAGAGGTACCTCCCACCTCACCATCCATCCTGGCCCCCATATCCTGGAAACCTTTAGGTCTAGCTGAGCAAATGGGGCCACCTGTGGGGTCTGCACCAACCGGGTTTTGGAGGATCCTTGAAAGGGATCTTTCTTAGCTGTCTCACACATCCCGGATCTTTCTTAGCTGCCTCACACATCCCGGATCTTTCTTAGCTGTCTCACACATCCCGGACTTTAGGTAGACTCTGCACATAGCCACACACCCGGGAGTGAGGGGGGACCCCAGAACTGCGCCAGCTCTGAAGGATGGGAATTTCTTGACGTTCCCTGCTTGTTCTTCAGGGAGGGCGGGGGAGTGCTGCAAGGGGCCATCGCACAAGTGCAGCCATGGCCTTGGTGCAGTCAGCGGGACTCACCTGAGAGCGGGGACTCCTGAAGAAGCGAACCGCCAGGAAGGCTGGACTGGGCAAGTCCCCGAGTCCCTGCCGCTCCGCAGTCCAGTTCCAAGTCTCGCGCCCCCACCTCTCTGCCGCCCCGCGTGCTCGCGGGTGGGAGCTTCTCTCTGTTCCCCGTGACACTTTGCAGACGCTCCCCAGCGCCGGGCATGGGCGCCGCAGCCGCCGTCGGTCCCCGGGCCGGATTCCACGCGCGGGTGGGTGAGCGCGGGGGACCCTGTCCCCTCGGACCCCAGGCACTCACGGGTGGGGGATGATGGCTGCGTTCGCAACCCTGGCCTGGTGTGCGCCTCTGTTGGGATCCCTTTCCCCGACTGCCCCCTCCTACCCCCGGGACAAAGGGCGGGGGCGGGGAGAGCATCCCCACGCGTGACCTTCCCCAGCACTGCGCACGCGCCCAGCCCCACGGGGGGGAGGGGCTCTGCTCGCCCACACGAGTGCGGGGGAGGGGCGTGGGGTGCCGGGGGGCAGCGCGCGTGGGCTGGGCCCCCACCTCATGCATAGAAGTTGGGGAGGTCTCTCCTGGACCTAAGGCTTCTTTTGAACTGAAGCTAGCGGGTGTTGGGAGTTCTTCCCGTTCAGACCAGTGGGCCCGCTCTGTCGACCCCATGGGGAACCGGGAATCCAGGTCTCCAACCAACTTCTCCCCAGGATCTAGGTGCTTAGGTCCCCTGAAACCTCAGCCCTAGAGTATGGGTTTCCTCCTCAAGGGGCCAGAGGTGAGGTCAGGCCCAGTCCTTTGCGCTTAGATCTGGAAGTTTCCCTCTCGCATTTTCTGGAGTGGGGGGCCTCCTTGGGAACTGATCACATTTGTGGCTGCTCTTTCTGTCCAGTGCCCCTGAGGCGCTCAGCTGCTGGGTCTGCAGGAAGCTTTGCTATGAGTGACCGCAACAGCAGGAGGCGGACAAGTGAGGAGCTGGGTTCCCCTCCCCACCTTGGCCTGCCATCCTCCTTCCCTCCTCCCCAGGGCTGCTGGGTTGGGGGTGGTCTGAGAGGCCTCCAGCTGCCTCTGGCATAACCTGCCTGGACTTCTCTCCAGTGAAGAAGGACGACGAGGCTTTTGAGATCTCCATCCCATTCGCCGAGGCACAGCACCTAGACTCACAGATCTTTTACAGTCTGAGCCCCTCTGGGGGAAATTTCGAGGGTGAGCTAAGGGGGGAATGGAGGTGTTGGAGTTAACTGGGTCCCATCATGTCATGGGGTGTGACCCTGGCTCCCTGTGTCCCTAGAGCCTCCGGAGGCTTCATCCCCCACATTGGCCCTGATGAATGGTGTCAAGGCCCAGCTGCACATGGCCCTGGAGAGAAACTCATGGTTGCAGAAGCGCATTGAGGACCTGGAGGAAGAGAGGGACTTCTTGCGGTGTCAGCTGGACAAGTTCATATCTTCTGCCCGGATGGATGCAGGTGGGGGGCACTGACACAGCCTCCATCCAGCCCTGGTTCTGCTCCTGGACACCCTAGCACCCACAGAATGGAAGCCCCACAATATGGTTGGCTCTGTGGGGACCTGGCATCTCACCTTCTCCACGCATTTCCTGCCTGTTTTGGGGACCTCAAGCCCAGCCTCCAACTTGCACGATGCCCAGGCCCTCTCATCACCTAGCACCATCTTCTGGGACCTCCTGTTTTCCCACAGGCTGCTCCACATCCCATCAGCCTTGAGTCCAGGATATCTGATCCTTTTTTCTAGGGGGACCCTCCCCTCATCCTCTGTCTTAGGTCCCCACCACAGTCCTGTGGGTTCCTAGTCCATGGCCCAGCTACCTTTTCAAGGATCCAGATCTCCAGCCTCCTGTGCCCCAGCTTGCCTTCCCACTTGTCCTGTCCCATAACTTAGCTAAATAATGCTCCTTCCTCTTCAGAGATACCAAGTCTATTGCAGGTGGACTCAGCCTCTTCCCTGGGGGTCTCTGTGTGGGGATCTCAATGTCTGCCTGGGGTGGCAGTGGGGTCCAGGCAGGTCTCCCAGCCCTGTTTTGCTCAGCTGTCAATAGCAGCCTAGAGAGGCAGATGGGCCACCCTGTGCTTTGTCTGCTGATCTGTCTTGACTATGTCCTGTCCCTCCCACAGGTGGTCTTCTCTTTGCCTCTTTGCCACATCTTACTGTGTCTAGAACTCAACCCCCCACCCCATTTGCAGCCTAGCTGGGTCTCTTCCAGCCTTCATGGTAACCTTTTCAAAGCCTGAGCAAGGGTCTGTGGTATTTTGAAGTCTACATTACTGGAGATCCTAGGATTTGGGAACCTGGACCACCATCTCTCCTGCTGAGGGTCACACCCTGGGTGACTCTTTCCTCTGGATGGCTAGACCCAAGGGCTTCTCTGGGGACCCCAGCAGCGCTCTCTAGCAGACACTATGTCAGTGTCTCCAGCAAGATGTGGCCTGTCCAGTAAAGGTGCTCACTTTTTCTGGTTCTCCATTGCCCCAGACCGAGCTCTGGTTTCTCTAGGGTGATCTAAATACATCCACCAGGGCCAAGGCCTTCCCTGCCTCCAGGGTTTTCATACATCACTCTCTTAGTCCTTACAAAACCCTCTGTCCATCCTCAATACTGCAAAACAAAACCATATCAAAAACCTTCTATCCCTGTGAGAATCCCAGAGATCCTCATGAGGTTCCTGATCCTGCAGGTTCCACTGGCCCTGGCCCCAGACCTCTCTTCATTGATTTAGGCACCTGGGAAAATGCTTCCACCACCCCTAAGTCTCAGCTTGTTCACTAGCGAGGTTATCTCCTTGAGGGCCAGTCTTGTGAGGGCTTCAGCCTCAGGGTGCTCAGGACTTGTCTTCTTTCCCTTGGGACCAGTGGGGTGATGTTTGGTGCCATGGTTCATGTGTGTCTTTCTTTGCAGAGGATCACTGCCGGGTGAAGCCTGGGCCTCGGCGGGTTGATGGGGATAGCCGGGCTGGGGGGGAGGCCTCAGACCCTGAGTCAGCCGCCTCCTCACTCAGTGGAGTGTCTGAAGAAGGCAGTGCCAGCGAGAGGAAGAGGCAGAAGCAGAAGGGAAGTGCTGGTCGGAGGCGCTTTGGGAAGCCCAAGGCCCGGGAGAGGCAACGGGGTGAGCGGGATGCTGGCATCCAGGGGTCTGCTGTATGCCTTCTGCATACATGCCCTCCTATCCCCTGTGTGCCTTCCACAGACCCTCCCAGCTCAGCCACAGACTCTCCCTATATGTAGTGGAGCCTATCTGTAGACCAGGTCTGGTTCCATCTCCCAGCCTCAATGTGTTGTCCTGAATTTAAGTTTTGATCCACCTTCACCAGCAGGGTCACTTTGGGCATCCCCTTAACCTCCCAATCCTCAGTTTTCTTATCAGAAAGAGGATTCTGGAGCCTGGAGTTGGTGGCACATGCCTGTAGTCCCAGTACTAGGGAGGCTGGAATTGGAGGATTGCAGGCTTGTGACCAGCCTCAGCAATTCAGTTTCAAATAAAAAATAAAATAGGGCTGGGGGGTATAGCTTGGAGGTGGAACACCCTTGGGTTCAATCCTCAGTACCATACACTAACACAAAAAAGGATTCTGGGCCCTTATCATAGGGTAGGGTGCGATGAGTCGATTCACATGAATGGGAGGAACTCATGGGCGTGATGGTCTGGGAACTCGTAGGCTAACGGTCCCCCTTGTTTTTCTGTCTCCGGACCTGTCTTCAATTTCCCATTGGCCCAACTTCTCTCTCCATTTCTCCCATCTGCTCTTTTACCTTTTTCCTCCTGTCTTGTACCCTGTGGTCCTTTCTCATCCTGTACCGTGCTCGTGTCTCTGCCTCTTGAGCTTTCTTTCCTGCCTCCATTTCCTTTCCTCTGAGTGTCCTTTGCTCCACCTCTCTCTCCTCCCCATGTCTGTCTTTCTGTGTCGCCCCCTTGGCTCCACAGTGAAGGATGCCGATGGGGTCCTCTGCCGCTATAAGAAGATCCTGGGCACCTTTCAGAAGCTGAAGAGCATGTCTCGGGCCTTCGAGCACCACCGTGTGGACCGCAACACCGTGGCGCTGACCACGCCCATCGCGGAGCTGCTCATCGTGGCACCCGAGAAGTTGGCCGAGGTGGGGGAGTTCGACCCATCCAAGGAGCGCCTGCTTGAATACTCCCGCCGCTGCTTCCTGGCGCTGGACGACGAGACTCTCAAGAAGGTTCAGGCCCTCAAGAAGAGCAAGCTGCTGCTGCCCATCACCTACCGTTTCAAGCGGTGATGCAGCTGCCCCTCTCCTTCCTTCCTTCCTGCTGCTGCGGGGCCGCCCACCCGCCCGGGCTGCCACCGAGACAGTTATTCAGAGCATTTAAATTAAAGAGATGTGAAAATTTGGAATAAACGGGGCTCAGCTCTTTCTAGGAGGGGGCGGTGGTCGCCACGGAGATCGGGATGGGGGCGGTCGGGCGGAGCCGGGTGGTTGGGGCGGACAGGGTGTAATTAGCCTCCGGGAGGCTGCAGCTGTTTCCCGAGAAACTCGGAGGAGCGGACTCCAGAGTGGGTGCGTGGACACCACCCTCTGGGCTATCTGGAATAGAGGCGCGGTGGCCGGAGCAGAGACTCGATGACGTCCAGTGGAGGCGGCCACCTCGGGGCGGAGGGTGTGATTTTCGCCGGAGCACCAGGGGGCAGCAACGCGAGATCGTTCTTCTCCCGGAAGTGGCTTTTCCACGGTCTCCCGCGCTCCCGCGGTTGCCAAGGCAGCCGGGAGGGGCCGCCCAGCGTAACGGTCCGACGGGCAGTACTTTCTTTCTGCGAAGGGAAAACTTCGCGCATGAGCACTGTGGACTCTTGAAACTCGGATCTCCAGAGTAGCCGGAAACCTCGCCTTAAAACGATTTCTACGCAGGCGCAGAAGCCCGCCTCGCCCCCCGCCCCAGTGCGCAGGCGTACCAAGCCGCGCTGGCAACCTCCGCAGCGGCAGCGAGCACCCTTCATCCAGCCCACTGCTTTTATCTTGTGCATATCTTTAGGCCCTCCGCGAGGTCGGCCTTTCTTTTTGCGGCTTCCCCTACCCGGAGAGCTAGGGGCCTAGAGCCGGGACCCCGCCCCCTTTCCGTTTCCCTTCCCCGACCCACCTTGCCTCCGTCCTCCCTCCCTTTTCGGTTCGCGAAGCCGGAAGGAGCCGAAGTTGCGACGGAAAGAAACGAAGCTGCTTCCCGAGAGCGAGGCCTTTCCGAAGTGGTCGGAAGGAGCCGAAGTTCTCCGGAAGGGGAGGAGTGAGCGAGTGGAGTCTCCGGAAAGAGCCGAAGCTTTGAATAGCGCTTAATTTCTGGAGGGGCCCGTGGGCGAGCGCCGGAAACCTTCAGGAAGGGCCGAAGTCCGGAACGGTTAGGATTTTCGGGAGTGGGCCTTCTGTTTGGACAGGGACGGCGGACAGGTGTGGTGCGAACCTCCAAACGAAGCCAAAGACTGGGACCGTCTAAATTGTCAGAAGAAGCCGAGCCTTTAGAGGGGGCTGGGCGCAGGGCAAGGCCAGAGCCTACGGAAACTCCCGAGCGTCGAAGCGCCAATCTCCGAAAAGTTTCCGAGCCAGGGCTCTCGCTTCGGGTGTTTTCGGAAGGAGCGGAAGCCGCCCCGGCCCCGGGTCCAGGGTCCGGAAGTAGCCGACGCGCTTTGGAAACAGGCTCGGGGAGGAGGGGCTGCCCGCGGGGAGGTGGGCGGGGAGAGGGGCGGAGCCGGGGCGGGGCGGGGCGGGCCTCTGGGGGCTTGATTAGGTAGGCGGCGGAGCGCCGGCCGCGCCGGAAGTAGCCGAAGCCAGCGGCGGAAGTAGCCGGAGCGGTCGGGCGGCAAGGCGAACCGAGAGCTGCACAGGGCCCTACGCGGCCGCCTCAACATGTCGGACTTCGACGAGTTCGAGCGGCAGCTGAACGAGAATAAGCAAGGTGAGGGCGCCGAGGTGGCGGGGCGGCGGCGGGGGCGGCTCCCGGCTCCGCTCCTTGCCCCCCCGCCATTTTCCCCTCGCGGCCCCCTCCTCAGGGCCGCGCCGAGCCTCCCCCCTTTCGCGGCGCGCGCCTCGCTCACGTGACCGCGGCGTTCTGCCGCGCGCGGAGAGGGTAGGAGCGGCGGGCGCGGCTTGTGACGCATGCGCGCGGCGCCATCCCGCGCCCACGTGGTCCCGGCGGAGGAGGCGCGGGGGACGCCAGGCGAGTGCGCTGGGTGCCCGGACGCGAGCTCTCGCTATTTTTCTTTTTTTTCGGGGGGTAGGAAACAGTATTAAGTCTTGTAATCCGGTCTTTTTCTCCCGCTGCCTTGGCACTTCCGCTTCCGGCCGGGTGCCTGGCCGCTCTCCACGCCCCCTTTGTTTCCAAAATGGCGGTGGTGGGGAGGCCCTTTTCCCCTCCTTCACGTGGACTGGCGCTCCACGGTCGCTGGGTCTTTACAGGCCGCGATCTCGTTGGCGCCCTTTTTCTTGGTAGTACGGGTCTGACACAAACGTGTCGGACATCTGTTCCCTCGTGGAAGCGGGAAGCATCTGCACTCTTTGTGCCTTTCACACGCGTACGCTCTGCCTGCTCTGGGACCGTCCGCGGCCCGGGCAGCTGCCACGTGAGGAAGTTGCTTCCCATCTCACCAGCTTGAGACCTCAGAACTTGTACCACCCTAGCCTCAGTCTCTAAGTATCCTAATACAGAGATAAGAGAACTGGCTCGAAACAGGGAAGAGGGAGCCGGCCCAATTGGGTGCTAATGGGGAAGGTGGAATCAATCCCGGACTGTAGCGTGTCAGAACAAAGCCCTGGACCTTGCTGGCGCTAAGTTTGGAGACACCAATAAAGTTGAAAGCCTTAAAACGTTTAAAAAATTTCAGTGCTTCTGTATTTTTGTTGGCGTAACCGAGGAGTAGCGAAGGTTGGGAACCTGAGTCTTTTGTACTTGATGCTGCTGGTGTTCCTAGCTGGAATTTGGAGAACTGAGGGACTCAAATTCTCCTTTGAGCCCAAACTAGCATTGAACTAGGGGAGTGGCTATGTTAGGAAACATTTCCTGGAAAAAAGTAATCTTTTTTTTTTTTTACTGAGTGCGCATTCTAAGTCTAATTCCATGTGGAGTAGTGCTTAGAGCGTAGATTTTGTTGTTGAGTATACTTGGGTTCGTGTTTGTGTGTGTGTGTTTTCCCCTCTTTAGGCAGGCTATCACTATTTTGTCACTGAATTTTTGAGAGGATTAGTGAGGGTGGTAATGATAGTTGTTAAACTTGGGGAGCTTATGATGTGTCGGGAAGTGTGCGAAACTTTGCATGAGTTTTCTAAGTGAATCTTTGTGATAGCATTCTCAGGACAATAATTCTTTCCTCTTTAATGGGGAGAAAACTTAGGCTCACAAAGCTTAGAACGTTTTTCAAGACTCCTGCAGTCAGGAGCAGGAGCTGAGATTAAATGTGATAGGTAAAGTGGATATTCTTGTGAATTCTGTATACTTAGAAATGAGAGGCAGGTCTTAGCTTGAAGATGTGACCTCAGGGATGAAGGAGGGCAGGGGAAACGTTATTTGGCCAAGTTCTCATAACACTTGAGTGGAGGAGATGTGGCTTTTTGCTTCAAGAAAAAGCCAAGTGTTAAATGTTGCTGGTCAGGGATTGCTTAGTGGTTGAGCACTTGCTCTGGCATGTGTGAAGCTCTGGGTTCAGTATCTAGAACAGTACCCCCCCCCCCAAGTTGGATGTTTTGTGCAGAGCTGAGGCTGAAAGCTGTATTTCACTATACTGCTTTAGTGGGTCCTTGAAGCTAAGATGCTCTGGTTCTCCTAGGTGTCCCTGTTGATGCTAGAATGCCAGGGCCTGGCTAGATGCCTGAGATGTGGACACATTTGGGTTGGAGCTGCTCCCACAAGGTGACCACAGCATAATATTTTTAGCAGGCAAAGCTACTTTTCTGTACTTACCTGTCCAGCATCTTTGTGGGAGATAGTTCTTGTCATAGGGGAAGCTTTGTTCACGTTTCCCTGCCTGTGAGTCTTGTCTTTCCCATTTGGCCAAGAATATCTCCATGAGCTTCAGACATTAGCTACCTAGGTCTGCAGGGGATTTCCTTATCTGTATCCCAGGCATCTGGTGGTGTTACTGTTTCTTGTGGTTGGTTCCCTTTGCTTGTCTTGTGTGTGTATGTGTGACTGGGGGTGGAACCCAGGGGCTTTTCTACCTCCAGGCTATACTCCCAGACCTATTTTTTTTTAATATTTTATTTGGAAATGGTCTCACTAAGTTGCTGAGAGCCTAACTAAGTAGCTGAAGCTGGCTTCAAACCTGTGCTATCCTCCTGTGTCAGCCTCCCAAGCGCTGGGATTACAAATGTGTGCCACCACGCCCGGCTGTTTGTCTTTTTTTAAGCCTCAGTAGAAGGGGAAGGTTCTTGGGACTCATAGCCTGCCCATCTCACAAGTGTGAAAACAGGTGCTCCTTATACCAGGTTCTGTGCCTTTGTGTTCACCCCAGTACTCCTCAGTGTTGGGCTGTCTCCAGCCCTTCTTGATTCCAATCTTTAATTTGTTTTTGGCCTCATCAGAGTCAGTAGTAGTTCTAGTCAGACTCTGGAGTATTCTACCTGACACTCATTTAGGAATATGGCCTGGTGCCTGACTAGCCAACACTACAGAGTTTGAATTCAGGCTTCACCATTTCTAGCCATTAGTCCTTTTTTAAAAAATCATATTTTAAAAGGAACTGGGGGTTTTAAAGGAAACAGGGGCATTCTGTCTCCAAACTGCATTCTAGCTTTATTTTTTATTATTTGTTTTGAAACTAAGTTGCAGAAGGTTTCACAAAATAGCTAAGGGCCTCACTAAGTAGCTGAAGCTGGCTGCAAATCTGCAATCCTGTCTCAGCTTCCCAAATACTGGGATTACAAGTATATGCCACTATGCCTGGCTCCCATTAGGCCTTTGACAAATTGTTACCTCCCTGTGCCTCAGTTTCCGTATTGAGTCACAAGCGATATTTTTCTGAATCAGTAATGAGAATTAAGTGCCAGTAAAACTACATGGCCAGGCCTCATAGTGCATGCCTGTGTCCTAGTACTTGACATCAGCCTCAGCAATTTGGAGAAGTTACTCAGGAAATTAGACCCTGTTTCAAAATAAAAATAAAAAAAGGTGTGGGGGGTTCAGAGATAGAATGCCTCTGGGTTCATCCTCCAGTTCCAAAAACCTTAGTACTGAGTCAGGTTGTGAAGCACATCTCACTATTTGTTCCTTTTTCCTTTCTGGGTGGTTATTTTTCTATAGTGCTAGTTCTGAAGTTGATGTATTTACAAGAAGTTTATGTTTTTGTTGTATTTGAAAGTATGTAAAACACAAAATATTGTGATGAGGCTTACATTTACTTGGTTACCCTCTTACTGCTTTTCTTCTTTTCTGCTCTAGAGATCACTGCTTTTAAGAGATGTGCACTAAAGTGCTTGAGTATGTTGACATGTTTGTTTGTACTGGGGATGGAGCCTAGAGGCATTCCACCTTTGAACGATACCCACAGACCTGTTTTATTTTTTTATTTGGAAGCAGGGTATTGGTAAGTTGCTGAGAGCCTCGCAGAGTTACTGAGGCTGTCTTTGAACCTTTGATGCTCTTATCTCAGCCTCCCAGTACTGGGATTACAAATGTGCCCTACCACACCAGCTTGTTCAGTTGTTTTGTCTAGCTGATACCTGAGAAATCAGTGGTGCCTGTGGATTAGGGAAATAATGTGTGTGATGCTCAGAGGATAGCCTCCACCTTGAAGGGTCCGGCTCCCTTCTTTAGCGGGTAAAGGATTTGGTGGGGACAGATTTCTGTGGTTTTGCTAGCCAGGCTGTGCTCTGTTCCTAGCCACTGTGAGGCAAATAAAGCTGAGATAGCAGAGTCACCATGGTGGTGGGGGTACAGGTCTTATTTCTAGTCCTCTTTCTTGTACTTGACTGAAGGAGCCAGGCTGGGAGGACTAGTTCATTTTGGGCTTCAAGCCTGCAAAAAATGTTCTTCACCTGCAGAGTCAGGCACCATTTCCCTTGAAGTTGCATATTTAGAAGGAGGCCCCTCCCTTGGGGGAGTGTGCTTCTGCATTATTCATTTGATTGGAGGAAAAGGAGTTAGGTTTCCCTGCTTCCTGGGGTTATCAGATCCTGCCTGGCACCTGACCCCTGGGTGTGATGGTGGGGTTGTGGGTGCCATCTGGTTGCAGAGGTCTTTCCTGAGGGGTTGTTGGGTCCCTTCAGGAAAACATCATTGGGTCTCTTGATTCCCCAGCCTCTAGCCCTGCCCCTCTCAGGGACGACCCTGGGGTCAGGCCCCTCAGCCCTCGAGGGGGACCAGGAGCCAGCCTCCTCTGTCTTCTCTGGCTCCTCAGCTCCTCTTGAGCATCCTCAGGTATCTCACACCCCGGGGGCATTTCCAGGCTCTGTCCCTGTGGTCCCCACAGAGTCCTTGGGGACTCCTGTGTGAACCCAGGAGGCTTGTTATCTCCCTACCTCCATTGACTCCCTTCCCTTTGGGGGTGGTCTCCCTGGGGATTGGGGCATAATCACCAGTGTGCAGGGTGGGCTGGGCCTGTGTCCTTCCTCTGCTCATCCCGTTCCTCTGTTCTCACGTTTGCCCAGAACGGGACAAGGAGAACCGTCACCGGAAGCGCAGCCACAGCCGCTCTCGGAGCCGAGACCGCAAACGCAGGAGCCGGAGTCGGGATCGCCGCAACCGGGACCAGCGCAGTGCCTCCCGGGACAGGCGGCGACGAAGGTACCAGGGCTGGGGGACCCCTGGCTGGGCCATCTGGGGCAGTGCAATGAGGGGTGTTGCTGCCCTAGGCTGTAATGGGGCAGATGTGTATCAGGGCCTGGACCCTTTGTGGCTGCTTTTTATCTCTTTGAGATGTCTGGGAGGGTAGTGTCTACTTGTCAGTCTGTCTTAAATTTAGTTTTTCTCCCCTCTGCAGTTTTTCCCAGTTTGCTCTGTTGGTGGTACTGGTGGGTTGCTGAAGGCAGTAGTTTCTTTACTTGGAGATAAGGAATGGATTCTGTCTTCCTAAGGGCTGTTTCTGACTCTGAGGGCCTGCGTCTTTCCTATTTTTTCTGTGGATCTTTTTGGGACAGTCTTAGGGCTGATTGCAGTTTCTAGTTTCTTTGTTCTTTGCCTCACAGTAAAAGGGTATTCTTGGAGTGGGGAAGTATCCACAGCTTGGGCCTAATTTCCATCCCAGGGATATCAGTTCTTTTATTTAAAGGCCTTTTCACTCTTTAGGGTCTATTTCCTCTCTCTTTTCTGTCCCCCTTAGGTGAGAAAGGGTGGGGTATGTGGAGGCTCCTCTGACCCCATCTCAATTTCTCCATAGAGTGGTCTGTCCTGGCTCTTCCTCTTCACTTCTGGGGGTAGGGGTGTTGGGAGGATGGCAGGGCTGAGGGGGGCTTGTTTGCCACTTGTTCATCTCAGCCCTGTCCTAGCCTTGGGGGTGGAGTGGTGTGTGGGGAAAACAAGGGCCCCCAGTCACCCTTCCCTATACCTTTCCCTCCACCCCCAGCAAACCTTTGACCAGAGGCGCTAAAGAGGAGCACGGTGGATTGATGTGAGCTTTTCTTCCTGCCCCTTTTGCCCTGTGTCCATTCCCTTCACCTTCCTCCTGTCCTGTGCACCCTGCCTGGCCCTCGTCCACCCTGGCCCAAGCACGGGGGAAGAGTCTGCCTGCCTTGAAACCAGCACCCCTCCCCAGGCCTGGGGTCTGCCCTGACCCAGCTTATCTCCCACCTGGAGAGATCAGAATTTACTTAATGGGGAGTTGAGGGGGAGCCTGGGAGGGAGCTCTCCAGCCTCCTCTTGGTCAGACTGAGGTTCCCCTGCCCCACTCTCCCTTCCCCCTCCCCAGTCGTTCCCCCCGCCATGAGAAGAAGAAGAAGGTCCGTAAATACTGGGACGTGCCACCACCCGGCTTTGAGCACATTACCCCGATGCAGTACAAAGCTATGCAAGGTAGGCCCCTAGTCAGGCAGCCCTGGAGGGGGAAATGTGGACTGGGAGAGCCAATTCTCCATTAGTGGTTCATCTGTGTGTGCCCTGGGGGGTTGAGGAACCAGATGGCGCATCATACCCCTGGGGCTTCTGCCTCTTCTCCTTTCAAAACCTCTGCTGGAGAAGGAGATGACATGTAGCTGAGGGAGGGTGAAGCTTCTGTCTGGCACTGTTAGGAAATGTGGCTTCTAAGCAGCAGCAATTACTGGGTTGGGGGCTTGGGTGCTGGGTTCTGGAGAGTGCTACTGCTGAATTGAGTAGGCTCATGAGTTTGGAGGAGCTTTGAGCTGGGCCAGGGGCATTCTTTGTGGGTAGGTGGTCTTGAATGTTGCCCTGATGTGCTTTTATTCCATTCCCACTCCTTTTGAAGCTGCGGGTCAGATTCCAGCCACCGCCCTTCTCCCCACCATGACCCCTGATGGTCTGGCTGTGACTCCAACGCCAGTGCCCGTGGTTGGGAGCCAGATGACCAGACAGGCCCGGCGTCTCTATGTGGGCAACATCCCCTTTGGCATCACTGAGGTACTGCCCTTCCCTTGCCCCTCCCCTCTCCCCTGTTTCCCCACCCTGCTCCTCCCTGCCCCTCCATTCCCTCCCCACAACCTGCACGGGTCAGATTCTGTTCCTGCAAGACCCCCCGGCCCCCTCCCAGACGGACCGATGGAGTTGAGCCAGCCAGGGGCCGGGCTGGGGGTGGCCCCTCCCTCCCTCCTCTCCCCCTCTCCCATCTCCCCTACCCCAACCTCCTCCAGCAACCCAGGGATCAAACACACATAACGAACCTACATGTTGTACCTACTTGTCGGAGAGAGACAGAGAGGGAGACTCATTCACATACGTGGCGCACACGCACACACACATGCACACACACAGACGCACACTCCCTACAGTTTTTTCTGACACATTCTCCTTTTCTGCCATCTGTCCCATCCTTTCCCCCACATCCCTCCCATGGTCGCTGTTCTTTAATTTTGATTGCCCTGACCTCCCCCTACCTTCCCCACCGCTCCTTTCCCCTGTCCCTCTCCCCCACCCCTTCCCGTGGCACCCCCTGAGAATCCCGAGATCAAAGAGTTGTTTCCATTTCTCTTTAAAGTGAAATATTGTGGGGCTGAGATCCCTCGTAGCAACAAAAAGTTTGCTACCATCGTTGAAGGCAAGTAAGGTCCATTCTGACTTTCTCAACCTGCACTTTGCTACATTTGATAAACCAGCCCCCGGACTCCAGGGCCAGATCCCTCCACATCACTCTTTTCTCCTCCCCTCCCACCCCACCCCTCCCTCCCTCTAACTCTTTCCTCCCTTACTGCCCCCTGCACTCTACCTCCTCCTTGCTCTGTCTCCCTTTCTGTCCCTTTGCTTGTCTTTTCCTTTCTGTTCCTGCCTGATACTGTGCTACCATTTCTCTGTCTTGTCTATGCTGGATGTTTCTTGTGTCATCTGTCTTCTGTTTGTTCCATGTTTTCTTTCATCTTTTCTTGAGTAATCTTTCTCTTTCCTCCTGATTGTTTGGGGGCCTTGGGCTATTCCCCCTCCCCACACCTGTTCTGTTTGCCCTATTTGTTCCCATATCCTGTCCTTTGCTGCTGCTTCCTCCCTGTTTTCTCATTTCTTCCTGCTTTTGTTTCTACTATTGATCTCTACACCCCCTACCCACATTCCACTGTCCCCTCCCCTCCCTTTTTCCTTCCCCTCATCCCTTTCCCCTTACCCCCAAACCCCTCTGTGTCTCCCTCTCTCACCCTTCCCCTCCTCTCTCCACCTCCCTCCCCGCCCCTCCCTGTCTCCTATTCCCTCTGCAGGAGGCCATGATGGATTTCTTCAACGCTCAGATGCGTCTGGGAGGGCTAACTCAGGCTCCTGGCAACCCAGTCTTGGCTGTGCAGATTAACCAAGACAAGAATTTTGCCTTTTTGGAGGTGAGTTGGGCCAGTGATAGAGTTGGGAAGAGAGTATGGTGTTGGGAGACCCATTTGTCCCTTGGTTCCCTCTTACTTTCCTTTGCTACCCATTCCTCTGCAGTAGTCATCTCTCTGCCTGGTTGCCAGAGTGAGCTCTGCAAGGCCTGACCTGCCTCCTGCTTTCCCTTCTCTCTGTGTGGCTCCAGAGGCCTGCAGGCTCTTCCAGACCATTCTGGCCCAGTCTTCTGCTTGGTCACACCAACTGTCCCAGGGCACATTGTGCCCCTGCCCATCTCAGGCTTGGACTGAGGTGGTTCACCCTGGCTAAGTCAGGGTATTTATTTATTTATTTATTTATTTATTTATTTATTGTGGTACTGTGGATGGAACCTAGGGGCAGTCTACTTCCGAGATATACCCCCAACCCTATATTTTAGTCTTCATTTTGAAACAGGGTCTCAGTTGGAAAGGGCCTCACTAAGTAGTAGCTGAGTCTGGCCTTGAACCTAGATCCTCCTGTCTCGGCCTCCCAAATGCTGGGATTACAAGCATGTACCACCATGCCTGGCTTTTTTATTCTTTATTTTGAAACAGGATCTCACTGAGTTGTAAAGGGCCTCACTAAGTAGTAGCAGAGGCTGTCTGCTAACCACAATCTTCCTGTCTTAGCCTCCCAAATGTTGGAATTACAAACATGCACCACCACTCCTGGCTTCAGGTTTCTCATTTATTTTCCTTGCTGGTGTTTTTCGGCTTAGCTGTTAGAGGACCTTGGTTTTAAATTTTTGACCCCAGAAGCCCAATACCCTTGTGAAGTACCTTAGAGGCGTTCAACTGGTGCTAGGTTGTTGGGAAGTGTTCTTAGTGTTCCCTTTTACCTCACACTTGCCTCATGCAGTGCACTTTGAGTCCCACTGTTTTAGATTTTAGTTAAATGTCACCTTATCAGAAAGCTCCATCCAGGTATGGTGGCGCAAGCCTGTAATCCCAGTGTTTGGGAGGCTGAGACTGGAGGCTTAAATATTTGAGGCCAGCCTCAGCAATTTAGTAAGGCCTTCAGCAGCTTAGTGAGACTCTGTTTCAAAATAAAAGGGAAAGTTCTGTTGAAGGTGTAGCTCAGAGGTAGAAGCCTCTCGGTAGTTTCAATCCCCAATTAACCTCCCACACATACACACAGACTGTCTGTGATGTTTTTTTTTGTTGAACTTAGCTTTTCTATACCATATACTCTGTTCCCCTCCAGCATTGTCAATGTGTTTGCCTGTGTTTGCGTGCTTGGCTTTGCATCTGTGTTGGGTGCTAATGTCTTCACTTGCTAGAATGGGAGCTCCTAGAAGCAGGGCCTGGCATGTAGTGTATATTGGTTCATACAAATAAGAAAGAAGAAATCCCCATCAAAGCAGGGCCTTGGGGTAGTTTAGTCCTTGACCCCTAACCCTCATCACCTCCTCTTTCCTTCAGTTCCGCTCAGTGGATGAAACAACCCAGGCCATGGCTTTTGATGGCATCATCTTCCAGGGCCAATCCCTGAAGATCCGTCGGCCTCACGACTATCAGCCACTGCCCGGCATGTCGGAGAATCCCTCTGTTTATGTGCCTGGTGAGTGGGGAACCCAGGTGTTGTGGCCCACCTTCCTGTCTTCAGCCCAACTGGAAAGACATAGGAAGCCGTGTGTGTTTTCCCAGCATGGCTGGGGTGGTTCCTGGGACCCAGAGGGTTGAGCTGTGTTCTGCTTGCAGGCACATAAGCTTATGAGTGGTGGAGGCAGGACAGAACCAGAGGTGCCCTGGGAAGTGTGGGGCTTGTGGGCTACAAGTTCTTCCTGCCCTGTGGCTTCTTAGCTGTGGACATTTAGGGGGCACAGAGTCAGTACGTTTGTGCAGGTGCATATCAGCTCCTGGTGGGAGTCTTGGACTTCAGAATTCACTCATTTTTTGTGTTCTTTGAATTCTGTGTTCTGGGCCATTTGGCACAGCTGTATTCAATATTACTTATGGCAGGTTGGTGACAGTAGCCGGGGATGGGATGGGGTTGGGGGGTGATGGCAGATGTTGGTGTTTGGGAAAGTAGCCGCAGACCTGAGTGTACCCATGTTCCAGTACATCATAACCAGTGTGGTTGCTGAAATGTGATGTCCTGTTAATTTCACATCATGCAGTGGTCTTTCAGAAAGCTTGTGGGCTATGTGGAAAGAGGCAGTGAGTCATTTTCTTCTCAAAGGCTGTGGTTTTTGAGGCCCTGTTGGCATGTGAGACACAGCCAGTGTTGCTGTGGCTGAGTGAGTGAGGTCCACATCACAGGTTGGTGGGACTTGGGGACTGTGGGGTTCTGCTGGCTGATGCTCAGCTTTGGAGGCATTTGTAGAAACCAAGTTAGCTCTTCGCAGAGTGGTGGACATGGAATCCCAGAGAGAGACATATCCAGGTCAAGGCAAGACTCAGGGCTGGGTTCCTGACTATCTCTTGTGTTTGTTCAGTATAAATCTTGGTACGTTGGTGCTTTTTTTTTTTTTTTTTTCTGGGTCTGGGAATGGAGCCCAGGGGCATTCGACCTCTGAACTACACCCACTTCTGCCTTATTTTTTATTCTTTATTTTGAAACAGTGTCTAAGTTGTGGAGGGCCTCACTAAGTAGCTGAGGCTGTCTGCAAATTGTGATCCTCTGTCTAAGCCTCCTGAATGCTGGGATTACAAGCGTGAGCCACCATGCCCAGCTTGGAATTTTTTTAACTCTTCAGAAACCTGAGATGGAATACCTGCTGATGTGCTTTATCTTAGTTTATTGCTTGATGTCTATAAATAGGTAGGATTTCCAGATGAAGCTACAGGACATCTCCTTTTTCTGCCTCTACCCCATACATTCTCAGTGTGTTTGAATGTACTTTTTGTGTGTCTGTAGGTACTGGGGATTGAACCCAGGGGCATTCTGCCTCTGAGTTATACCCTTAACCCATTTTAAATCATTTACTTATTTATGGTACTGGAATTGAACCCAGGGACATTCTACTTCAAGCTAAACCCCTAGTTCCTATTTTATTTTTATTTTGACACAGGGTCTTGCTAGGTTGATGAGAGTCTCGCTACTTGCTGAGCTGTGCTTGAACATATTATCCTCTTGTCTCAGCCTCCCAACTATACTGGGATTATGAGCATGTGCCACCACGCCCGGCTTAGTTTTTGTTTTGAAACGGTCTCATTTAGGTTGCTGAGAGTCTTGTTAAGTTGCTGAGTCTGGTCGTGAACCTGCGATCTTTTCTTAGCTTCCCAAGTACTGGGATTACAGATGTGGGCTGCTGTTCCCAGCTTTAATGCACTTTTAATTACGTATTCTGCCATGTGCTGGTGCTTACTGTCTGCCAGGTACTGTCCCAAGTGCACTGTATGGGTTTTCTTTTAACTTTCACAACAGTCCTAGCACAGAGGTCTGCAAATTATGACTTGGTAGCTAAATTCAGCTCAGTGTCTGTTTTACAAATAAGTATTAGCTGGCACACAGGCAGGCCTATTTGTATGTGTTACTTTATGCTGTAGCAGCCAAGGTGAATAATGACATGCCAAATCATTTACAGAGCCAAAAAATACTATGTGGCTATTTACTGAAAAAGTTTTGCTGAGCTAATGTGTAGATGTGACTGTATTGTTTCACAGATGAGAACAGCCAGGCAGGGATGATTAACTTCCCTCAAGGTCATGAGATCAGTATGATGGGCTATGTATGCCCTTTTGTCCTTGAGTTCCTGTTCAACCTTCCTGCACTATCTCCTACCTACACATTACTTTCTGTGGAAAAAAAGATGCTGTACATAGGGGGATAGTTGCTTTTGAATATGCTTCCTTAGGGGCAGGCCTTTTCCATAGGTGGCCATTGCCTGTAATTGAACAAGGTTAGGATATGCCTTCCTGAAGAGGCCTGGTTTCCAGTTCTGTGTGTCATTGAGCTGATGAGAGTGCCACTCTGGGAGGCAGCAGGATATGCTTCTGCCTGCAGATCAAGCATTCTTCTGTAGCATTCCATTTGATACAGCTGGTATTTTGATCTTTCCTTCCCTTTCTCCTCCAAGGGAAAAAAAATGCACTTCATAAAGAGTTAAAAGCATGAGAAGACAACTTCCTTACTTTGACTAAAGGGTATTTGATATCATCTGAGGGTTGTAGTGCAAGATGCACTGCCCCTGAGATCCGCTTCAGTGAGGGAACCTGCAAGTTGGCCTTAGCTTGTAGGTGTTGATGTAGAACCCTCTTGTGTGTAGCTTCTACTTGGCAGTGAGTGGCATGTGCCACTTGGCTTGTACGTGTGCCCTGGTGGCTGTTGGTGTTCTGCTCTGTAGGTGAAGCCTGCCAACCTCCCATGATACAACTCCTCCCCTTATTTCTTTTGGTGCTGGAGATTGAACCCAGAAGCATGCTACCTACAAGCCATGACCCCAGCCCTGCTACCTACAAGCCATGACCCCAGCCCTGCTTTTTTTTTTTTTTTTTTTTTTTTTTTTTTTTTTTTAATTTGGAAAGAGGATCTTGCTAAGTTGCTGAAACATTTGCTAAGTTGCTGAGGCTGTCTTTGAACCTGTAGTCCTTCTGTTTCAGCCTCCCAAGCACTTGGATTACAGGCATATGCCATCATGCCCAGCTTTCCATCATTCCTTGAACCCAGGAAGCCCTTTCTGGTCAAGGCCTGGTCAAGGCAAGGGTTAGTGCCTGTGAGGAGCTCACCCTGTAGAGAGAGAGATGACCTTGTACTGGAATTGACATCCTTCTTCGTTATACTCTTAGGAGTTGTGTCCACTGTGGTTCCTGATTCTGCTCACAAGCTGTTTATTGGGGGATTGCCCAACTACCTGAATGATGACCAGGTAAGTTCTATACCCCTTCTCCAGCTCTACCCCTCCCCATCTTGACTGATTCCTGATGGATTCTTGGCCCACTTTAGGTAAAAGAGCTGCTGACATCATTTGGGCCTCTCAAGGCCTTCAACCTGGTCAAGGACAGTGCCACAGGCCTCTCCAAGGGCTATGCCTTCTGTGAGTACGTGGACATCAACGTTACGGACCAGGTGAGCTTCAGATGCCTGGCAGACTGTTGAGTCTGCTTTCCCCACCTTGCTCTGTCTCCAAGCTGAGGCTTTCCCTCCTCAGGGCATAGGGTGGGAGGCAGTCAGCTTGAGGTAGGGCCCAGTTTGGGGTTCACCATCTTTTCCTTGGTTTCGGGTCTTTCCAACTTCAAACTCCCTTTGCTTTTCCCTCTCCTCACTAATGCCCTGATTGGTGGGCATCAGTTTGTGGGGACATGCTGGGCTCCTGGGCCCTGACAGCACCTCTCCTGCACCCCTCCCACCCCTCGTCTTCTGACTACAGGCCATTGCGGGATTGAATGGGATGCAACTGGGGGATAAGAAGCTGCTCGTCCAGAGGGCGAGCGTGGGAGCCAAGAATGCCACGCTGGTGAGCCTCCCGGCACGTCATCTTCCATTGGCTAGAGGGACCCCGGGAAGGGAGGGTCTGGCTGGGGGCAAGCTCTGTTTTGCCTAAGCTTTCATGGGAGGGAATTTGGGGGGCCCTCAGGCACAGTGCTAGGGAGAAGGGTGCATAGGTATTCAGGCATTCCCTGGGTTAGCATCTGAGGGTCACAGGATTGAGCAGAGGGAAGCTAAGCTGAGCTCCCCAACCGTGACACCCTATCTACTCCTCTGGCCTTACAGAGCACCATTAATCAGACACCTGTGACGCTGCAAGTCCCGGGCCTGATGAGCTCTCAGGTGCAGATGGGCGGCCACCCGACTGAGGTCCTGTGCCTCATGAACATGGTGCTGCCCGAGGAGCTACTGGATGATGAAGAGTATGAGGAGATTGTGGAGGATGTGCGGGACGAGTGCAGCAAGTACGGGCTCGTCAAGTCCATCGAGATACCTCGGCCTGTGGATGGTGTCGAGGTGCCCGGCTGCGGAAAGGTCAGGGTGCCTGGCTGAGTGTGTACCCTCCTTCCCCTACCAACTGGCCCAGGGCCTACAAGCCAGAAATTAATCTGTATCCAAGCAGCTCTGGTTCAAAAGCAGGCTCTTTCTCTTTTTATGTGACCTTGTACACATGGCTTTGCTTTATCTGTGAGATGGAGAGAAAAAGGAGAAGTTACATCAATTTGGGTTGTGTCTCTGGTGTACCAGATGCTCTGATGAAGTGACACTGGTGATGAGTTCTTCAGTAGCTCTGGGCTCCTTCATGGGAAGAGACAAGGCACAGAGGGGACAAGCCCCATGGAGAGCTTTGAGGTTCTTGCAGCCCAACTTTAGAGCCCACTAAGTCATGCATCTCTGCACTGTGCTAGTTCTAAGAACCTTGGGAGGCAGTGGTGAAGGTGTGTGACTGACATACATTTGTCCTCTTGTGCTGTGTAATCTTGGGATTCTTGACTGTGCCAGTCTGATGTAAATGCTGAGAATTCAGTTAGGAACAAAGCTATTGCCTTTCAAGTACCTGAAGTCCTAGGGATACTTGTTAGAGAATACCTGTGCTGTGTTGGGCAGCAGCAGCAGGGTGAGAAGTGGAGCGGAGTGGCCCAGATGCTGATTTTAGATGGGGTGGAAGAGGGCGAGAGGTGGCAGTGCCATAGGCCTAGTGAGGCAGGGGTATCTCACAGGTAGGCCACGTCCTAGGCAGAATGCACAGCAAGTACAGGATTCCTCATATGTGGGTCCTTGTGAGAGCACTAGGTGTGATTTCAAGTGAGATAGGAAGGCGGCTGTTGGGAGTTCAGGAGATAGCGATGGCTCCTTGTTATGATGAAGTGAGGAGTGGAAAGGAGGCACTTGTTCTGGCCCTTCAGAGCTGAGCCGTGCAGCATAAGAATATGGAGGAACAGGAACAGGACAGAGGCAGACACGTATGCATCGTCTGCAGTCATTGGGAACAGATTCAGTGAGGCTGAAGTGAGTTAAGAGCAAGATTTGCCAAGAAAGGAAGCTGGCATTGTAGGGCCATCAGAGTGAGGGCCTTGAGGACTTGTGGAAGTAGTGTGGGGTTTTCCTGGGAGTGGTCATTTTAAGAGAGGGTTGTGGGTACTTTGTTTTTTGTTCTAGGGTTTAACCCAGGAGTGTTCTACTTCTGAGGAACACCCATAGCCTTTTTTAGTGTGTGTGGTTCTGGGGATGTAACCCAGGGTATTTGACCTCTGAGCTGCACCCCCTGCCCTATTTTTTATTTTGAAACAGGGTCTCACTAAGTTGCGGAGGGCCTCACTAAGCAGCTAAGGCTGTCTGCGAACTACAATCCTCCGGTCTCAGCCTCCTGAATGCTGGGATTACAAGTGTGCGCCACCACTCCCGGCTCCTTAGCCCTTTTTATTTATTTATTTATTTTTTTGCGGTACTGGAGATTGAACCCAGGGGGATTCTACCTCCAAGGGTCCCAGTCCTATTTTTTATTCTTTATTTTGAAATGGTCTCACTAAGTAGTGGAGGGCCTCACTAAACAGCTGAGGCTGGCTATAGATCTGCAGTCCTTCTTCCTCAGGGCCTTGCTCAGTTTTTAAGGGTCTTGCCAAGTTGCTGCATTCTTTGAACCTGCTTTATTCCTATCTCAGCCTCCCAAGTACTAGGATCACAGGAGTTTACCACCATACTACAGTATGTTTACTTTTCTTTCCTGCTTGGTACAGGATTGAACCAAGGGCCTTATGCATGCTTGATGAGAGTTCTACCACTGAGCTACATCCCCTGGGGTCACTTTTTTCCTTTCTTTTTTTGCGATACTAAGGGTGGAGCCCAGGGACTGTCTTTGTTTTTCAATGACAAACTGCATACATATTCATGGTTCTGCTAAGATGAGTGATACTGTAACATACTGTAACAGTGTAGCCATCTTTGTATAGCTACAATCTACAAAGTTCCCAAGAAATTGTCCAGTGATACATTTCTCAAAATTTAAACTTGTCTTTAGGTGGCCAATGATTATATTGGTGGGATGGAAAGATATTTCAGAACATGGTGTGTGTGTGTGTGTGTGTGTGTGTGTGTGTGTGTGTGTATGTTTTGCTGGGAATTGAACCCAGGGCATTCTACCTTTGAGCTACAGTGTCTGCCCTTTTTTTTTTTTTTTTTCTTTTTTTTTTTTTTTTTTTTTTTTGCGGGTCTGGGGATGGGACCCAGGGGCATTTAACTTCTTGAGTTACACTCCCTGCCCTATTTTTTATTCTTTATTTTGAAACAGGGTTTCACTAAGTTACAGAGGGCCTAAGTAGCCGAGGCTCTTGCGAACCTCAATCTCAGCCTCTGGAATGCTGGGATTACAAGCGTACACCACCATGCCTGGCTTCCTCTTTTATTTTTTATTGGAAACAAGGTCTGGCTAAGTTGATCTGAGCCTCACTGACTTGCTGAGACTGGTTTCAAACTTGTAATTCTCCTGTCTCAGCCTTCCAAGTACTGAGGTCATAGCTAGACGTGGTGGCGCATGCTTGTAATCCCAGCATTCCAGAGGCACAGACCGGAGGATTGCAGTTGGCAGACAGCCTCAGCTGCTTAGACCCTGTTTCAAAATAAAGAATAAAAAATAGGATAGGGGGTGTAGCTCGGAGGTTGAATGCAGCTGGGTTCCATCCCCAGACCTGCAAAAAAAGAAATAGAAAAATAAAAATAAGTACTGAGGTTATAGACCTGTATCACCATACATACCAGTGTTGAGCCTTTAAGTACCCATACCTTGGTGACTGGTTGGGTGTGCTAGGAGGGAGAAGTTAAGAGGACTAGGAAATACTGAGAGTGGGGCCCTGACTGTACAGGGAGTGGCAGGTGAGAAGTAAGGATAAGAAGGGGTGTGTGCGTGTACACGCGCGCGTGCACGTGCCTGCGTGCACATACACACGGGACCAGCTCACTTTGGGTTTCTGATATACCTTAGTAGAGTAGGTTAGGAAGCAGTTAGCTGGGCAGAGGGCTGATGGGGTGGGTGTGAGGAGGAGGGCCAGTGGCAATTCCTCTCTGGGAGTCTCTTAGAGGCCACCAGATCTGGCACTGTGGTGGAAACCCAACTTAAGAAGGAAGCTCTGAGTAAATATTTTGTTTGTGGCAAGAATGAATGGAGGGAGACCCTGGCCAACGGGGTCAGTTGACTAGTTTTATTTAATTCCTTGCAGCCCATTCCTGTTCTTCATGTTTTGGATTTTTCAAACATTTTTAAGACTGATAATGGTGTGCATCGTGCATACTATAGTACATATATTACAGTGTCTCATTACCTAGCCTCAGGTTATCAGTATTTTGTCATTTTCTGTACTCAGCTTACCCTACTGTCCTCCCATTTGTGTACACATATTTAAAGCAAATTTCAGGTATATTTCTCTCGATAATTACATAAGTGCTCTGGAGTTTTGTACTGTGTGTTGTAAGATGTTTAGCTGCATTCCCAACCTCTTTCCACTACATGCCAGTAGCACTGATACTCTCCCTTGTGACAACCAAAAACATCTGCATGTATTGCTCAGCATCCCTTGGGGACATGTTGGTTCTTAGTTAAGAACCACTGCTCTTAACTGGGCATGTTGGCACACACTTGTAATCCAAGCACTTGGGAGGCTGAGACAGATGGCAAATTTGAGGATAGCCTTAGTTTTTTGGGGGGGCATTAGGGATGGAACCCAGAGGCATTTTACCTCCAAGTTACACCCGCAGCCTGATTTTATTATTTGGAAATGGTCTCACTAGGTTGCTGAGAGACTCCTAAGTTGCCGAGGCTGGCTTTGAGTTATACCAAATACTGGGACTTACTGGCATGCCCTTGTCCTGTGTTATTCAGGTGACTCTCAGTCATACCTGGTTTTTCTCTCCATGTCTGACGTCTCTGTTTTGTGTTGTTTTCCTCCCTCCTTTTCTTTTTTTGTGGTACTATGGATTGAACCTAGAGGCATTTGAAACAGTCTCTCTAGGTTAGTCTTTTTTTTTTTTTTCAGTATTGGGGATGGATCCCAGGGGCATTTTACCTCTGAGCTATAGCCCCAGTCCTATTTTTTACTTTTTCATTTTGAAACAGGGTCTCACTGAGTTGCAAAGGGCCTCACTAGGTAGCTGAGCCTGTATGTGAATGGCGATCCACCTTTCTCAGCCTCCCAAATGCTGGGATTACAAGTGTGCACTACCACACCTGGCTAATGATAGTCTTGCTACATTCCTGAGGCTGTCCTTGAGCCTGGAATCCTTCTGTCTCAGCCTCCCAAGTATTGAGATTATAGGTGCATACCACCATGCCTTAGCTGCTGTTTGTTTTTGATGCTGGAGAACATTTCAGTGAATATCACCCAAATTGTCTCTTTCCTTCTCTTTCATTTTCTGCACTGGTTATAGACTTAGGTGGGTGCTTGAATGGGAGCCAACCTTTATCAGAGATCTCTTTCTTGTTCCTCACAGATCTTTGTGGAGTTCACCTCTGTGTTTGACTGCCAGAAAGCCATGCAGGGCCTGACGGGCCGCAAGTTCGCCAACAGAGTGGTTGTCACAAAATACTGTGACCCCGACTCTTACCACCGCCGGGACTTCTGGTAGAGGTGGCCTGGGGAGGGCAGGGCAGGACTGGCTGGAGGCTTCTTTCCCTGCCTGCCCTCCCTTTTCCCCCTCTGAAGAAATGGGCAGAGGAGTGACAGCCGAATGACAGCCGGCAGCAACTGGAATGGCAGCAACTAAGGGAAGGGGTGGGGGGGGCGGGGTTTAGGGCAGGAAGGGACTGGGGAAGTGCACACAGGCCCACACAGACACATGCACCCACACAGACACAGAGGGAAGGGGTTGGGATGGGGATGGTGCACAGCAGGGCGGGTAGGACCCCACAGCCCTTCCCAATACAGCCTGTCCTCCCTTAACACCCTTTTTCTCCCCTTCTCCATAGTAGGAACATAGTGTGTTTATACTTTATGGCCAAACTTTGAATTTTGTTGTCCTGCCCCCAGTGCCCTGCCCTCTCCCTTTGCAGGACCATAGCTCCCATCCTCTGGCCTCTGGTCCTAGACCCAGTTTCTTATGTAGTTGATTCTCTTTAGTCTTATCCGACCTGCCCCAGTCCCAAGGCCCCTGTCCCCCTCCTCCTCTCTGTGGCAGTTTCATATTTGCTAAGACGAATTTGCTCATTAAACATTTTGTTGTATTTTACTTTATGGAGTTGCTCGGTGTCCGGTGTGTCCAGCCTCTCTCGGGTGGGGGGATTCCCACGGAGCTCTAACGAGGGCGTGGCTAGATAGGGCTTGGGGGGGGGGGTCATGCTTAAGCTTCTAATCGCGGAGGGGCTTTGGAAGGGACCGGGCGGGCACGGTGACAGGTCAGAACCTCGTGGTTCCCCTCCACCCTTTCTCTGGGTAGAGTTGGGTTGGGTGGCTGCAGAGCGCCGAGGCGCGGACGGAAGTGACGTAAGGAATCCAATTCGAGACCCGCGCTCCGGAAGTGATGCTGCCTGAGCGGGCTTGGCGGAAGCGGGGGCCGGCCCGAGGGCGGGGCGCGCGGCCACTTCCGCTTCCGGTCCGTCGCCTCCTTCGGTTGCTTCCCGTCCGCTCGGCGGCTCCCCTCCCCCGCCCGGCTCTCCGCGCCCCTCCCGGGCGCCGGGGCGGCGGGGCCGTCGGCGTGCGGTTCTCCGTGCGTCCTCGTGTGCGCCCGTGCGTGCCTCCACCGCCCGCAGCCTGTCGCGCACCCCGCGACACCAAGGCCGAGCGGGGGCAGGGGGCTGACCGCCATGACCCCCCGGAGCCCCGCGTGAAGGGCCAAGGTGAGCGCAGGCCCGGGGCGCGGGGCGAGCGGGGCGCCGACCCGGCCTGCCATGCCCGGCGCGCCGGCGTGGGCTGGGAGCGCGCAGTCCCCTGCCCGGTCTCTGCTCCGGTGTCTCGTTTTCGGCTGTGGCCGTCGGGGCGGTCTTTGTACCCCGGCGCCTGGGTCAGGTTGCTCTGCCTGATTTCCGTTTGTGTATTTCTTTCTGGGTTCGATTTCTCTCTGTCAACGTCCGCATCTCCGGCAGGCATCTATTTATGCCTGTGTTGCTCTCTTTCGATGACCGTTTTTACAAGAGTCTGAAGATAGTATTCTGAGTCCTTCTGCTCCTGTCGGTCCTGTCTGTCTCCCTGTCAGAATCTTCTTGTCCTTCTGGGTTTCTGTGCCTTCATTCCTCCAGACCCCTCGGCCTCCGCAGCGTATTTCTTTCTGTCTTCACGTCTCGTTTCATCCCCATACCTGTCACCTCCAGTTTTCAAAATTCCTTTCGAGGATTCTCTTGCTTGTTCTAGGATCTGCCCCCTTCAGGTTTCTGAGGTGTGTGTGAGTGTGAGTGTGAGTGTGAGTGTGAGTGTGAGTGTGTGTGAGAGAGAGAGAGAGAGAGAGAGAGAGAGAGAGAGAGAGAGAGAGAGAGAGAGAGAAGTGGTTTCCTCTCCGGAATCAGAGACCAGGCTGTTGGTTGTGATGTTTGGCAAATGACATATACCCCTAAACCTCAGTTTCATAGTGTTCTAAATGGAGGTTTTTGTAATGCATATATTATAGGGTCTCCGTGCGTTAAATTGAGGTGTTGCTTGTGAAGTCCCGAACAGCGTCTGACACACTGTGTGTAATTAACTGAGAGCTTTGGTTTCTATTCTATAGAAAGTTATTTAACTGGTATCAAACATTTGAGTTCTGCTTGTAGAATTTTTCCATATCATTTGTGTTCTGCTTAAGTTAATAATTCTCTTTGACTCAGTTTGATTTTAAAAACAGCCTCATCTTAAGCAGTGTCCATGAAATCTTTGCTGTGCTAGTTTTATATATTTTCTAACACTTTTGAAGTAAGTACATGGTATTAAGATAGCCCATCTTTGGATGCCACCCTTTGGAAATGTTCTGGTTTCCTCTGATAATAATAGGCAGTGTTATTGAGCGCATACTATCTGTGGGGCACAGAGCCAAGCACTTTATGTACCCATCTTATTTAATCAACAAGCATACCAGGTAGGAATTCTTTTCTACATTTGAAGAAAAGAATTTAGTATGCTTTGAGCATACTAAATCTCAAGGAGGCTTGCTTTGCTGGTAGCTGATGATGGCCAGGATCTAAACCTAAAGTTTGTGTTCTTTTCCATTACATCCTGTTTTTCTTTTCTCTTATTTCTCAGTCCTAAGCCTTTTGTTTTGCTTTTTTTTTTTGTTTCAAGGTCTCTGTCTTTCCTCACTGTTCACAACCCTTGCTCTCATGCCATGTTTCCATTTCTGTATCTTGTGAGAGTCTCAACATGTTTCTTGGTTGCCCCTATCAGGTTTCTCAATGCTTCTTTTTCTCCTTGTCTCATTCTTTTTCTTATCAGTCTCTTTCTGTATTTGTCATGTTATCTTTTCTTCCTAGTGTGTCTGGCTGAGTCTCTCTTGGCCTTGGTTGCTCTTTTTCACCTAGTTACATCTGTCTTCAGGTGCCTGGCTCTCTGGCTTGGGATCAAGGCAGAGGGCAGCTTTTCTCATTCAACCAGTGTCTCCCCAAGTTTGGGTTATGGTAGGGTTTAGTGAGCTTGGAGAGGCAGAGACTGTAGTAGTCACAGCCTGCTCTGGACCCAGGCCGCTCCTGTCTTGAAGTGTCTCTGGGCAAAGGAGTTGACCTATGTGTCTGTTTTCTCCTGTGTGAGGTGGCTGTGAGTCATGGAGATGTATGGATTGATTTCGTGTTGGTTGAGCACTTAGTAGGTGCCTGACATGAAAGATATAGATGTGCTTGCTGATGTCATCCTCACTGCCTTGATTCCTGTCCTTCTGTTTCTTTGTCAGTTGATATTAGCAAAGGTTAATTTAACTGAGGTGAATTTAAAAGTATAAGTTTTATGGCTGGGTATTGTGATGCATACTTATAATCCCAGTACTTGGGAGGCCGAGACAGGAGAATCTGCAGTTCTCGGCCAGCCTCAGCCACTTAGGTTCTCTCTAACTTAGTGAGACTTTGTTTCAAAATAAAGAAGAAAATGGGACTGGAAGTGTAGCTTGGAGGTAGAATGCCCCTGGGTTCAATCTCCAGTGGGGAGGGGGGGCGGTAGGGGAGTATAAGTTTTAGTGGGTTGAGTCTGCCTTGCTGTTTCTGGTGACCTTGGCTGAGTTATTTAACCTCCAGAGCCCAGTGTCTGATGCAGTGTTAGATGAGATAATGTAAGTCTCGTGCTTAGTGAGGCCCAACTTGGGACTGTTGTATTTTTTATCTCTCCTCTTGAGCCTTGGGCTTCCCTCTCCACCCTTGAGACACCTAGTCCCCAGGCATCCTCCACCCTTGGCTGCCTGCGATACCTCCCCCATCTCCTTGCCATCTCTCATCCCTTTGTCAGCCTCTCCCTTTGTTCTTTGTCTGCTAAGGACCCCCCCCCCCCATCCCTGCCCTAGAGATCTTTCCTGTCCTTTTTTAAAAAATCTCCTTCCTATGCCATTTATTGAATGGTTCTTCAGTTTCTCTGTAGGGAAAAGCCTTGTCCAGACAAATGAATTTAAAATCATGAGAGTGACAGAGTAACAGTTACAGTGATGTTTGGATACAGATCTGGGAAATCAGGAGTCCCTGGTAAAGAAGGAGGAAGAGCATGTGGGCAAGACTGATGGTCTTCTGACAGGCTGGCTAGCCTTTACAGAGCACCTCCTGTGTACCAGGTCCTCTCAGTTCACCTGGATTACATGCAACTCCATTTTACAGGGGAGAAAACAGGTACAGAAGTTTGAGGCTTGCTCGGGTTGCTTGGGCTAAGAAGAGGGGCTATTTGGGGTGTGGCCCCTAGTGGTCTGATTCCTTTGCCTGTGACTTGCCCACTGCATATTCTGCACCACTGAGCAGGGGCCCCAATCAGGAAGGAGCCAGGCATGTTTGAGGAACTGAAAGATGGTTGGGGTAACTTTCAGACAGAGGCTAAAAAGGGATGGAACCTTTTAGGCCACAGTTAGAATCTTCTCTTTGCCCTTAAGGGAAATGGGAGCCCAGGGAAGGGGTTGTAGTGTTCATGCTCTGGCTAGTATGTGTTTGGTTTGTGTTTTCAAAGATCCTCTCCCACTTCAGATGCAGTGATCCACCAGCACCGGCTTCGGCCTCCCTCTGTGAGTCGCCCATCTCTTCACACCCCGGGGGGCCGTGCCCCTTGCCACCACTGGGCACCATGTCGACTTCGTCCCTGCGGCGCCAAATGAAGAATATCGTTCACAATTATTCTGAGGCAGAGATCAAGGTCCGTGAGGCCACAAGCAATGACCCCTGGGGCCCATCCAGCTCCCTCATGTCGGAGATTGCTGACCTCACCTACAACGTCGTGGCCTTCTCTGAGATAATGAGCATGATCTGGAAGCGGCTCAATGACCATGGCAAGAACTGGCGGCATGTTTACAAGGTTGGCCCCTGCTGCAGTCCCTGGGGTGGGAGAACTGGGATAGGCAGGGTGTATGACCTGTTGGGGAGCTTCAGTTTTCCCAACAAGTATTGAAATACTGTGCTTTTATGTAAAATCTCTTGTTTAATGAAGGCAATAAATATAGTCACTTAGTATCCATGGGCATTAATACCAGATCCCCTCAGTTTACCAGAATCTGAGGATGCTTAAATCTCTTAGACAAAATGGTGTAGTATTTCAATATAATCTACCCATGGGCTCCATATGCTTTAAATCACCTCTAAAAGTGTCTAATACAAGCTGGGCGTGGTGGTGCACTCTTGTAATCCCAGTGCTTGGGAAACGGAGACAGGAGGATCACACATGTTTAAACCAGCCTCAGCTACTTAGGCTCTCAGCAACTTAGACCCTGTTTCCAAATAAAGTATAAAGTAGGTCTGGGAGTATAGCTCGGAAGGTAGAAAAGCCCCTGGGTTCCACCCCCCAGTACCCCCCCAAAGTATCTAATACAATGCAAATGCTATATAAATAGCCATGATACTGTATTGTTTAGAGAATAAGGACAAGGCAAAAATTGTACACGTGTTCAATGTGGACAGAGTATCCTTTTCCCTAGATATTTTTGACCTGTGGTTTGTTGAATCTGGGAATGTAGAACCTATGGATCAGGTGAAGCAACTCTGATGGTTTAAGTTTTGATCCTTATGAGCCTATTATATTGATTGATTGATTGATTGATTGATGGTACTGGAGATGGAACCCAGGGGCTTTTTACCACCAGGCTACACTCCCAGACCTTTTTTATATTTTTATTTGGAAACAGGGTCTCTTAAGCCAGCAAGGCTGGCTTCGAGCCTGCGTGATCCTCCTGTCTCTGCCTCCCAGAGAGATGGCACTACTTATAAATTGGAGCATGGAATTGAGGCCTGTTTCATGCCTGTCACAGTACAACAAGACTGAGTCATGCCTTGGGCTGAATCATAGATGGAGTCAGTTATTGGTCACTTACTATGATGGACTGGGTGGGAGCTGGGCGTGGTACATGCCTGTAATTCCAGTACTTGGGAGACTGAGACAGGAGAATCTCAGGTTTGAAATCAGCCTCAGCCACTTAGTGAGACCTCAGCAATTTAGCACGATTTTTTTTTTTCCAGTCCTGGGGTGGAACCCAGGGGCATTCTACCTCAGAGCTACACCTCCAGCCTTATTTTTTATTCTTTATTTTGAAACAGGGTCTTACAGAGTTGCACAGGGCCTCACTAAGTAATTGAGGCTGGCTGCAAACCTGTGATTCTCCTATATCAGCTTCCCAAGTACTTGGGATCACAAGACTGTGCAACCACGCCCGACTGCAAGATTCTGTTTCAAAATAAAAAGCAAAGGGCTGGGGGTGTAGCTCAGAGATAGATTGCCTTCGGGCTCAACTCCTAGTACCAAAAGGTAAAGAGAAGCAGGAGCTGCTGCTGCTGGACAGATGGGGATTGGGCCTGGATTAGTTAGAGGGACTAGTGGGTGCCATGGAGAAGGGAACATTAGAGTGGGCCTGGTTTTCTGTGTGGCCTTGGGCTGTCAGAAGGACAGCCTCCTGGAAGAGGCTGTCAGGAGAGTCACAGGGCCCAGCTGCTTTTCTAGTGTGGTTCTTTTTAAGAAATTATTAAAGATAGACTTGCTAGCTGGGCATAGTAGCACATGCTTGTAATCCCAGTACCTGGTAGACTGAGATAGGAGGATCACAGGTTTGTGGCCAGCCTTAGCAGCTTGTGAGGCCCTGTACAACTTAATGAAACTATGTTTCAAAAGAAAAGAATGAAATAGGGCTGGGGGGTGTAGCTTGGAGATAGAATATGCCTAGGTTCCCAGTACCACACATACAAATAAAAGATAGACTTGCTGAGATACATAATTTGTGTATAGCAACATCTGTTCTTTCTAAGGTACCAGTTCTCTAGATTCTGACAGATGTACATATCTTTATTTTATTTTTGTGGACCTGGGATTGGCTACATCCCCAGCCCTATTTTTTATTCTTTATTTTGAAACAGGGTCTCACTAAGTTATAGGGGACCTCACAACGTAGCCAAGGCTGGTCATGAACCTGTTATTCCTGTCGCAGCCTCTTAAGTACTTGGATTACAAGTGTACACAGCCATGCCTGACTGCATGTATCTTTATGATCATGGTTGAGGCTTTTTGTTATCCTCCAAGCTTCCCGAAGCCCCTTTGCAGTTCACCTCCATGTTCTGTCCGGGCCCCACTGCTCCACATCCTTTCTTATCCCTATAGCCCCTCCTGGTTCTGTGTTCCCCACAGCAGCCTGTAGATGCTGATTTGTTCTTTGAATACTCAGGAATGTTTGTTTCTGTGGGGTTCCTGCTGACTCTGAACCTCTCATTCTTTGTGTTGAGGATGACAATTGACCTTAAGTGTGGGGAAACTGAGGCCAAGAGGTAGTGTTGTGGGGGAGCTGGGGCTTGGGGTCATCCTCCCAGAGCTAGAGTATTCCTATCCGGGCCTTACTTGGTAACACTTGATGGGGCTAGTCATCCCTGCAGAGGAAGAGTATATTCTTGGGGGCCTGGAAGGCCTGGTTTCTATGTGTCTTCCCTGAGGGTTCTTGGGGATCAGCCTTGACAAGGGAGTATCCTGTACCTTGTATATTGGCCCTGTGTGGCATGCAAGTCTTCAACACACCCGCAGAATTACCCAGCGAAGGGAGCACTTTTCTTCCTTTTTCTTGATTTTTTTAAGTGAGGAAACTGAGTCAGGAGTAGCTCAAGGCCACCTAGCATAGACTAGGAATGGAGCCCTGGAAGACCTACTGCTTGACCGTGGGCTGTCACCTGACTTATCTCAGGAATGGAGGGTCTCAGTTTTTGGGGGAGGGTATTTTATTGTGTGGTATTGGGGATTGAACCCAGGGGCATTCTACTTCTGGGTTACACCCCCAGCCCTGTTTACTTTTTATTTTGAAATGGTCTTTCTAAGTTAGCATGTCCTGGCCTCAAACCTGCAATCCTCCCAAGAACTGGGATAACAGGCATATAACTAGCTCTCAGTTTTTGTTTTAAATCAGGTTAGCAAGGTACAGGCTATGGGCCAAATCCCACAAAGGGCCTAGGGCCTGTTTTTTTTTTGTTTGTTTGTTTGTTTTTCCTTTGGTGGTACTGGGGTTCCTGGAAGACCTTCTACCTCCGGGCTACACTCCCAGACCTATTTTTTATATTTTTATTTCGAAACAGGGTCTCTTAAATCAGCACAGCTGGCTTTGAACCTGCGTGATCCTCCTGTCTCTGCCTCCCAAGCGCGGGGGATTATAAGCATGCGTCACCACGCCCAGCCTAGGGCCTGTTTTTTTATAAATAAAGTTGTATTAGAAGACATCCAAGCTGGGCGTGGTGGCGCATGCTTGTAATCCCAGCATTTGGGAGGCTGAGACCGGATGATCGCGGTTCGCGACAGCCTTAGCTCTACTTAGTGAGGCCCTCTGCAACTTAGTGAGACCCAGTTTCAAAATAAAGAATAAAAAATAGGGCAGGAGGTGTAGCTTGGAGGTCAAATCCCCTTGGGTTCCACCCCCAGACCCACCAAAAAAAAAAAAAAAAAAAAAAAAAAAGACATCCAGGTCCATTTATCTGTGGTTTCAGAGTAAAGACAAATCATGCCACCTGAAAAACTGAAATATTTATTACTTGACCTTTTACAGAAAGCATACTGATCCGTTATTTTATTTATTTATTTATTTATTTATTTATTTATTTATTCGGTACTGGGGATAGAACCCAGGGGTGTCTACCTCTGAGCTACACCGCCAGACCTATTTTTATTCTGTATTTTGAAACAGGGTCTCACTGAGTTGCAAAGAGCCTCACTAAGTAGCTGAGGCTGTCCTCGAATCGCAATCCCTCTGTCTCAGCCTCCCAAATGCTGGGATTACAAGCACACGCCATCATGCCCAGCTTGATCCATTATTTTAAATGTTCATTGTGACATAGCAGGATATCTTTAACAAAGCTGTGTTAAAAGTTAAAAAGGGCCAGGCATGGTGGTGCACACTTGTAATCCCCGCATTTGGGAGGTGGAGACAGGAGGATCAAAGCCAGGCCGCGCTGGCTTAAGAGACCCTGTTTCCAAATAAAAATATAAAAATAGGTCTGGGAGTGTAGCCCGAAGGTCGAAGGGCTTCTAGGAACCCCAGTACCACCAAAAAAAAAAAGTTATAAAGGACTGTTGAGTTCCACTTGCCCACTTTTGTGCATGTGTGTATGGTTCTGGGGATTGAACACAGGGACCTTCTATCTCTACACAACACCTCCAAACCTTTTTCATGTTTTAATTTGAAACAGGATCTCACTGAGTTGCTGAGGCTGGCCTCAGCCCTGGGATTCTGTCTCAGCCTCTGAGTACTGGGATTACAGGTATATGCCACTACACCTGGCTCTACTTGCCCACTTTATCATGAGATTTTAAGATTTCCATTGAGGTGTAGCATACCAAACAGAGCATGAGTGTATGGCCTAATAATCTTTCATATACTTGTGTGCCTGTGTAACCTTTGCCCAGAGGGAGGCAGAGGATGGGTATAGCTGCCTGGGACGCTCCCTTATGACATTCCTTCCCCAGAAGCACTGGCCATCTGCTGATACTGGTCTGGAACTTTGCATACATGGAATCAGGCTGGTGTGGTTTTCTGGATCAAACTTTGCTTACTGTCAGGTCTAGGGAGTTGACTCATGTTGCATGTGGCAGTTCATTTTTTAAATTACTATGCGAACTTATAGATGTATATCACTATAAGCAGGTATTTATTTTCCCTTTGTAATCCGGAAACAACTCCAAAGTCCAGGGAGCTCTGAAAGCAAAAGTTTTTCATAATCCATTGGCACAAAGTTCGATGCTGACTGAGGTAGAGTCATTTATACAGTGTGTGTTGGTCTTACTTGGCATGACGATTGGCATAACTCCCCTTGGGGACAGAATTTTCCCAGGTGTAAAGAGCAGGGCCAGCATAAGTGTGGACCCAGCCTGCCTCTCTTGCCTTGCTGCTTCTCAGGCTAGGTGTGACAGTGCATAAGAAATCCCTTTGCTTTTCCCCTTTCTCCTCCCATGCATAAACACCTTCAGGGTCTGTTAAAAAGTAATCTCCATGTCACATGTAAGTAAGTAAGCGTTCAGAGAGCCTTGCAAAATGTAGATCCAGCTCCCTCAGAAGGCTGGGTAGATATTAATGGCCCACAGTGGCATTTTCTGGAAAACTCATTGTGAGCGCTGAGCTGCAATGGCTGCTTTTCCACTGTACATGAGAAAGCTCCATGAAGCCCTTGCAATCACCTGTAAGACCTAGATGTGCTTTGCTCTGAGAATAGTGGCCATGGGAGAGGCTTAAAAGGGGAAGGGTCTTGCCTTGGTCAAGAACCTTGGCCCTGAGCTCAGTCATTTCCTAGGGACTTTTCCCTCCCATTTAATTGTCTGCCTGCCTGCTTGTCTTCCTTCCTTCCTCCCTCCCTTCCTTCCTTCCTTCCTTCCTTCCTTCCTTCCTTCCTTCCTTCCTTTTTTTTTTTGTGCTACTGGGGATTGAATCCAGGGGCATTCTACCTCTTAACTCCACCACCAACCTGATTTTTTAATTCTTTATTTTGAAACAAGATCTCACTAAGTTGCAGAGGGCTTCACAAGTAGCAGAAGCTGGCCACAAACCTGCAATCCTCCTGTCTCAGCCTCCCAAGTACTGGGATTACAAGCATGAGTCACCATGCCCAGCTTCCTCCATTTAATTTCAACTTACTTAAAAGGGAATTTATTCCTGCTAAAAAATACAAATGACTCTAAAGGGTGCAGATTGTATAGTAGTGTTTGCTTCACCCTGTCTTCTCATTCCTCATGCCCTGGTATTTCACGTGTCCTTTCAGAGAGCACAGGCTAGGTGGGCAGCTGGGACCTTCTGTTCCTCCAGAAGCGCTTCCTCTTATCATCCTCACACTCTTGAATCAGTGTGAGTTTTTACTCTTAAGAGTAATGACACAGCTGGGCATGCTGGCACATTCCTGTCATCCCAGTACTTGGGAGGCTGCGATAGGATCTCAAGTTTGCAGCCAGCCTCAGCAATTTAGTGAGACCCTTAGCAACTTGATGACACACTGTTTAAAAAAAAAAAAAAAAAGTAGAGCTGGTTGTGGTGGTACACACCTCTAATTCCAGTATTTAGGAAGATGAGACAGAAGGATCACAGGTTCAAGAACAGCCTCAGCAAGCAGTGAGACTGTTTCCAAATAAAAATAAGTCTGGGGTGTAGCTGAGAGGTAGAATGTCTCTGGGTGAATGTCCTCAGATTCAATCCCCAGTACCACATACACACACACACACACACACACACACACACACACACATAGTTCAGAGGTGGAGAGAACCCTTCTGAGTTCAATCCCCAGTACTATTAATAAACAGGTAAACTGTGATGACACTTTTGAAGCTAGCACATGCCTGTAGTTCCAGTGCTTGGGAGGATTGCAGGTTTGAGGCCAGCCTTTGCAACTTAGTAAGACCCTCAGCAGCCTTGTGAGACCTTGTTTGATAATAAAAAGTAAAAAGGGCCAGGGTTGTAGCTCAGAGGTAGAATGCCTTTGGGTTCAATCCCTAGTATGAAAAAAGAAAAAGAAGAGTGATGACACACTTCAATTGCAGAACATGGCAGAAGGCAGTCTGAGGTGCCCTCCTGAGTGATTTGACAATTGAGGTATTGTTTGGCTCTCTCTAGATATCATCTGCGGACATAGAGCAGGCTTTGTGGTAGCAAGAGATGCTCAGGCCGCCCTGTGGCCACCACTGCCCTGTACTTGTTATTTTCACTGAGATGATGGGCTCAGTACTGGCAGGTCACCGTTTGAAGTGGACATGTCAGCGGCATCTGGTACACACTCATGGTGTTGGGTAGCTGCCACCTCTGTCCAGTGTCTGAATGGTTTTATCATCCTCAGAGGAAAACCCCAACCCCACTGATTGGTCCCTTCTCATTCCCACCTCAGCCTCTGGCAACCGTGGTCTCCTCTATCTTGGTGGACTTGTCTGTGCCAGGGATTTCTTACCTATGGGACTACATACTGTGGTCTTCCATGTCTGGCTTCTGGTTCTGAACACGGTGTGTCTGACTCATCCACAGCATATGGCAGTGCTTCACCCCTTTTCCTGGCCACGTTGTGCTCCGCTGTGTGGGCAGACATGTCTCCACCCACTGAGATGACATGAGGGGCGGTGCGGGGGCCTTGGTGCCATCTGTGGTGCCAGGCTGAATGACTGGCGTGTCCCTGTCCTGCAGGCCATGACACTGATGGAGTACCTCATTAAGACTGGCTCAGAGCGCGTTTCTCAGCAGTGCAAGGAGAACATGTATGCCGTGCAAACGCTGAAGGACTTCCAGTATGTGGACCGCGATGGCAAGGACCAGGGTGTGAATGTGCGTGAGAAGGCCAAGCAGCTGGTGGCTTTGTTGCGTGATGAGGATCGGCTCCGGGAAGAACGCGCCCATGCACTCAAGACCAAGGAAAAGCTGGCACAGACTGCCACGGGTGAGGTCCCCTGCCCCCTTGATACCATAACAGCTTAGGGTCTGCCCTCTCTTCCTCTGAGGCTCCCTCCTACCCTCAGGGACCTTGGTCTGGCAGGTCTTGTGGGCCTTCTTTCCTCTCACACCTCTCCTATAACTATGTGCTTCTCTTACCTTCTGCTGTGGGGCCCTAGAATCGAGAAATTTTGTCCAGTTTTCCCATGGTATATGCCCAGCACCTCCCTGGGGTCCAACTGTATACAGACCTTGAGGGCAGTCAGCAGGACTGCCAGAATGCAGCCTGGACCCTGGAGCAAGTGCAGGAAGGCACATCAGAATCCCGTCTGATAGCTCGGTGCTGGGAAGGGGGTGTCCCAGGTTCCAGGAGGCCCTTGAGGGGGTGTGCAGAGTGCTGCCTGAGGGAGCTGACCTTTTGTCCTTCTGTGCCTGCAGAGGCAGAGGGTGGGGCAAAAGCCTGGAATGGCCTGGGTGAGGCACCAAAGGAAGGCCAGTATGTGGGCAAGGGTCAGCCAAGGGCCACAGCTGACCTCCACGTTGGAGCTTAGTTTGGTGGGTAGTGACTGGAATTTTTTATTATTATTTTTTTTTTTTTGGCGGGTCTGGGGATGGAACCCAGGGGCATTTGATCTCCGAGCTATACTCCCTGCCCTAGTTTTTTATTCTTTATTTTGAAACAGGGTCTCACTAAGTTGCAGAGGGCCTCACTGAGTAGCTGAAGCTGGGGTGATCCTCTGGATTACAAGCATGTACCACCACACCTATACTTACCATTCCATATGTCAGTAAGCAAGCCTGGCCATGTGCCCTATAAGCTGGCTATGGACTAGGAATATATTTTAGTGTACTTATGTAAAGGCTAGGCTTTGGTCACAGGCCATGGTTTGCTGCCCCCTTTCCTAAGGCCATCTGTGGGAATGCACCCTGGACTCTGAGAGGTCATCAGGGAGGGCTAGCAGCCACAGGGGTCCCATGGCTAGGGAGCAGTGACCAGAGGGCCCAGGCATTGCTGCCTTGGTGTTTCTATTTACCCATGAAGAATGAAGTAGGGCCTTCAGGCTTAGTGCACTGCTGGGGTATCCCACTGTTTGAGATCAGGACTGCCCTAACTGAGCTTTGGGACAGCTTCCAGGAGAGCTGGAACCTAAGGTAGGTACGTAGAGATAGGAGGACCCAGGGATTGTGTCTGAGCAGGAGCAGACAGTTTGCTCTGGTGGGGAGCAGGGTCTTGCTCTGGGGGGCTGCTGAGGCTGGGGCGATGGGCAATGGTGACCTCAGCACCCAGGAACATAGAAGGCAGTGCCATTGTGTGGTGCTGGGGTGGGAGGTGAAGTGAGAAGGTGCTGACCATGAAGGCTGGCATCTCAGCTCTTACCTGGAAGGGGGGGGGGGCTGCCATTGGCCTGTCCCCTCTTCTGCTGGCCCTGGAGATAGTTCAGCCTTACGTGATTCTGTCTATCCCTTTTTCTTGTCCTGCTCCTGGACATCCACCCTCTCCCTTCCCCTGATTGAGCCTTACATCTCACTGTCCGAACAAACACCATCTTTTCCCCCAAATTCCAGCCCTTTCCTGCCAGTTCCTTGATAGTTCCTGGAAACTGAGGCTCTGGTCTTCTTTCTGGGTCCTGATGGGCTTTTTCATAGTCTGGGAGTCAGGGACGTCTCATCTCTGGGTTTGTGGCCAGAGATGAGAAGTCTCAGGTCAATGAGAGGCCTGGGCCTGTTGTCCAGCAGGTCCCCTGGTCCTTCCCTCTGTGTGGGCAGACTTGCTCCTGTCCTCTGGTGCCGCCCTCTCCCATGGGTAGGCTGCCCTTCACCCCTCCCTCCCACCCTTCTCCTCAGCACTCCCTGCCCAGGCTTGGCCTGCTGTGGCCCTGGAGGTTGGATGGGGGATGGGGCTCCAGGCAGCAAAAGCACCCCTGTCTGAAGACATGGTTTCTAGTGCCTGCTCTCTAGGCGCCGTTCATCTTTGTTCCTCACTTTCCTGCCCCAGCCTCCTCAGCAGCAGTGGGCTCGGGCCCCCCACCTGAAGCGGAGCAGGCCTGGCCGCAGAGCAGTGGGGAGGAGGAGCTGCAGCTGCAGCTGGCCCTGGCTATGAGCAAGGAGGAGGCCGACCAGGTACTGGGCACCACATGGCTGAGGCTCTACTTCGTTCTGCCATCCTGTCTCCATGCTCACTGTCCACCTGCCTCCTCGCCCCACTGCCTCACTCGCTGCTCTCTCTGGTCCTCTCTCTACATCCTCGCCTTTCTGGTGCACTGTCTCCCCCTCTGCTCACCCTTCCCTGGCTGGGAAAGTGGCACCCCTCTCTCTCTCTTGCCTTGTCTAGTTCTGGTTCTTTGTCCCTCTGCACCTCCATCCTCTCTTGGCCTGCCTCTGCCTCTGGCGCATCCTGCCCTCCATCCCTTCACACTCTCTCTCCCCTAGCCCCCGTCCTGCGGTCCCGAGGATGACGTCCAGCTCCAGCTGGCCCTTAGTTTGAGCCGAGAGGAGCACGATAAGGTCAGAGTGGCCTCCCTACCCCTTCCCAGGTGTCCCTCACACTCCCCTCCCTAAGGTGCCCCTGCCAAGCCCACAGACATACACCTGTCAACCCGCAGTGTCATGGCTGTAGAACTGCAGGACAAACAGGATCTGGGTGGATTCCCAGGATGTGAGGCAGACCCGTTTTGCCCCCAAGTACAGAAAACACCATCGGGTCATGTGCCTCTGCAGGCCAGGAAGAGAGGGATCCCTGCTCTTCTTGGACAACAAGTGTTTGCCAAAACCTGTGCAGGCCCAGGTCTATCACCTCCTTCACGGCACTGTACTCTTCACCCCAGATCACCCTGCCTCCCACCCAGCCTTTGACCCAGGTGTCCCACTCCCATTTCATACATTGTCCACATCCCATTTTAAGTTTTCAGTCACCTTTGTCAGAGTGGAAGGGGGTGGCTGGGGCCTTCCAGGTGGGGGCAGGCAGTGTCTGACTGAGGCTCATGTTCTAACTCCTGCTCTGGTGCTCCTCCCCATGTAGGAAGAGCGAATCCGGCGTGGGGATGACCTGAGGCTGCAGATGGCAATAGAGGAGAGCAAGAGGGAGACCGGGGGCAAGGAGGAGGTGAGTGGGTGGGCAGCCTACCGTTCCCACTGGCTCAACTCCTGCTCTGGCCGAGGTGACTGTGGTGTAGTGATTGCTCCTGAGACTGAAGAGGGAGGCCCAGAGCTGCTGCAAGAGCCTGACCTGCCACAGGAAAGGGCATAGGGAGTCTGTCCCACCTATTCCTCAGGCACTCCCAAGGGCAATGCCTGTGTTAAAACCTGCGGGCCAGTGGTCCCTGACCAGGTCTCCTCTCTGACCCCTGCCCCAGGTTTCCTTCCCAGAGCTCCCAGTCTACTGCGGCATGTGGACAGGGCTTGGCTGGGCGTTAGGACTGCGCTCACTCAGGGCTGGGCTATAGCTTCCTCTCTGACCTCATCCTCCAGTCTTTTGTCTGTGGTTTCTCCTGAGTGTCTGTCTCTCTCCATGGGTTCTGCTGCTTGTTCCCCCTGAGGGCTAGCCGGTCTCCAGGCCAACCCAGGCATGAGATGTGGGTGCCTGGAGGGCAGATAGCTGACCTTGCCCAAGGCCCCACTGCCTCTCCTCCCTGCTCTGCCTCCTTGGCCCAGGGCAGGAGCGTGACTGAGGTTGATGGCTGATGGCTGGCGGCAGGACTCTGCACTTGGCTCTCCCTGGGGCCATTTGCCTCATGATTGCCAATTAGGGGTATGTGTATGTCTGTGGGGCACCTCCACTTGTAGAGAGAGGGCCTTTGGTCAGCCCCAGAACACCTGTACGTTGTTTAGATGTATGTGTGCACATACAGTGTTGGGTGGCCAGTGTGTGCTGGGGAAACGTGTGCTCAGGGAGACCTGGCAGGGTCCCAGGGAAGGGGGGGTGAACAAGGTCAGCTGAAAAATATAGTCAAGACCCAGTGTGGGGGGTGAGGTTCTGTGAGTTAAGGAGAGAGCTAGGTTTCTGCCCTCATTCAGGGGCTGATCAGAGGACCTGGGGGCAGGTGGGTTTTAAAGGGCCACCTGGCTACGATGCAGGGAGTAGACTGGGGCCAAGGTGGAGGGAGCTAGGCTGGGGTTCTTTGGTGATGTTCTGGGCCAGAGGTGGGGGGAGGTAGACAGAAGAGGTTCTGTCCTGGTGGATATGGGAGAGGATGGCCCAGGCTCTTGTCTGCTCACCTAGGCCCTGTGGCTCCCTCTGCAGGGCTCCCCACCATGTTCCATCCCTCTGGGCCCCCTCACATTCTGCTCTTCTCTCTCCTGCAGTCATCTCTCATGGATCTTGCTGATGTCTTCACGGCCCCGGCCCCTACACCAGCCTCAGACCCGTGGGGGGGCCCAGCGCCCATGGCTGTCCCTGGCCCCACAGCTGCCCCTGCCTCAGACCCCTGGGGGGGTCCTGCTGTCCCTCCGGCTGCTGACCCCTGGGGTGGCACGGCCCCCACGCCAGCTTCTGGGGACCCCTGGAGGCCTGCTGCCCCTGCAGGGACCTCTGTTGACCCTTGGGGTGGGACACCAGCCCCTGCGGCTGGAGAGGGGCCCACACCTGATCCATGGGGAAGCTCTGATGGTGAGTTCACCACCTGCTCTACTGAGGCCCTGCAGCCCTGTGCAGTTGCCCTCAGCCAGCCATGGTTTAGGATGGGGACTTTTACAGCTTGGTCCTGCTGGCAGTGGAGTGGTGCCATGGATGTTGTTGGGTCAGATGAGAGTGCCTAGGAGGGAGCTGTGGGGCAGAGGGGAGCTGTGGAGGCAGAAGCTGTGCCAGGCAGTCTGAGCATGTCTTGTGCTCCTGGGGTAAGGTTGAGTGGTAAAGGGCTAGATGCCCTTTTGGACAGGGGATGGTGGGGTGATGGAGTGAGAGGGGGCATGAGCCATGGGTAGGTCTGAGTAAGGCTGGGTGGGTTCTGTATCTGACTGGGTAGAATGCAAGTATGCGAGGAGGTGGTCTGCTAGTGGGGCTGGGGTGGTTGTACATCAGATTCAGAGGCAACAATATCTCAGCCACCCAAGCAGGGAAGCTATCAGCTCCTCACATGTCTTTTTACCCCCAGGTGGAGCTCCAGTCAGTGGGCCCCCAGCTTCCGATCCCTGGGCACCGGCACCAGCGTTCTCAGACCCTTGGGGGGGCTCGCCTGCCAAGCCCAGCACCAATGGCACTGCAGGTACTGGGTGGCCCTGAGCCAGGTGGGGGCAGCAGAGTCCTGGGGGGTGGGTACATGTGTGAAAAGTTCACCTCCTGGGTCATAAGGGAGGAGATGGAGATGGGGCCTCTAGGTGGGTACTAAGCCGAACATCCTGGCCCCCACAGCAGCTGGGGGCTTTGACACAGAGCCTGATGAGTTCTCAGACTTTGATCGACTCCGCACAGCCCTGCCAGCCTCTGGGAGCAGCACAGGTGAGCTGACCCTCCCCCAGGTCCCTAGAAGCCTTGGTTTCTCATCCCCCATTACCTGTCTCTCTCTGTCACCTCTGTCTGCTGCAGCCAACGTTCAGGGTGAAGAGCTTGGTGGGATAAAACAAGCAGGAACCATCCATCCATCCTCAGAAAGTTATAATATATAACTTTGTAGTCATTTTAGACTTTTTAAAGAGGAGTTGCCAAAATAGTTAGAGAATTCCCTCTGGAAATTGTCCACCCAAATGCCCACCCCTCTGCCTTCGGATCATTTTCCCTGTGAGTGGGAATTAGAGTGCATCGCATGCTGTGCTCCTCTCTCTCTCTCTCTCTCTCTCTCTCTCTCTCTCTCTCCCTCCCTCCCTCCCTCCCTCCCTCCCTCCCTCCCCTCTCTTTCTTTTTTGTGGTACTGGGGATGGAACCCTGGGGCTTTCTACCTCTGGGCTACACTCCCAGACCTATTTTCTATTTTATTTGGAAACAGGGTCTCACTAAGTTGCTGAGAGCCTCACTGAGTTTCTGAGACTGGCTTTTAACATGCATGATCTTCCTCTCTCAGCCTCCCAAGTACTGGGATTAAAAGCTTGCACCACCACACCCGACTTGTGGTATCTTCTTCCTCAGGCCTATCCTCTTATCAGAGTGGCTCCAAGGCATCTCTTTATCAGTGCCAGCAGCTACATCTGCTCTCTTGTTAAAAAATAAAAAGTTCTTAGTAGGCATGGTGGCCCATGCTTATAATCCCAGTACTTGGGAGGCTGAGACGGGAGGATCACTTAGGTTTGAAGCCAGCCTCAGCTACTTAGTGAGGCTCTCAGCAACTTAGTGAGACCCTGTTTCCAAATAAAATAGAAAATAGGTCTGGGAGTGTAGTAAGCCTATGGGTTTCATCCCCAGCACCACCAAAAAAAAAAAAAAAAGTTCTTGAAGCCAGGCGTGGTACGCACACTTGTAATCCCAGCATTTGGAAAGCTGAGACAGGAGGATCACTGCTTGGGGTCAGCCTGGTCAACCTCAGCTATATAGTGAGGTCCTTTGCAACTCTTGTGAGACCCTGTTTCAAAATAAAGAATAAAAAATAGGGCTGGGGTGTAGCTTAGAGGTAGAATGCTTCTGGGTTCCATCCCCAGTACTGCAAAACAAACAAAAAAATTCTTGAATTCAGCAAACTTGAGGCATAGAAACACATAACCATCCACTGATTAAGCCTGTAGGAAGAAGGCACTCCCAACACTTCCCAGCCTCCCTAATACCAGGATTAACTTAGATTAACTCTTTTTTTTTTTTTTTTTTTTTTGGTGGTACTGAGGGTGGAACCCAGAGGCTTTCTACCTCTGGGCTATACTTCCAGACCTTTTTAATATTTTATTTGGAAACAGGGTCTCACTAAGTTGGTGAGAGCCTCACTAAGTAGCTGAGGCTGGCTTGAACCTGTGCGATCCTCCTGTCTCAGCCTCCCAAGCGGGGGTATTACAAGCCTGCGCCACCACGCCCAGCTAATTTAGATTAACTCTTGAGTCTGCAATTTTCATTCTTCTCAGCCTCCCCACCCAACCTCCTATACAAATTTGCAGTATGTGACATTAGAATTCTTACATCTTCGCTAGGCGTGGTCACACACACTTGTAATCCCAGTGCTTTGGAATTGAGACGGTGGATTTCAGGTTTGAGGACAGCCTCAGCAAATAGTGAGACTCTCATCAATCTAGCGAGACCCTGTTTCAAAATAAAAATAAAATCGGGCTGGGGGTAAAGCTCAGAGGAAGAATGCTCCTGGTTTCAATTCCCAGTGACATAAACACACAGAGAAATTCTTACATCTTTTTGTGTGTGTGTGGTACTGGGGATTGAACCTGGGGTATTCTACCTGAGCTACACCTCCAGCCCTGTTTTAGTTTTATTTTGAAACAGGGTCTTACTAGTTTGATGAGAGTCTTAACTACTTGCTGAGACTGTCCTCCAACCTATGGTCCTCCTATCTTAGCCTCCCAAGTACTGGGATTATAGGTATGCACCACCATGCCCAGCTTACAACTGTGTAAAAAAAAAAAACCAGACCTTATGCCAACAAATGTTATCAACTCTGCCAAGTCATTGGCATCTGCCCTTGTTTCTTCACTTTAAAGGTCTTACATGGGACTGTAATTAGTAGGCTTTTTGTGGGGGATGCTCCTTTGAGACTGGAAATACCTTGTAGGCAGAAGTTCTTCAGTCAGCAACAGGCCCTTCCCTGAAACAGTCACTAGTCTGGTTGTTGGGGCACTCTAGTTCCATTATTCCCTCAGTGCTTGTACATTGGAACTAAATCCCTATGGTTTTTAATCAGGGCACTGCCGCTTGAGCTGCCAGCACTGAACAGACAGTGCTCCATCTGCCCCTCAGTCCTCCCCGAGAACTTGGGCAGCAGGTCCTCAGCCTGTGTCCTTTGTGCTTGGGTGGCCCTGCTGTCCCACCTGTCTGAGCCCCTTCCTGCTTCTTCCAGGGGAGCTGGAGTTGCTCGCTGGAGAGGTGCCCGCCCGCAGCCCTGGGGCCTTTGACATGAGTGGGGTCGGGGGTTCTCTGGCTGAGGCTGTGGGGAGTCCCCCACCTGCTGCCACCCCAACCCCCACACCCCCAACACGGAAGACGCCTGAGTCATTCCTGGGGCCCAACGCAGCACTCGTTGACCTGGACTCACTGGTGAGCCGGCCGGGCCCCACGCCACCGGGAGCCAAGGCCTCCAACCCCTTCTTGCCAAGCGGTAAGTATAGGTTGCAGACCTCCTTGCTGTCCCGCCGGAGCCAATGCCTCGCAGGCAGGGATGTTTCTCCCGACCTGTACACATGTACATTGCAGACACACTGGGTAGGCTGGGCCCGCTGATTGCTCCTTGTTTTCTCTCTGCAGGAGCCCCAGCCACTGGCCCCTCCGTCACCAACCCTTTCCAGCCAGCACCCCCTGCGACGCTCACCCTGAACCAGCTCCGTCTCAGCCCCGTGCCCCCAGTCCCTGGAGCGCCACCCACCTACATCTCTCCCCTGGGTGGGGGCCCTGGCCTGCCCCCCATGATGCCCCCAGGTCCTCCGGCCCCCAACACTAACCCTTTTCTCCTATAATCCAAGGCAGCAGGGGGGCCTGGTCTGGCCAGCTTCCCCCATTTCTGCTTACTGGGAGATCAGTGTTGTGAGTGCATGTGAAATGGGGGACCCCCAGTGCCCTCCCCCTTCTGGGGCCCACTCACACTACACCCTCTTTCCACATCCCCAACTCACCTCCCCAGAGAGAAACTGGACACAGGGATGGGGAGGAGAGCCGGCCAGAGGAGGACCCTTTTCCGTGGCATTAGAAGGGGGAGGGGCAGCTGGGGTCTCCCCACCATTCTCCCTCCCTCCAAATGTGTTACCCCCCCAATCAGTGTTTGAGCCTCCTCATTCCCCTTTGCACCCCTTGGTGAATCCTTGGTGATGATTTTGGCAACTTCGGGAATAAATGGCAATTCTCATGGGTGTGGCTCCCCAAATTCCCTTTCACGGTCCATGTGTCCCTCAGAAGCTTGTTCCCCTGGGGGATTCAGGGCTTGGACCCTGGTACCTTTTGGGGTGCAGCTGGAAGCAGCTCCTTTCTTAAAAGCATTTATTTCCCTGACCCAGTCGTGGGGTAGTAGAGGAGTGGAGCTGAGTTGAGCTGATGTGGTCCTTGAGTGTGAGGCTTCAAACATACTGTGGCCAGCGGACACCTGGTCTATGCTGGAGTATCAGTCAAGAAGGTGGTGGTGAGATGCTAAGAATCATTGAGAGGTGGCACATGTTTAACACATGGTCCTCATTACCCTCACCTGCGCCCACTGCAGGCATCAGGAATCCATCCCAGCACTCCTTGGAATCTTGGAGTCAGTCTGTGCTAAGAGTGGATCTCCAGGGACCATCTGGTCACCAGCACATCATCATCAGATGTGCTGGGCCACATCTGATAAGAACTATCCTGAGGCTTCAGGCTTCCCAGCAAGACGAATGAAGCTCTCATCTCCACGTATGGATGGGTGTTGGCCATCTGCAGCCCAGGGGCCTCTGGTGAGGACCCACCATGTCTATTTATGGCATGTGGGCTATCCTTATATGTGAGGTCTCCTGTTACTTCACAGGGCTGGGTCCTGGGGATCCAGGCATGGGGATGGAACTTCATCCTTGCCTATTGCTTGGGTTGAGAGGACAGATGGCCATGTCACAGTAGCGGAGCCCAAGGCAGTACTCAAGCTGGCCAGTGTTCCCAAGATACCCAGAGGAGATGTGGTTGGCAACTCCTGGGCTTGTAACTTCTATTCCCCATAGGTGCCCTCGTGTGCCCTGCCTCCCTGGTGGAAACCTGAGTCTCAGAGATGACCCTGAGGATGGTGCCCCATGTGGATAGTAGGGTAAAAGTGCTTGGTCATGGGTGACACAAAGCTAGTGTCCGGTACTTACTGTGAAATGTACCTTGGCCTGTTGGCATCAGGGAACATATTCTTGTCCCCAGCTCAGAAACCAGCTCCTGCTTCCTCCTACAGGCTAGGATGTTGGGAGGTTGTGGGGATGAAATAGCTGGCCGGCTACTCCACACAGGAAAGGACGCTAGGCTTGTTGGGGGGGTCAGCAAGATTCAGTGTCTGTGGCTCAGCCAGAGAAGGTAGCCCCCTTCTCCCACCTGGGATCCTGGATTGGGTGTGGGTGCCAGGGGACTCTGCAGGAGAAAACAAAAGGGTTTGCCATCCCTGGGTGGCAGACTGTGCTCTTTACTTGGGTTTCTCTGAGACCCATTCTCCAGTCCTTGGTGGATGGTCTGGAGGACACTTGTGGGGCTGCAGGGAGGCAGACACTTGGTCTCAACTCAGCTTGGTGGCCACTGAAGTCAAACCCTCTGTCCCGACCTGAGGATGTCACAGGATCTCATAGTTCAGGTAAGAGGAGGGCAATAAAATGAGTCCCTGCTGCTTGGCCTTGGTGGAAGGAGTTGGGACTTAGTGACAGCATCATCCCCTTTGCGTTTTCCATATATTTCTTACGGCATGAAAAGTACAAAGTAGCACCAAAGATCTGTGTCTTCTTGTTTACTCCTTTTTCCAGAGTATTCCAGCTGCCAGGGTTCTAGTGGGCACTGTTGTTTGAGGCCCCAGTACCCATTGTGACCTTCCATATCTGGACTTGAAATGAGTGCTCATTCAGGACTCAGTTCACTCTGCTGTAGGCACTCTGCTCCTGCAGGTACATCTCATCCTCAGGCAGGATGTCCTGTTAAAAAAAAAAAAAAAAAAGTTCAGTGACACCTGATAGAGCATGGTAGGGAAGAGCATCCAGCATCACAGGGTTAGGTACAAGGGCCCTGTGGTGGGGTCTTGCACTGGGGCAGAGGTTTGGCTCAGTCCTGATTGGGATGAGCAAGTACGTATTTATGGCCAAGAAGCAGGATGGGGTCTGGATGGAACGTGACCAACGGAGCACTAGGACTGAGGAGGATTCTTGCTGAAGGGAAGTCAGGTGACTGGACAGCTCCTGGGGGATGCGGAACCCTAGAGGGTGAGCAGAGGGAAGGGCAATTTAGAGATTGCTGAAACTAGATTTTACTGGGAAGTGCACAGATGGGCCTAGGAGAAGGTTCAAGAGCCCACCAAGGTGGCTAAGCAATCCCATCAGGCCAGGGCTAACCTGGGCACCTGTGTAGAGGGGCTGAAGTAAGTGCTGGAAGAGCTCTCCTGGGGTGTGAATGGGGCAAGAGGGGCGCCTTGGTTTTGACAGTTCTAGTCCTGGCTTGGGCTGTGTGGTGGATTGAAAGGCCCCTTCCTCGGGCCTGTGGGTATCTACAGCAGATGGCACCTGGGTTTGGTACTCTGGTTGGCCCTGGGTTGCGGAGCTGGTAGGAAGGCTCCCTCCAACCCTAGGCCCGGTCACTTGTACGGTGGGCACATCAGCCTCACACAGTCACCCTCCTTGCTCAGCAGAGGGGTACACTGGCCCTGCTTCCTCTGCAGTCACCCAGCTTGGCACTCTCCTAGCTCTGTTGTCACACAGCCTTGGCCGCGCTAGCATTGCTAGTGCCTTCTCCCAGCGTGCTGCCGCCACAGCCTGAAGTCCATTCAGGCTCACAGACTCCTCGCCAGCCTCTGCTTTAGCTCGCTGGCTCCTGTCTCCTGTGCAGCGCTGTGCGCTTCTTTGCACCACTTGATTTTGTGAATAATTTTGCTGTTATGCAGCTCCGGTGCCCCTGCACTGCATTGTGACTCATGTTTCCATTTAATTTTAGGGATAACTCATAAATGTTAGGTTTTTTTGGTTTGAGTATCTGCATTTTTTTAGTTTGAATATTTATCATGTTTTCTCTTTTTTTGCACTAGAGACTGAACCCAAGGACGTCCAGTGACTGAGCGAGAGCCACAGTCCCCCCCACCCCCGTTAGTACAGAGGATTGAATGCAGAGGTGTTCTTTCTCCGGGCTGCATCCCCAGCCTTTTTTATTTTTATTTTTATTTATTTATTTATTTATTTATTTATTTATTTATTTATTTATTTATTTATTTTGGTGGTGCCGGGGTTCCTGGAAGCCCTTCTACCTCCGGGCTACACTCCCAGACCTATTTTTACATTTTTATTTGGAAACAGGGTCTCCTAAGCCAGCGCGCGCGGCTGGCTTCGAACCTGCGCGATCCTCCTGTCTCCGCCTCCCAAGCGCGGGGATTACAAGCATGCGCCGCCACGCCCGGCCAGCCTTTTTTATTTTGAAACTGTCTTGCTAAATTGCTGAGGGTCTCCCAAAATTGCTGAGGCTGGCCTCAAACCTGCAACCCACCTGTCTCAGCTTTCCAAATACTGGGATTACAGGTGTGCATCACCATCCCGGGTTTGACGCACAGCCTCTCCTCCTTTTTGAGACAGGGTCTCACTAAGTTTCCTAGGCTTGCCACTGCTACCACTCCTCCTCTTCCTCCATCATCATTTTCTCCTCCTCCTCCTACTAGAGACTGAACCTAGAGGCATTCAACCCCTGAGCTACACCCCAGCCCTCTTTATTTTTTGTTTTGAAACATGAGCTAGCTAGGTTGCTAGGAGGTCTTGCTAAGTTGCTGAGGTTGGCCTCTACTTGTGATTCTCCTGTTTCAGCCTCCCAAGGCATGCAAAACCAAGCCTAGCTCTCCAGGCTTGTGTTGAACTTATAAACCTCCTATCCTGCCTCAGCCTCTTGAGTATCTGGGATTACAGGTGTGGGTCACCACATCTGAGTATTTATTTTATTTTATTTATTTATTATTATTATTTTTTTTTTCGGGTCTGGGGATGGAACCCAGGGGCATTTGACCTCCGAGCTACACCCCCTGCCCTACTTTTTATTCTTTCTTTTGAAACCGGCTCTCACTGAATTGCAGAGGGCCTCACTAAGTAGCTGAGGCTGTCTGTGAACTGTGATCCTCCAGGTCTCCGCCTCCCGAATGCTGGGATTACAAGCATGCGCCACCATGCCCGGCTCTGACTATTTATAACTTCAAAGAGCATTATATACTTTAATACAAATTTTGTTTTGGTCTTTTTTTAAATACAAAGTGTGTATGTGTGTGTTGTGGTAGTGGTGTACTGGGGATTGAACCCAGCAGCATTTGACCTCCAAGATATCCCCCCAGCCCTATTTTATCTTTTATTTATTTAGTTAGTTATTTTCTGCAGTACTAGGGATGGAACCCAGGGGCGTTCTACCTCCAAGCTACACACCCAGCCCTATTTTATCTTTTATTTGTTTAGTTAGTTATTTTCTGCAGTACTAGGGATGGAACCCAGGGACGTTCTACCTCCAAGCTACACACCCAGCCCTATTTTTTATTCTTTATTTTGAAACAGGGTCTCATTGAATTGCAGAGGGCCTCACTAAGTAGCTGAGGCTGTCTGTGAACTGTGATCCTCCTGTCTTAGCCTCCTAAATGCTGGGATTACAAGCATGCGCCACCATGCCAGGCACCAGCCCTATTTATTTTATTTTATTTATTTGTAGTACTGAGGACAGAACCCAGGCGCCTTCTACCTCTGGGCTATGCTCCCAGATCTATTTTATGTGTTATTTGGAAACAGGGTCTCACTAAGTTGCTGAGAGCCTCACTAAGTAGCTGAGGCTGGCTTCCAACCTGTGCGATCCTCCTGTCTCAGCCTCCCAAGCACTGGGATTACTAGCGTGCTCTACCACTCCTGGCTCTATTTTTTATTCTTTATTTTGAAACAGGGAGGGTCTCACTGAGTTGCAAAAGGCTTCACTAAGTAGCTGAGGCTATCCGCGAACTGTGACCCTTCTGTCTCATTGTCCCAAATGCTGGGATTACAAGTGTGTGCCACCATGCCTGGCTTTATTTTTTGTTTTTGAATCAGGATCTTGCTAGGTTGCTGAGAGTCTGCTGTTTGCTGAGGCTGGCCTAGAACCTCTTATCCTCCTGCCTCATCCTCTCAAGTGACTACAGGAATGTGCCACTAAACCCAGTTTAACAAACTTTTGATGGATGTTTTATTTGTCTGTTTTAGAAGAGGGGTGGGGGAGGGAAGGAGCTAACCTAGGACCTGCCATGCTAGATAAGCCCCTTATGAGCTATACTTCTATCCCTTAATAAATATATATATATATATATATATATATATATATTTAATGTGGATGGTACTGGGAATGGAACCCAGGGGCCATCTACCTCTGACCTACACCCTCAGATTTATTTTAGTTTTATTTTGAAACAGCCTTGATAGGTTGATGGGAGTCTCACTACTTGCTGAGACTCTTCTTGAATCTGAGATCCTCCTTTCTCAGCTTCCCAAGTACAGGGATTACAGGTGTGTGCCACCATGCCTGGCTTAATGGATGTTTTCAGGCACAAAAAAACTATAGACAAAGCCGGATATGATGGTGCGCACATGTTCCTGGCTATGGGCTTAAGGTCACTTTTAGCAATTTAGAGAGATTCTTAGCAACTTAGTGAGACCCTGTTTCCAAATTAAAAATAAAAATAGGGCTGGGGGTATGGGTCAGAGGTAGAATGTCTCTAGGTTCAGTCTTCAGTAACATACAACTATAGACAACCGTATTAGAATTCCCCTTCCAGCAGCCAGTGAAAAGCCTCACCCAGTTTCTTCTATTTATTTTATTTGGTACTGGGGATTGAACCCAGAAGCATTCTACCTCAGCTCCATCCCCAGCCCCATTTATTTTTTATTTGGATAGTCTCACTAAATGGTTGAGGCTGGCCTTGAACCTTCAATTCTTGTGGTTTAGCCTCCCAAGTACTGGGATTATAGGTATGTGCCACCACACCTGACTGGTTTCTTCCATTTATTTTGAGTAACCCTGTTTTATCCACAACGCCCTCAGAGTCCTGTCCCCTGGAACATTTTCTTTTTCTTTTTTTTTTCTTTCTTTTTTTTGGAGAGGGGTACTGGGAATGGAACCCAGAAGCATTGTACTTCTGAGCTACACCCTCAGCCCTATTTTATTCTTTATTTTAAACAGGGTCTCACTAAGTTGTGGAGGGCCTCACTACTCTGGAGTATTTTATTTTAATATTATTTTTTGTGGTACTGGAGATTGAACCTAGAGGCATTCTACCTTCAGGCTACACTTCTAGCCCAATTTTATTTCTTATTTGGAAACAGGGTCTTGCTAGGTTGCTGAGTGAGTATTTGCTGAGCCTCTCCTGTCTTAGCCTCCCAAGTACTGGGATTCCACGCATGTGTTACCACACCTGGCTGAGCACTTAAAAAGTGATAATTAAGCTGAGCATGGTGGCACATGCTTGGAATCCCAGTACTAGGGAGTCTGAAACAGAAGGATTGCGTAGGTTCGAAGCCAGCCTCAGTTACTTTAGTGAGGCTTTCAGCAACTTAGTGAGACCCTGTTTCCAAATAAAATATAAAATAGGTCTGGGAGTGTAGCCTGGAGTTGTAGAAAGCCCCTGGGTTCCATCCCTAGTAACACACACACACACACACACACACACACACACACACACACACACATACATACGATAATTAAGTTGGGCCATGATGGTGCACACATTATGTAATCTCAGTACTTTGGAGATTGAGACAGGAGGAGGATGGCAAGTTTGAGACCACCCTCAGCAACTTATCAAGACCCCATTTCAAAATAAAAAATTAAGAGGGCTGGCAATGTAGCTTGGAGGTAGAATGGCTTGGGTTTGATCCCTGGTAACACCCTCCTCACTCCATGTTAATTCTACTCCCTAGACGCAGTTGGGGAGCCCCAGGCAGTAGCTAGCCCACTGCGTTCAGAGGAGGAACATTTGTAGGGAGGAGGCTCATGAGTGACTGTTGCAGAATGGGTTCCTTGTCTTGGGGAATGTGCTGGTGGGCTAAGTCTAAGTCTACACCTATCCCTAATTTAGCATCATTAAGTCCACCCATGCCTGGGCTTCTGTCTTACTCAGGATACAGGTGTGGGGGCTACAGTACTCATCTCTGGAACACATTTATCTTTTTTAGGCCCTCCCTGCTGTTACCATTTGATGTCTCTGACTTTACTCCATTAACTTTAATTTTTTTTGGGGGGTGGGGGTGCTGGGAATAGAACCCAGAGGCATTCTACCTCTGAGCTACACCCCAGTCTCCCTTCCTTCCTTCCTTCCTTCCTTTTTTCTTTCCTTCTTGAAATAGGGTCTCACTGAATTGTGAAGGGCTTCACTAAGTAGCTGAGGCTGTCTGTGTGCAAACCGTAGCCTCTGGTCTCCACCTTCCGGGGGATTACAAGCATGTGCCACCACACCCAGCCTCCCTAGTTTTATTTCTTATTTGGAAACAAGGTCTTGATAGGTTGGTGAGAGTTTCACTACTTGCTAAGGCTGTCCTTGAACCTGAGATCCTGTCTTAGCCTCCTAAGTATTGGGACTACAGGCATCTGCAACCATGCCTGGCTATTCCATTTCCTTTAAAAGAAGCAGAAGAATGTAATAATAACATATTCCAATTCTCCTGAATCCTGTGGAGTGACGTCAGATACTTTCCCTGTTTGTGAAAAGGGAGGAGACAATATAAGAAAATCGCCTGAAGAAAAGCAGCCACCTGAAGAAGAGGCTAGAAATAATATCATTTATTCTGCATCTTTATGTTTCTCAGCCCTTATGAAATACTTTACTTGACCAAAGACCCTGTGTCTCTTTTCTCTTTCCCCAGGAAATTTTGGCTGCATTGATTCTTAGTAGGAACTGGCCTTTTTATCCACCCCCCCCCTTTTTATTGTGGTACTAGGGATTGAACCTAGGGGCATTCTACCTCCGTGCTGCACCCCCTAGTCCTTATTTTTTGTCTTGAAACAAGGTCTTGCTAGGTTGCTGAGAGTCTCACTAAGTTGTTGAGGCTGGCCTCAAGCCTGTGATCCTCCTGTCTGGGATTATAGACATGCGCCAACCTTTAATGGAAACATCTGTTATACCTTAAAATACTGAGTTTTTGGGGCCCTACCTGGCTTGTGATTTGGATATACTTTGATGTAAAATGAATGAATGAATTTTTTTCTTTTCTTTCTTTTTTTTTTCTTTCTTTATTTTCTTTATTTTCTTTTTTTATTTTTTATTTTTGGTGGCACTGGGGTTCCTGGAAGCCCTTCTACCCCCGGGATACACTCCCACGGGCTACACTCCCAGAACTATTTTTTACTTTTTTTTTTATGTGGAAACAGGGTCTCAAGCCAGCGCGGCTGGCTTCAAACCTGCGCGATCCTCCTGTCTCTGCCTCTCAAGTGCGGGGATTACAAGCGTGTGCCACCACACCCGGCTTGAATGAATGAATTTAATTCTTCATTTGTCCAAGAAATATTCACTGTATTCTTTCCACTCTTAGAATATACCTTCTGCAGCCTGTATGCTCATATGATGGTCAGCTCTGGAAAGACCCGTATGGGGGACAGGCCTGTGTTTGCTTGGGTCTACTTGTTTCTGCCTGGGACGGCACTGTTCTGAGAGGCTGCAGTGGGAAATGCCCCCAACTAGGGATTCCAGCCCTGGCACACATGCCAGGGCTCTTCCACTGAAGTGCGATCACCTGTTTGTATGTGCAGCACAGGAAGTTGTCAGAGACCCTCTCTTTTCTGCAGAGAGTTGGTGGTTATTGGCCGGGCATCGATAGAACTTTCTGAAATGCTGGAAATTTCCTTTGTGTTTGTACAACACAGATGCCACTAGCCATGCGCTGCTGTTGAGAACCTGAGGTATGGGCATGTGTATACATACAACACATGCACACATATGTACTAGGCACCAGACCCAGGAGCCTTCTATCTCTGAGCTACACCCCAGCTGTTTATTTTTTACTGTGAAACAGGGTCTCCTAAGTTGCTTAGATTGGCCTTAAACCTGTGATCCTCTTCTCTGAGCCTCCAAAGTACTAGGATTATAGGTATGTGCCACCATGCCCAGAGAGATATTTAATCTTTTTTTTTTTTTTTTTTTTTCAGTACTGGGGCTGGAACCCAAGGACATTGTACCTCTGAGCTACACCCCAGCCCTGTTTTTTTTATTTTGAGACAGGGTCTCACTGAGTTGCAAAGGGCCTCACTAAGTAGCTGAGACTGGCCGCGAACTGTGATCCTCCTGTCTTGGCCTCCCAAATGCTGGGATTAGAAACTTGCACCACCACGCCTGGCACCAGGCTTAATCTTGCTTGCTAAATTTTAATGAATTTAAATTGAGGAGCTTTCCTTGACTTTTAGGTTTTGAGTCCAGTAGAGGGCGCCAGAGACTGGAGCATGTGCACACACATGTATTCACTCCCTGTGCCCTCTTGCACAAGGTCCTGGGTACCCTGACCCACTAGATCGTGGTCGCTGTCCCGCCTAGTCCCCCACTCAATAGACATACACTACTTCTGCTTCACTGTGGTCTCCTCCCAGGCCCCATTTTCATCCCTGACAGACTCCTGAACTGGTACATTGTCTCAGTATACCTATGTGTGGTCACTGGTATGAGCAGAGCTGATGTGTCTTCCCCAAATCCATATGTCTTGAAGCCCTAACCCCCAGTCTCTCTCAGAATGTGACTATACTTAGAGACAGGCCCTTTAATAGGCAGTGAAGGGGCCAGGTGTGGTGGCGCACACTTGTAATCCCAGCATTTGAGAGGCTGACATAGGAGGCTCTCAGTTTGCCACCAGCCTCAGCTGCTTAGTGAGGCCCTCTGCAACTCAGTGAGACCCTGTTTCAAAATAAAGAATAAAAAATAGGGCTGGGGGTATAGCTTGGAGGTAAAACGTCCCTGGGTTCCATCCCCAGTACTGCAAAAAATAAAATTTAAAAAAGGCAGTGAAGGGGGCCTGACATGTACTTGGGAGGCTGAGACAAGAGGATTGTGCAGGTTCAAAGCCAGCCTTAGCTACTTAGTGAGGCTTGCAGCACCTTAGTGAGACCCCATTTCCAAATAAAAATATAAAATAGGTCTGGGAATATAGCCTGGAGGTAGAAGGCCCCTGGATTCCATCCCCAGTACCACACACACATACCCAAAGAGAAAGCAGAGGAAGGTAAAATGAGGCTCTTGGGTGGGTCCTAATCCAATATGGCAGGGATCCTCATTTTTTAAAAATTAGGACACAAACACACAGAGGGAAGGCCATCTGCAGGCCAAAGAGAGAGTCCCTGGGAGAAACCAACCCCACTGACACTGGCTTGGACATCTGGCCCCCAGAACGGTGAGAAAATAAATTTATGTTGTTTAAGCCACCAAATATAGGACTTTGTTATGGCAGCCTAGCTGAGCAGACCCAGATGATGGATTTAATATATACAGTGTTCTAGGCAGCTTTTATCCTTGTGTACAGTGAAATAAACATGGTTTGTCAAACATGGTTTCTCAGTGTTCCAAGAATCAAGGCAAACCAGGCATGGTGGCACATGCCTGTAATCTCTGTACATGGGAGGCTGAAACAGGAGGATCACAGGTTTGAGGCCAGCCTCAGCAACTTAGTGAGACCCTTTTAATAATTAAAAAATAGCTCAGAGAGCCAGGCGTGGTGGTGCACTCTTGTAATCCCAACATTCAAGAAGCTAAGACAGGAGGATCACGGTTCAAAGACAGCCTCAGCTACTTAGTGAGGCCCTTTGCAACTCAGACCCTGTTTCAAAATAAAGACTTAAAAATAGGGCTGGGGGTGTAGCTCAGAGGTACAATACCCCTGGGTTCTATCCACATTATCAAAAAAGAAAAAAAAAATAGCTCAGAGATAGAACATTCTTGGGTTCAATTCCCAGTACCACTCCCAAGCAAGCATGTTTTCTTCTTCTTCTTCTTCTTCTTCTTCTTCTTCTTCTTCTTCTTCTTCTTCTTCTTCTTCTTCTTCTTCTTCTCCTTCTCCTTCTCCTTCTCCTTCTCCTTCTCCTTCTCCTTCTCCTTCTCCTTCTCCTTCTTCTTCTTCTTCTTCTTCTTCTTTTTTTTTTTTTGGTGGTACTGGGGTTCCTGGAAGCCCTTCTACCTCCGGGCTACACTCCCAGACCTATTTTTTAACTTTATGTGGAAACAGGAAACAGGGTCTCTTAAACCAGCGAGGCTGGCTCGGAACCAGCGCGATCCTCCTGTCTCTGCCTCCCAAGCCCGGGGATTACAAGCGTGCGCCACCACGCCCGGCTAGCATGCCTTCTTTGTGAATGTGTGTACTAAGGATTAAACTCGGAGTCATTCTACCTCTGAGCTGCACCTCTGACCCTATTTTATTAATTTTTAATTTTGAAGCAAGGTCTCACTAAGTTACAGAGGGCCTTACTAAATCGCTGAGGCTGGCCATGAACCTGCAATCCTCCTATCTCGGCCTCCCAAGTACTGGGATTATAAGCATGACCCCGTTATACCTGGCCCAAGCAGCTTTTTATAATGAAATACATGTATTCAAAGAATTAAAGTATGCTAAGAATAAATGAACAAATAGGAATCTCAGAGGAATGAAAATGATAAAAAGCCAAGTAGAAATTTTCAGAGTAAAAATTACAATAACTGAAATGAAAAATTTAGTAGGTAGGCTGAATTCAGAAGATGGGCTTATACACACACACACACACACACACACACACACACACACACACACACACATATATATATATATATATATATATATATATTGGATACTGCATCTACACCCCTAGCCCTATTTTTTAATTTAATTTAATTTTATTTGCGGGTCTGGGAATGGAATCCAGGGGCATTTGACCTCCGAGCTACAGCCCCTGCCCTATTTTTTATTCTTTATTTTGAAACCGGGTCTCACTGAGTTGCAGAGGGCCTCACTAAGTAGCTGAGGCTGTCCGCGAACCGTAATACTCTGTTCTCAGCCTACCGAATACTAGGATTTCAAGGGTGCGTCACCACGCCCGGCTTATTTTTTATTTTAGTAGGGTCTTACCGAGTTACTGAAGGTCTCGCCGAGTTGCTGATGCCAGCCTTGAACCTGCTATTCTCCTGTCTCAGCCTTCCTAGTACTCAGATTACAGGCATGTACCACCACATCTGGCCCATCATAATTTATTTTTTTGTGATACTGGGAGTGGAACCCAGGGGCTTTTCTGCCTCTGGGCTATACTCCCAGACCTGTTTCATACTTTATTTGGAAACAGGGTCTTACTAAGTTGCTGAGAGCCTCACTAAGTAGCTGAGGCTGGCTTCCAACCTGTGGGATCTTCTTGTCTCAGCCTCCCAAGCACTGGGATTACAAGCATGTGCCACCATGCCCAGCCCATCATAATTTTTTTTTTCGGGTCTGGGGGATGGAACCCAGGGGCATTTGACCTCCGAGTTACACCCCCTGCCCTATTTTTTATTCTTTATTTTGAAACTGGGTCTCACTGATTTGCAGAGGGCCTCACTAAATAGCTGAGGGTGTCCACGAACTACGATCCTCCAGTGTCAGCCTCCTGAATGCTGGGATTACAAGCATGGGCCACCATGCCCAGCCCATCATAATATTTAAATGGTAGAAAAAAATAGTGAGTTTGAGGATAATACATTATCATCCAAATGAAAATCAGTGTAAAAAGACAATAACATTAAATTAAGAGGGATCTATGGGACAATATCAACCATTAGAACATACATGTAACTGGAATCTAAGCAGAAGCAGAAAAAGGAAAAAGAACAGAAAAATTAGTTGATCAAATACAGGCTGAAGCAGCAGGTCATGGTGTTGCACTCTTGTAATCCCAGTACTTGGGAGGCTGAGACAGGAGGATCATAGGTTTGTGGCCAGCCTCAGATACTTAGGCCCTCTACAACTTAGTAAGACCCTGTTTCAAAACTAAGAATAAAAAATAGGGCTGGGGGTATAGCTCAGAAGTAGAATGCCCCTGGGTTCAACCCCTAGTTCTGACCCCCAATATATATATGTGTGTGTGTGTGCATATATGTATATGTATATATACACATATATGTATGTATGTATGTATATATTTATATATGGGCTGAAAAATTCTAAATTTGAGAGAAAACATATTAGCCAAGAAACTTAACAGACCCTAAGTAGATTATAGGCAAAGAAAGCTATACCTAGATATTCTCATAAAGTAGAAAGGCCAAAAGGTAAGAGGAAATCTTTTTTTTTTTTGCGGTACTAGGGATGGAACTCAGGGGGCATTCTACCTCCAAGCTACACCCCCAGAACTATTTTTTATTCTTTACTTTGAAACAGGGTCTCACTGAGTTGCAAAGAGCCTCACTAAGTAGGTGAAGCTGTCTGCAAACCGCAATCTTCCAGTCTCAGCCTCCCAAATGCTGGGATTACAAGTGTGCGCCACCACGCCTGGCGGTAAGAGGAAATCTTGAAAGCAGCAAAAATGACTTGTAACATTGGGTTTTTCAACCTGTAATGTTGACATTTTGGCTTGGAATGTATTGTTACCAAAGGTCATATTTTGCCTTTTATGATATTTAGCAACATCTCTGGGCTCTGGACTCTTATTTTTTCTTATCCTTTTAACATCTGTCGAATAGTGATGTCTCTTCATCCATTCATTATATTCCAGGTAACTTGTGTCCTCTCTAAAGATTTCTTAAGTTTCTTTGGTCTCTTTTGATCTTACCTAATAGTTCTGGAATCCTAGTACCTGTCCCATTTTGCTTTGCCAAATCAAGTTAACTGGGATGAGCATTTGGGAAGAAAGAAAAAGAAATATATTGACTTGCTAGCAGATTGGAGAAAACAGGGAACTTCCACATTCAGGAACAAGTCCTGGATTCTCCCCATCAAAGGAAATCAAGTCCTTTTTAAGAGTTAGTTCTCCATGCTGGCGTCTTATCAGAAGGGATGCAGTTCATGTCTGGGTCTTCCTTAAGTCAGGTCTTACTCAGATCCACGGGTGCCAGGTCCCCTTCCACAGTAAATGGATGAGAACATGTTATTTGATCATAGAGGGTAAAGGAAAGGGAGAAGACAAAAGAGAAAAAACATAAGCTTTGAAATAGACTGTGTTTTCCATATACCACAACAGAAACAAAATGCAGTATGTTTCCTTAAAGAATTGTTCAAAATGTGTTTGGGGGGGATTTAGGAGAGTTATAGACATTTAAAAATTGAGGGAGCTGGGTGTATTGGTGCACACTTATAATCCTAGTACTTGGGAGGCTGAGACAAGAGGATCAGGGTTCGGGGCCAACCTCAGCTACTTAGGCCCTCTGCAACTCAGTGAGATTCTGTTTCACAGTAAAGAATAAAAAAACAGGGCTGGGAGTGTAGCTTGGAAGCAGAATGCCCTGGGGCCCAATCCCCAGCACCACACACACACACACACACACACACACATTGAGGGGGTAAAAGCCAGGCATGATGGTGCACATCTGTAATCTCACTACTTGAGAGACTGAAACAGGAAAATTGAAGGTTCAAGTCTAGCATCATCAATTTTTTTTTTTTTTTTTTGTACTGGAGATTGAACCTAAGGCATTCTACCTCCAAACTATACTCCCAGTCCTATTTTTTATTTTCATTTTGAAACAGAGTCTCACTAAGTTGTGGAGGGCCTCACTAAGTAGCTGAAGCTGATTGCAAGCCTATGATCCTTCAATCTCAGCCTCCCAAGTAATGGGATTACAAATGTGTGCCACAATACCAGGCTCAGTCTCAGCAATTTAGGGAGATCCTATTTCAAAATAAAAAATAAAATAGAGCTGGAGGTAGAGCTCAGAGGTGGAATGCCTCTGGTTTCAACCCCCAGTACCAAAACAAAACAAACAACAAAAAAAATTAAGGGATAAAATGGAAAATGAGGAAAAGGTAGTTACTGGGGCTAGAGAGAGTTTGGGTTTAGATTATCTTTAAATTGATCCTTAAAGTGATCCTTTGCCAGTTTTCTAGATAATCCTAGCATTTCACATCTAGTAGTGGTTAATTTTAGTTGTTGACTTGATTGGATTAAGAGATACCCAGAAGCTGGGCACGGTGGCACATGCCTGTAATTACAATATTTGGGAGGCTAAGACAGACATAGGAGGATCCCAAAAGCATTTTACCTCTGAGCTACAATCTCAGCTTGATTTTTTCTTCTTTATTTTGAAACAGAATCTTAGCAACTTAGTGAGACTCTTAGCAACCTAGTGAGACCCTGTTTCAAACCCCAAAGTAAAAAAGGCTGAGGTGTAGCTCAGAGATAGAATGCATTTGGGTTCAATCTCCAACAGTATGCCCCCCATCTCCAAAAAGAAAACACAAACAAACCAAGAGATATCTAGACTCGTGGTAAACATTTTGGGGTGTAGGTGAGGTGTACCCAAGAGATTAACACATGAATCGCCTGGACCTTGTGGGGAAGACCCACCCTCATTCTGGGGCTGCACCACCCAGCTTGTGTGTATGTGTGTATGTGGGGGAGGGCTCCGGAGAGAACAAATGCAGGAGACCACCTGGTCTCTTCCCAGAGTTGGTACAGCCCCTTTCTGCTTCCTGGGACTTGGAAACCCAGGCCTATGGATCCAAGACCGGCATGAGCAGCCTCAGGGCCTCAGACCCTCCCTTGGGACTGGAATTACATCACCAGCTACTCTGAACTTCCATTGGACTTGGAGTGAGTCCATGTGATACAGTGTGTGTGTGTGGGGATATATTAGTTTAAACCCTTTTCCCCACAAACAACCTGAACCAGTCCTTGAAATTCCAAACATGATAATGTCTTTTTATATGTTAATAAGCCAACCAAGGCCTGATGGACCTTAGGAAGCCTGAGACTTTCAGTTGCACCCCAGCCTGGTGTGTGTGTGGGGGAAGCTGACATTGGCCTTAGATTTTCAGATTTCTGCCATCAGACCTGTGAGATTAAGCTTTTTAAAACCCTACTTGAGCTGGGGGTGGTGGCCCACGTTTGTAATCCCTGTGCTTGGGAGGCGGAGACAGGAGGATTGCTCAGATTAGAAGCCAGCTGGGCTGGTTTAAGAGACCCTGTTTCCAAATAAAAAGTATAAAATATGTCTGGGAGTGTAGCCCTGAGGTAGAAGGGTTTCCAGGAACCCAGTACCACAATAAATAAATAAATAAATAAATAAACAAACCCCACTTGAAGGGGACCAGCAAGCTTCTGGATCCGGAAATTTGTGTTGGTTCCTGGAAAGGACAAACCTGAGAAAGCCAGAAGCTTTTTCACCCTCCCGAGCCTGCCCCCCCCCCGCCCTCTGTGATACTGGGAATTGAACCCAAGAGCATTTTACCTCTAAGTTACAATCTCAGCTTGAGTTTTTCTTCTTTATTTTGAAACAGAATCTCATTGAGTTGTAGGAGGCCTCACTAAGAAGCTGAGGGTGGCCGTGAACCTGGGATCCTCCTGTCTCAGCCTCTCAAGTACTGGGATTTACAGGTGTGCACCCATGCCCAGCTGTGCTATCTCTCATTTTAACAAATTAAATTAGTTTGAACTAGTGGGGCATGGTGGTGCATGCTTGTAATCCTGCCCTTGGGAGTCTGAGACAGGAGGATCACGTAGGTTCGAAGCCAGCCTTAGCTACTTAGGCTCTCAGCCACTTAGTGAGACCCTGTTTCCAAATAAAGTATAAAATAGGTCTGGGAGTATAGCCTGGAGGTTAGAAAACCCCTGGGTTTTACCCCCAATACCACACACACAAAAAAATAGGGCTGGGAGTGTAGCTCGGAGGTAGAATGCCCCTGAGTTCCATCCCCAGTACCATACACACACAAAAAGAATAAAATTGGGCTGTGAATGTGCTGCAGTCTCTGGCAGTGTGTGCAGGGGAAAGCACCAAGGAGCCACTGGTCCCCACCATGGGGACAATGAACATGGCATCGTGGCCAAGCCACAGTAAAGACAAGCTTGACAAGGGACCCAAGTATGGGCAGAACTACCTGCCTTGGGCATCAATAACTGTGTGTAATCTGTGGACCCACCATATTCACAGCAATGTAGATATTCAACAAGGCAGCAAACAGCCAGCAGGTACAGCAAGAACCAGTGGCCTTGTAAATTCTGCCTCTGAGCCCCACCCGGCCTGGGGTCTTAGGAACCTGAGTGAAGAACGGGTAGGTGCTCAGGACACAGGTGGAGGACAGGGACGTGCTGCGAGCCACCAGGAGGATGTAATACACTAGTTTGCACCCAAGATCGGACAGGGGGTTCCTGAAAACAAAGGCTGCCATGATTTGGGGGAGCACAATGGACAGGAGAAGCAAGGAGTTGGCCACAGCCAGGTGGACAAAGATCACCTGCGTGGGCCACAGTCTGAGGCCGAGCAAGGCTGGGGAGATATATTGTGGGAGAAGAGGATGTTCAATCCATCGATTGAATTCATAATCATTCTTCCTGTCAAAATAGTTCATTAAGGAAATAAAATACAGCCAGGTGTGGTGACACATCACCAACCCCTACCTGTAAAAGCAAGATGGTTTTCAGAGCCACTCCCCTGGAGGTTCTCAAGGCTTGGTTCTAAAAAGACATAAGAGGGTGTCAGAGAGGCTGCAGTGAGGAGCTTTCTGGGCCAGGCTGGTATAAAGATGCTTCTGCATTATCTGAGCTTGTGAAATGGATTAGGGTGGTTTTTTCTTCTTTCTCTTATTTAAAGAAGGAAAGCATGGCCACAAAGCACAGGAGGGACTGCTGGGAGAATCACAGATGCCAAATGTTGTATTTACAATAAGGTCTGAGATATAGGCACATGCCTATAATCTCAGTACCTGGGAGGTTGAGACAGGAAGATCACAGGTTCCAAGCCAGCCTTAGCAATTTAGCAAGACCTCATTTCCAGATACAAAGTGAAATTAGACCCGGGTGTGGCGGCACATGCTTGTAATCCCAGTACTTGGGAAGCTGAGACAGGAGGATTGCAGATTCATGGTCAGACTCAACTATTTAGTAAGACCCTCTGCAAATTAGTGAGATCCTGTTTCAAAATAAAGAATAAAAAATAAGGCTGGGAGTGTAGCTCAGAGGTAGAATGGGCCTGGGTGCAATCCCCAACACCACACATGCGCACATATACAAAAAGTGTGCATTTGTAAATTAATACATGAAAAAGGAGAAAGGCAATATTGCACTGTGCCATTGATTGAACTCATAATCATTCTTCCTGTCAAAATAGTTCATTAAGGAAATAAAATACAGCCAGGTGTGGTGACACACCACACGCTTGTAATCCCAGCATTTGGGAGGCTGAGACAGGAGGATTGCGGTTTGAGAATAGCCTCAGCTACTTAGGCTCTTTGCAACACAATGAGACCCAGTTTCAAAATGAAAAGAATAAAAAATTGGGCTGAAAGTGTAGCTTGAAGATAGAATGCCCCGGGTTCCACCTCTAGTACCGAAAAAAAAAAAAAAAAAAAAAATGCAAGCTGGGCGTGGTGGCGCACACCCAGCATTTAGGAGCCTGAGACAGGAGGATCGCAGTTGGTGGACAGCCTCAGCTACTTAGTGAGGACCTTTGCAACTCAGTGAGACCTTGTTTAAAAAAAAAATAGGACTGGGGGTGTATCTCTGAGGTTCCATACCCAGTATGGGCGGGGGGGGGATTATCTAAATGATGCTGGGCATGGTGGCACATGCTTGTTAATTCCAATACTTGGGAGGCTAAGACAAGAGGGACACAGGTTGGAGGACAACCTCAGCAAGCAGTGAGATTCTCATCAACCTAATGAGACCCTGTTTAAAAATAAAAATAAAACAGGGATGGGGTGTAGCTCAGGTAGAATGGCACCTGAATTCAATCCTCAATACAACAAACAACAGAAAAACAAAAAATAGATATTGACTTCCAGTTTAAAAAAAAAAAACACTAAAGTCTTCCAGAGGCAATAATCTTAATTTTTCTTTTTTTAAGTACTGGGGATTGGAACCCGGAGACATTCTACCTTTAAGCTATACCTCCAACCTTATTTTTTGTTCTTTATTTTATTTTTGCGGTACTGGGGATGGAACCCAGAGGCATTTGACCTCCAAGCTAGCCTCCCAAATGTTGGTATTACAAGCATGCCCCACCACACCTGGCTTTTATTCTTTATTTTGAAACAAGGTCTCACTGAGTTGCAAAGCACCTCATTAAGTAGCTGAGGCTGTCCCCAAACAGTGATCCTCCTGTCTGAGCCTCCCAAATGCTGGGATTATAAACATGTATCACCATGCCGGGCTCTTAATTATTAATGTTGGATCCAAGAGTCAATTGTCAGGTGAGGAAGGATAAATGACTTCTAAGTCAAAGTCCAGAGTTAGGAGAGTTCTCCAAGGAGACTGGGAGCTCACACAGTGGGGAGGGGCACCTGGACAGAGGCTGCTCTGAGCTCCTCCCATGGACAGCTCTCTCTGTTGCCTTTCTTCCTGGAATGGAACCTGGCTGGGCCTGGCCATGGAGCTCTGTGCAGGGAAGTGTCACCCAAGATGGACCCAGGACCTCGAGTCCATAGTTATAGGGGTAGGTCCCCACACCTGCTCTCCACAGAGACACCATCACCAGGCCCCCTGTCTGCCTGGAGAGCCTGGGACGTCTCCACTGAGCAGGGAACTCTGTCCCCAGTGCAGATCACATCAGCCACTTCAGGTGACTACTGACAACTTTGGCAATTAGTGGGATAAACCTAATGAGCAGCTAAACAAAAGTTAGGAAAACTTCTGTTTCCTGTGGGAGAGTCACAGGCCAGAATTGGTGTGGCCATGGGGGAGAAGAGGCCCTGGAGGTGGCTAAGGATCCTGTTGGTACATTTCCACAGGACCGTTTCACGATAATATCAAGGTCCTGAACATCAATCAGCACGTGCACCGCGGGCTGGTCTCCCTTGTGAACTTAAATTCCACAACTCCTGCTCCATATCAACTCTTGCTACAGGTGGTCCCAGGACTCCGGAGTCTGGAGCACACCAACTGAAGCCAGGGTGACCCTCCTCAGAGTCCTCAGGCCACCCTCATGCCCACGTCGCTGCAGGGAGAATATAACTCACTTCCCAAGGCTCCCTCCCAGCATACTTGCTTCTTGCCTCTCTTAACAGACTGTCCTGCTTTTTGGAGGATTTGCCCTGGAAGCAGTCATCCTGGACACACAGAGACTAAGGGGATGTAGAAATTAAGAAATATTGAAATATAGCATTAGAATTCTTTATTTGGTACTGGAGATTAAACTCGGGAACCTTCTACCTCAAAGCTATACCCCCCCAGTCCTTTATATTTATCTTTTATTTTTATTTATTTATTTTTTGCAATACTGGAGATGGAACCCAGGGTCATTCCACCTCCGAGCTACACCCCTAGGCCTATTTTTTATTCTTTATTTTGAAACAAGGCCTCACCTCCGGGCATGGTGGCCCACACTTGCAATCCCCGTGCTTGGGAGGCAGAGACAGGAGGATTGCGCAGGTTCAAAGCCAGCCTCTCTGGCTTAAAAAAAGAAAGAAGAAAGAAAGAAAGAAAGAAAGAAAGAAAGAAAGGAAGAAAGAAAGAAAGAAAGAAAGGTCTCACTAGCTGAAGTTGGCTGCTAACCTGGATCCTCCTATCTCAGCCTCCCAAATGCTGGGATTATAAGTGTGCCCCACCACGCCCGGCTAATTTTTTTCTTATTTTTATTTTTTTCCCCAGTACTGGGGATGGAACCCAGGGGCATTCTACCTTCGACCTACATCCCCAGCCCTATTTTTTATTTTTTATTTTGAAACAGGGTGTCACTGAGTTGCAAAAGGCCTCACTAAGTAGTTGCTGAGGCTCTCTGTGAACTGCGATCCTCCTCTCAGCCTCCCACATGCTGGGATTCCAAGCGTGCGCCACCACACACGGCTCCAGCTAGAATTCTTGAACACTGATGAAAAGAAGTTATGTCACTGGGTGTGGTAGGGCACACTTTTAATTCCAGTACTTGGGAGGCTGAGACAAGAGGATCCTAGGTTCAAGCACAGTTTCAGCAAGTAGTGAAACTCTCATCAAAACATGGTGGCACACACTTGTAATCCCAATACTTGGGAGGCTGAGACAGGAAGATCTCAGGTTCGAGGACAGACTTAGCAAGTAGTGAGATGCTCATCAACCTAGGGAGACCCTGTGCCAAAAAAGGGCTTCTCTCACTCTTGAGGCGGTCTAGATTCTTCCTTGAATGTGCATTTTTTACTTTCTTAATAAATTTCTAAGTATCAAGAAAAAAAAAAGTAAGTTTGTAACTGGGCATGGTATGACTGTAATCTCAGTACTTGGGAGGCTGAGACAAGAGATCACAAGTTTGAGGCCAGCTTCAGCAACTCATTGAGGCCCTCAGCAATGAAGCGAAACTCTGTTTCAAAATAAAAAATAAGCCGGGCTTAGTGGCCCACGCTTGTAATCCCAGCATTCGGGAGGCCGAGACAGGAGGATTGCGGTTTGCAGACAGCCTCGCTAAGTAGCTGAGGCTTTGCAACTCAGTGAGACCCTGTTTAAAAAATAAAAAGACTAGCCGGGCGTGGTGGCGCACGCTTGTAATCCTGTTCTTGGGAGGCAGAGACAAGAGGATCGCGCAGGTTCGAAGCCAGCCTTGCTGGTTTAAGAGACCCTGTTTCCAAATAAAAATATAAAAAATAGGTGTCTGGGAGTGTAGCCCGGAGGTAGAAGGGTTTCCAGGAACCCCAGTACCACCTAAATAAATAAAAATAAAAAGACTTAAAAAAAAGGGCTGGGGGTGTAGCTCAGAGGTAAAATGCTCCTGGGTTCCATCCCTGGTACCACAAAAAATAAAATAAAAAATAAAAAAATAAAATGGGCTGGAGATGAGGCTTGGAGGTAGAATATTCCTGGGCTCAACCACACACACTCACACACATACACACACACACACACACACACACACACACACACACAAGTATTCATACCCTGATGCTGTCCACAAACCCAGACACTGCAATTCCCCATAATAAACTGGAAAGAATAAACCAACCTTGTCAGCAGCACATACAGAAAAATTCTGTGCAGGTGTAGAGAAGGGCTCTTCCATGGCATACACACTTGGAGAATGTTAGTACTTTGTAACCTAAATTGCAATAATAGGGGTTTAAAAGTTGCTCCGTGTTAAACATTATCCTCTGATTCTTCTGCTCTGATTCTTCTGTTATTTCAGATTGATTCCATTTTTTATTATGTTGGTACTAGGGCATTCTTCCTCCAAGCTATACCCTCAGTTCTTTTTCTTTTTCTTTTTTTCAGTACAGGGGATTGAACTCAGAGGTATCATACCTCTGAGCTATACCCCCAGCCCTATTTTATTTTTATTTTTATTATTATTTTGGGGGGGTCTGGGGATGGAACCCAGGGGCATTCGACCTCTGAGCTACACCCCCTGCCCTATTTTTTATTCTTTATTTTGAAACAGGGTCTCACTAAGTTGCGGAGGGCCTCACTAAGTAGCTGAGGCTGTCCACAAACCGTGATCCTCCTGTTTTAGCCTTTGAATGCTGGGATTACAAATGTGTACCACCACGCCCGGCTCTTATTTTTATTTTGAAACAGGGCCTTACTAGATTGCTGAGAGTATCACTACTTGCTGAGGCTCTTTTGAACCTGTGATCCTCCTGTCTCAGCCTCCCAAGTACTGGAATTAACAGACATACACCATATGCCTGGCTCAAAATAAACTTAAAAAAAAATTTAGTAGCCGGGCATGGTAGCACATGCTTGTAATCCCAGTATTTGGAAGACTAAGACAGGAAGATTGAAGTTTCAAGGCCAGCCTTGGCAATTTAACAAGATTCCCAGCAATTTAATGAGACCCTGTTTCAAATAACAAAATCAGGCTGCAGGTATAGCTTGGAGGTAGAATGCCTCTGGATTCAATTCCCAACAGCCATCCCCCATTTTATTTATTTATTTATTTATTTATATTTTTTCGGTACTGGAGGTAGAATCAGGGGCATTCTACCTCTAAGCTACACCCTTGGCCTGATTTTTTTTATTCTTTATTTTGAAACAGGGTCTCACTGAGTTGCAAAGGGCCTCACTAAGTAGCTGAGTCTGGCCGCGAACCGCAATCCTCCTCAGCCTCTCGAATGCTGGGATTACAAGCATGCGCCACCACACCCGGGTCCCCCAATTTTATTTTGAAAGAGGATCTAGTTAAGTTGCTGAGACTGGTCTGTACCTGTGAGCCTTCCTGTCTCAGCTCCTCAAACTCTGGGATTACAGGTACTGTGGCAGGTTAGAATTCTGAGGGAGGGTTTGTGGCTTAAACCACAATCAAGATCTTAGAAAACATTCCAAGAGCCTCTTAACTCAGCCCCACTAGGCAAATGAAGCCCACTTCCCCATCTGCCTAGCTCAGCCTCTCTCATTCCCGTGAGGTCCTGGTGAGTAGCACACAGCACAGGGCAGGGTTTAGATCTGAGCTGGTCACATTGAGGGTGGTGGCGGAATGAACTCAAGCCCAGCCTCCACCTCAAGGGGCTCATGTATATTAAAAACAGGAACAGAAACTGGACCTGCTTCAGAGGACCAAGAGGAGCGGGATCTTCATAAGACACTTGCAGCACAGCCTGCAGTGGACATCAGAGAAGGCAGAGACCATGAGCATCGTTGTGGATGGTAGTGATTAGAGGGTGGAGGCCTCAGGAGGCAGGAGGAGGGCGGTACAGGTGTGAATAGACGTGGACAGGCTCAGGCTTCCAGCTCCATCCAACACTGGTTACTCCAGAGCATCCATTTCCTTAGATACTAATGCGCCTCGTGTGTGTGTGTGTGTGTGTGTGTGTGTGTGTGTGTGTGTGTGTGTGATAGTGGGAGTGGAACCCAGGGGCTTTTCTACCTCTGGGCTATACTCCCAGACCTATTTTATACTTTATTTGGGAACAGGGTCTCACTAAGCTGTTGAGAGCCTCACTAAGTAGCTGAGGCTGGCTTCGCACCTGTGCGATCCTCCTGTCTCAGCCTCCCAAGAGCAGGGATTACAAGTGTGCGCCACCACGCCCAGCTAAGACGCCTTTTTAAGCACTGCTATTAAGATTGAGAAGATGCACAAAGTAACTTCCCTTGGGATGCCACGGTAGAGGGGAAACTGTGCATTCAGATTGTGAGCAGGTCAGCCCCATTACCAGTATCCCAATTAGCCCTCATAGGTAGCAGGAGAAGGTCAAGGGCAAAAATCCAGTGTAATATATTTTACCTGGGAAGGTTGTATTAGTAGCATTGAGGGAGTATTCAGCAGTCAACACTCTCAGCAACGATCGGGGGTGGGAGTGATTGTCCACACCTGAGGAGCAAAAAAAAAAACCACTCCTGAAACGTTCACAGCTCCCAGGGTGGAGCCATCAAGAGCCCTAAGAGCCAATAGGAGGGGGAGAGTCCATGGCCAATCAGAGAGCAGGTTCGGCTTTTTATTCCTGTTTGTTTTAGGCAATCCCAGCTATTCAATGATAAACACCAGCCTCAGGACCAGGTCCAGACTGGGTAAGGGCGGCTTTTCCAACAGACTCATTTTTCTTCTCTCTCTCTCTCTTCTTGTCTTTTCATCTGTCTTCCTGAAGAGCGGGTGCATTTGCAGAGATTGGGCATCAGTGCCTCCTGTGAACCAGCACAATATTGGGGAACAGAATAGAATTCCTCCAGGAGGAACTGCAGCCCTTTAGTTTTCTTTCTTTTTCTATTTTTCTTTTTTAATTTTTGGTCCTGGGGATTGAATCTGGGGCATTCTGTCTTTGAGCCACACCTCTAGCCCTTCTAATTTTTTAAAATTGAAACGGGGTCTTGCTAAGTTGCTGAAGTTGCCTTTAAACTTGTGATCACCCTGTCACGGCCTCCCAAGTACTGGGGTACTGGGATTACAGGTGTGCACCACCTGGCCTGGCTCCCCCTTTTTTTTTTTTCCGGTACTGGGGATTGAATCCAGGGGTGAGCTAACGCTATTTTTTATTTTGAAACGGGGATCTCATTAAATTGCAGAGGATCTCACTAAGTAGCTGAAGCTGGCCACGAACCTACAATCTTCCTGTCTCAGCCTCCCAAGTACTAGGATTACAAGTGTGCGCCCCCACACCTGGCTTCCCCTTATTTTTTATTTTTATCATTTTTTAATTTTTTGCAGTACTGGGGATGGAACCTAGGGGTTTTCTACCTCTGAGTTACAATAGCAACCCAATTCTTTTTCTTTTTCTTTCTTTTTTTTTTTTCTTTGGTGGTACTAGGGGTGGAACCCAGAGGCTTTCTGCCTCCAGGCTATACTCCCAAACCTATTTTATATTTTATTTGGAAACAGGGTCACACCAAGTTGCTGAGAGCCTCACTAAGTAGCTGAGGCTGGCTTTGAACCTGTGCGATCCTCCTGTCTCAGCCTCCCAAGCGGGGGATTACAAGTTTGCACTCCCATGCCCGGCTATTCTTTGTTTTGAAACAGGGTCTCACTAAGTTGTAAAGGGCCTCACTCAGTAGCTGAGGCTGTCCACAAACTGTGATCCTCCCGTCTCGGCCTCCTGAATGCTGGGATTACAAGCATTCACCATCACGCCTGGCATTCCCCATATTTTTATTTTATTCATTTTTTCGTGTTACTGGGGATGGAACCCAGGGGCAGTCTACCTCGGAGCTACACCCCCCAGCTCTACTTTTTATTTTTTATTTTGAAACAGGATCTGAGTTGCAGGGGACCTCACCAAGTAGCTGAGGCTGGCTGTGAACCGCCATCTTCTTGTCTCAACCTCTCAAATGCTGGGATTATAAGGGAGAGCCACCAAGCCTGGCTTCCCCCCCCCCTTTTTTTTTTTTTTTTTTGGTGGGTCTGGGGATGAAACCCAGGGGCATTTGACCTCCGAGCTACACCCTCTGCCTTATCTTTTATTCTTTATTTTGAAATAGGGTCTCACTAAGTTGCAGAGGGCCTCAATAAGTAGCTGAGGCTGTCCACGAACCGCGATCCTCCAGTCTCAGCCTCTTGAATGCTGGGATTACAAGTGTGCAGCACCATGCTCAATTTCTTTTAAAACGGAAGACAGAGGGAAAATGGAATCTTTTGGTATTGGAGAACTAAGGAGAAATGATAAAAAAAAATACTCAAAGCCGAAAGTCTGCCTTTTGGATGGGCAGGTCTTGGGTTGTGACTTGGAGATTCACAGAATTTGTGGAGAATGAAACTGGGGGGGAAGGCGGAGGAGACAAGGGGAAACGGGGAATCTGATGGTGATGTGGCTGGTTGGCTTTTGTTTTGCAGTACTGAGGATTGAACCCTGGGCCTCCTGCATACTAGCCAAGTGCTCTACCACTGAGCCATGCCCTGGCCTTTTAAGTTTTTTCCTTGAAGGCTCTATCTGAGTTGCCCGGGCTGTTCTTGAATTTAGGATTCTCCTGCTTCATTTTCCTAGTCCCTGAGATTACAGGTGTGAGCCATTCTGCCGCAGCCTGGCAGGTGGGCTTGGGCCTAATCTTTTACCACCCAAGAGTTCTGGGAGGTCCTGATTTAATACTCAGTGATTTGCAAATTGCTTTGTCAACAACGTTTGTTTGGGGGTAACTCCAAAGCAGGACACGGAGGGAGTGACCCAGTGAACTGAGATCTGGATTTCTGCAGCACAACGGAAGACTGCTGAACCCAGAACACAGTGGGCGAGGCAGTAGGAGGGGAAGGGGGTGAGCCTTAAAGCTGCCTAGGGCGTCCAGGGGCTGGGGCATCCGCAGGAGCCCACCTGCCTCCGTTCCTAGCACACCTGCCATGCGGACTCTGCCTCAGGAGGTTTGGTACTTTCGGGAAGGCTTCGGCTGGGTTAGGACGGAGACAGGACTGGTTAGGTTCTTAATTTTTTTTTTTTTTTTTTTTTGGTGGTACTGGGGTTCCTGGAAACCCTTCTACCTCCGGGCTACCCTCCCAGACCTTATTTGGAAACAGGGTCTCTTAAACCAGCGCGGCTGGCTTCGAACCTACGTGATCCTCCTGTCTCAGCCTCCCAAGCGTGGGGATTACAAGCGTACACCACCACGCCTGGCTGAGGTTCTTAAATGTTGTGATAAAGCTGCGCGTGGTGGCGCACGGTTGTCATCACAGCATTCTGGAGGCTGAGACTGTAGGATCGCGGTTCGCGGACAGCTTCAGCTACTTAGGCTCTCCGCAATTTAGTGAGACCCTGTTTCAAAATAAAGAATAAAAAATAGGGCTCGGAGATCGAATGACCCTGGGTTCCATTCCCCAGACCTGGAAAAAAAAATTGTGATTAAAAAGCCGGGCGTAAACCAGGCGTGGTGGCGCATGCTTGTAATCCCCGCACTTGGGAGGCTGAGACAGGAGGGTCGCATGGGTTCGAAGCCAGCTACTTAGTGAGGCGCTCAGCAGCTTAGTGAGACCCTGTTTCCAAATAAAATGTGGAAAAAAAAAAAAGTCTGGGAGTATAGCTCGGAGGTAGAAAGCCTCTGGATTCCACCCCCAGTACCACCAAAAAAAAAAAAAAAAAAAAAAGCCGGGCTTAGTGCGCATGCTTGTGATCCCAGCATTTGGGATCCTGGTTCGCAGACAGCCTCAGCTACTTAGGCCCTCTGCAACTCAGAGACCCTGTTTAGAAATAAAAAATAGGGCTGGGTATATAGCTCAGAGGTAAAATGCTCCTGGGTTCCATCCCCAGTACTGCCCCCCCCAAAAAAAAATTGTGATAAAGCCAGGCGTGGGTGCACCTGTAATCTAGTACTTGAGAGGCTTAGATGGGAGGATTGCAGGTTTAAGGATTGTTTGAGGATAGCCTCAGTAATGTAAAGAGACTTTGCAAATTAGCAAGGCTGGGGTCCTCAGCAAGGACCTCCTGGTGGTAGACAGAGTCCCCACATGCACCTGTAGGCCCAGCCCAAATACATATTTCATATCCACATATTTCCAACTTTATTATGCATCATTCAGGTGTAATCATTTTCTCAAATACTCAGTATATATTGTTTTCAAATTACAGTTTTATTAGGCTGGGCATGATGGTGAATGCCTGTAATCCCAGTACTTGAAAGCCTGAGATAGGATTGTGGGTTCAAGTAAGGACAGCCTCAGCAACATAGTTTCCAAATAAAAAGGGGTTTAGCTCCAAGGTAGGATACCCCTGCATTTACTCCCTTCATAACACAAAAAAATAAAGGTTTTTTTTTTTTTTTTTTTTTTTTTTTTGGTTGTGGGGATGGAACTCAGGGGCATTTGACCTCTGAGCTACACCCCCTGCCCTATTTTTTATTTATTTTGAAACAGGGTCTCACTAACTTGCAGAGGACATCACTAAGTAACTGAGGCTGGCCACAAACAGTGATCCTCTGGACTCAACCTCCGGAATGCTTGCTGGGATTACAAGTGTGTGCCACCACGCCTGGTTTTTTTTTTTTTTTTTTTTTTTTGTGGTACTGGGGGTGGAACCCAGAGGCTTTCTACCTCCGGGCTATACTCCCAGACCTTTTTTATATTTTATTTGGAAACAAGGTCTTACTAAGTAGCTGAAAGCCTCACTAAGTAGCTGAGGCTGGCTTGGAACCCACGTGATCCTCCTGTTCCAGCCTCCCAAGTGCAGGGATTACAAGCATGTGCCACCACGCCTGGCCTAAAATAAAGTATTTTTTAACTGATACAAATTACATATAATGATGGGTATCAGGGTGATGCATATGTTTATTTATTTTTGCGGGTCTGGAGATGGAACCCAGGGATATTCAACCTCCGAGCTGCACCCCCTGCCCCATATTTATTCTTTATTTTGAAACCGGGTTTCACTGAGTTGCAGAGGGCCTCACTAAGTAGCTGAGGCTGTCTGCGAACCGGGATCCTCCAGGTCTCAGCCTCCCGAATGCTGGGATTACAAACGTGCGCCACCACGCCCGGTTTTTTTTTTTTTATTTTTTTATGACACCAGGGATTGAACCCAGGGTCATTCTACCGCCAAGCTACAACCCCAGCCCTATTTTTTATTCTTTATTTTGAAGGAGGGCTTTACTAAGTAGCTTCAAATCTGCAATCCTCCTTTCTCAGCCTTCCAAGTACTGGGATTACAATCGATCTCACTAAATTGTGGAGGGTCTCACAAGTTGCTGTGGCTGGCTGCGAACCTGCGATCCTCCTGTCTCAGCCTCCCAAGTACCGGGATTACAAGTGTGTGCCACCATGCCTAGTTTATTTTCTGTTTTTGCAATGGGGTCTTGGTAGGTTGCTGAGAATCTAGCTAAACCAAGGCTGGTCTTGAACCTTTGATCCTCCTGTTTTCTCAGCCTACCAAGTACTGAGCAGCACTGTGCTTGAGTTTCTTAGGAATCCCACTTATTTACATATGCATTTGTTTCCTTTTATTTTATTTATTTTTTAATTTTTTAAAAAATTTTTTGGTGGTACTGGGGTTCCGGGAAGCCCTTCTACCTCCGGGATACACCCCCCAGACCCATTTTATATTTTTATTTGAAAACAGGGTCTCTTAAGCCAGCTAGGCTGGCTTTGAACCAGTGTGATCCTCCTGTCTCTGCCTCCCAAGCGCGGGGATTACAAGCGTGCACCACCACGCCCGGCTGTTTCCTTTTATTTTAGATCTTATCCAAAAAAATCTTTGCCCATTCCATAATTTAGTGAGACCCTATTTCAAAATAAAACATAAAATAAGGCTGGGAATGTAGCTTAGAGGTAGAATGTTTCTGGGTTCAGTCCTCAGTTACTTACACACACACACGCAGCCTCGTGCCTCACCCACCCAAGTACTGGGATTATAGGCATCCGGCACCTTGCTTGGCTTCAGATATGTAAGTGTTCAATCAGTTTGAGTTGGTGTTGAAGTACAAGTCTAGTCTTTTTTTTTTTTTTTTTCGCATGTGTATATTTTTTCCTGCACTGTTTATTGAAGAGACTGTCCCTTCTCTGATGCATGCTCTGAGCAACTTTGTTGAAGATAAATTGTCTATAGATGAGTGGGTTTCTTCTGGGCTTTTTATCATGTTCTGTTAATATATGTGTTTCTTTGTGCTAGTACTATGTCATTTTTTGTGCATGGTACTAGGGATTGAACCTAGGGGCATTCTACCTTTATTTTCTGTGGTACTGGCTGGGGGTGGAACTCAGGGGCTTTTCTACCTCTGGGCTATACCCCCAGCCCTATTTTTCATTCTTTATTTTGAAACAGGGTCTCATTGAGTTGCAAAGAGCCTCACCAAGTAGCTGAGGCTGGCTGTGAACCACGCACACGATCCTCCTGTCTCAGCCTCCCAAATGCTGGGATTACAAGCGTGGGCCACCATGCCCAGCTCCCAGACCTATTTTATACTTTATTTGGAAACAGGGTCTCACTGAGTTGCTGAAAGCCTCACTGAGTAGCTGAGGCTGTCTTTGAACCTGTGTGATCCTCCTGTCTCAGCCTCCTAAGCACTGGAATTACAAGTGTGTGCCACCACACCTGGTTAATTTTATTTTTTTTGCAGCACTGGGGATGGAACCCAGCGGCATTTTACCTCCAAGCTACACCACAGCCCCCCCGCCTTCTCTCTCTCTCACTGTACTGGGAATGGAACCTAGGGACATTCTACCTCCAAGCTATATACTCCCAGCCCTCTTTTTTAAATTTTATTTCATTTTTTTTGTTCTTGCCTTCACTGTCCTTACTTTATTTTTTTATTTTTAATTTTTTAAAAATTTTAATTGATGCATTGTATTCATACATCATAATCGGGTAAAAATTTTGTGAAGACATACATGTGCACATAACCCAGTTAGCCCCTATCAAATCCCCACCTCATTCCCTCTCCATCCCCCCTTTCCATGCTTGGCTCAGTGGTTGACTTTGATACCTTTAAGTCAATTACGTGCTTTAGAGAGTTTCCTTCTCCCCCTCTTAGGTTGTCTTGTTTGCTGCTCTATAGGATTTCCTTTTTCACCTAGAGTTCCTCCTATGGCCCATTTCTCCTTAGCTTTTGCATATTAGGGAAAGCATCCATTTTCTTATTTTTTGTGACTGACTAATCTCACTTAGCATAATGTCCTCCATTTCCCTGAAAATGCTGCAATTGTGTTTTTATGGCTAAGTAAAATTCCATTGTGTACATATCCCACAGTTTTGTAATCCATTCATCTGTTGATGGACATCTTGGCTGGGTCCATAGTTTAGCTATGGTGAATTGTGCAGCTATGAACATAGATACACATGCATTAGTTTGGTAGTTTGGTTTCCTATCTTTTGGGTAGATACCCAGAAGTGGTATTGCTGGATCAAATGGTAAATTTGTTCCCAGTCTTCTAAGGATTCTCCATACTGTTTTCCAAAGTGGTTGCACTAATTTGCAATCCCACCAACAATGTCTTAGAGTTTCCACTTCTCCACATCCTCACCAGCATCTGTTGTTGTTTGTGTTTTGAATGATTGCCATTCTAGTTGGAGTCAGGTGAAATCTCAGGGTAATTTTGATTTGCATCTCTCTGGCCAATGATGGTGAGCATTTCTTCATGCATTTATTGGCCATTTGAATTTCTTCTTTTGTGAAGTGTCTATTTAGTTAGCTTGCCCATTTTTTTATTGGATTTTTTTTTTAGTGTTGAGTTTCTTGTTCTCTGTATATTCTAGATATTAGTCCTCTGTCGGAGGAGTAGGTGGCAAAAATCTCCCATTCTTTTGGCTCTCGGTTGAGGTTCTTGACAGTTTCCTTTGCTGAACAGAAGCTCTTCAGTTTCATGCAATCCCACACATTGATTCGCCTTTTAGTTTGTGCCTTTGGGGTCTCGTTGAGAAAGTTTTTATCTGTGCCTCTGTGTTGGACCTATGCCCTCTTCAAGGTCTCTGGTCTAATTTCTAAGTCTTTGATCCATCTTGAATTGACTCTTGTGCAGGGTGAGAAAGTGGGATTAATTTCCAATTTTCTGCATATGGTTAACCAGTTTTACCAACACCATTTGTTGAACAGGCCGTCTTTTTTCCAGTGTATGTTTTTGGTGCCTTTGTCAAAAATCAATTGGCTGTAAGTGTGTGTATTCTTATTTCAAAACAGGGTCTCGCTAAGTTGTGGAGGGCCTCACTACATAGCTGAGGCTGTCTGCGAACCATGATCCACCGGTCTCACCCTCCCAAATGCTGGGATTACAAGCGTGCGCCATCATGCCCGGCCCCAGCCCTATTTTTTATTCTTTACTTTGAAGCAGGGTCTCACTGAGTTGCAAAGGGTTTCACTAAGTAGTAGCTGAGGCTGGCCGTGAATAGCCATCCTCCTCTTAACCTCCCAAATGCTTGGATTACAAGCATGTGCCCCTACACCCAGCCCTTTTTTAAAAAATTCTTTATTTTGAAATAGTCTCATTTAGTTACGGAGGGTCTCACTAAGTAGCTGAGGCTGGCCGAGAACCTGTGATCCTCCTGTCTCAGCTGTACTGGGGATGGAACCCAGGGGCATTCTACCTCCGAGAGACACCCCCAGCTCCATTTTTTATTCTTTATTTTGAAACGGGGTTTCACTGAGTTGCAAAGGCTAAATAGCTGAGGCTGGCTTCGAACCTGCATGATCCTCCTGTCTCAGCCTCCCAAATGCTAGGATTACAAACGTGCACCACCATGCCTGGCTATATTTTAAATTTTAACTGACTCTCATTAAATTGCTGAGGGCTTCGCTAAATTTTTGAGGCGAGCCTCACCTGTGATCCTCCTGTCTCAGTCTCCCAAGTATGCACCACTATGGGGAGCCAGGATTTTTTTTTTTTTTTAATTCCTGTGAATAGTCATTGGCATTTTGATAGGGATTGCACTTGAATCTGAATCTGAAGGTAGTGTGAATATTTTACCAACTTTTTCAATCCTTGAACACGGGCTATCTTTCCACATATTTTGGCTTTATCTTCTATTTCTCTCAAATGTTTTATAATTTTCTTGTAGAAATCTTTTACCTTTCTGATTAAATTTATTACTAGGTATTTTATTTTTATAAACAGGACTGCTGCCTTGATTTCTTTCAGATAATTCAGTGATGTATAGCAATGCTATTGATTTTTGCATGTTGCTTTTTAATCCTGTAATTTTGCTGAATTCATTGAATAATTTTTGGTAGTTCTGTGGGGTTTCTGTATATAAGATTGTGTCATATGAAAACAGTGACAATTTATCTTCTTGTTTTTGTGGTTCTGGGAATTGGACCAGGGGCATTCTGCCTTCAAACTACATCCCCAGCCCTTTTTTTTTTTTTTTTTTAAACAGGATCTCTCAGTTGCTACGATTCTCTGTACATTCCTGAGGCTGCTCTTGAACCTGAGATCCTTCCGTCTCAGCCTCCCGAGTACTGAGGTTACAGACATGTGCCACCAGGGCTGGCTTAACTTTTATCCTTTTTAATGTGGATGCTCTTAATTTCTTTCTCTTCCTTGATGCTCTAGCTAGAATGTCTAGTTTTGTGTTGATTAAAAGTGGAGGAAGTGGGAATCCTTGCCTTTTTCTAGATCTTAGGAAGCATTTTTTTTTTTTTCCAGGTCTGGGGATGGAACCCAGGGGCATCTGATCTCCAAGCTACACCCCCTGCCCAATTTTTTATTTTTTATTTTGAAACAGGGTCTCATTGAGTAGCTGAGGCTGGCTGTGAACCTCGATCCTCCTGCCTCAGCCTCCCAAATGCTGGGATTCCAAGTGTGCGCCACCAACGCTCCGCTGAATTTGTTTTTGAAACAGGGTCTTGTTAGGTTGCAGTGTCTTGCTAGGATGCTGAGGCTGTCCTTGAACCTACCATCCTCCTGTCTCAGCCTCTCCAGTACTGGGATTCCAGGTGTGCACCATCATACCCAACTTTCTCCCTGTTTTTCGCAACTCACTGAGACCCTGTTTCAAAAATAAAAAAATACTAAAAAATAGAGCTGGGGGTGCAGCTTGGAGGTACGGTGGTGCAGTGCCCGTGGGTTCCATCCCCAGCACCCCCCCCCCACACAAATAGTTTTGCTAAGTACAGTATTTGTGGTTGATTCTTATTTTTTCTCAACTGTGAAATTCTCCTCTCTCTGCCTCCTGGCCTAGAAGTTTTCTGCTAAGAAGCTGTTGGCCAAATTGGAACAGTTATGTGATGTTCACTCATTTTCTCTTGATGCTCTGATAATTCTTTGCCTTTACCCTTTGAGAGCTCAATTATAGCATATATTAGGGTAGACTTGATTCAGTTGAATCTAACTGGCGACCTTGGACCTTACTATACCTGGGATATATGAATTCTTTAGGTTTGAGGGTTTCCTATTATCTGTGGGAATAAAATTCTACTCCCTTGGCATACTTGAATCCATTTTGAATCCCAATAGCCTAAATATTTGCTCTTTTTAATGCTGTTCCAAAGTTTCTATAGCTTTCTTTATTCTTTTTCCCCTTTGGTCCTAGAGATTGAACCCAGGAGCATTCTATTTCAGATCTATACCTCCAGCATTTTTTTTTTTTTTTTTTTTTTGGTGGTACTGGGGTTCCTGGAAGCCCTTCTACCTCCGGGCTACACTCCCAGACCTATTTTTACATTTTTATTTGGAAACAGGGTCTCCTAAGCCAGTGTGCGGCGGCTGGCTTCGAACCTGCGCAATCCTCCTGTCTCTGCCTCCCAAGCGCGGGGATTACAAGCGTGCGCCACCACGCCCGGTGGCCCCCAGCATTTTTTATTTTTAATTTAAAACAGGGCCTGGCTAAATTGTTGAGGCTGGCCTCAGACCTGATTCTTTCCTGTCTCAGCCTCCCAAGTCCTGGAATTATAGGCTTGCCTCACTGGATCTGGTTGCCAACTATATATTTTTGACTAACTTGTCTCTAAGATTACCGATTCTTCTCTTTGAGCTGTTCTGCTATTAATGCCTTCCATCGTATTTTTTAAGTTTGCTTTTTTTTTTTTTTTTTTGCAGTACGGGGGGATGGAACCCTGGGACATTTCACCTCCGAGCTACACCCCAGCCCCATTTTTTATTCTTCATTTTGAAACAGGGTCTCACTCAGTTGCAAAGGGCCTCACTAAGTAGCTGAGGCTGTCTGCGAACCGGGATCCTCCTGTCTTAGCCTCCCAAATGTTGGGATTACAAGCATGAGCCACCATGCCTGGCTCCTGGTTAGTATATATTTTCAGCTAATTTTAAGAATAATCTTGCTGGGCATGGTAGTGCAAGCTTGTATTCCCAGTACTTGGGAGGCTTGCGGCCAGCCTCAGCTACTTGGTGACGCCCTCTGCAATTTAGTGAGATCCTGTTTCAGAATAAATAATAAAACAATAGGTGGGGTTGTAACTCGGAGGTAGAATGCCCCTGGGTCAATCCTCAATACCGCAAAACAAAAAAGTAATCTTTTAGCTGCACTTGGTGGTACAAGCCTATAATCCCAGTTCTTGGTAAACTGAGGATCACATATTGGCAGCCAGCCTCAGCAAGTTAGTGAGGACCTCTGCAATTTAGTGATATCCTGTTTCCATGTTTAAAAATATAGGTCTGGGGGTATAGCTTGAAGGTTAGAATGTCCCTGGGTTCAATCCCCAATACCACCTCTCCCTTCTCCCCTCCCCCTCTCCCCTCTCCTCTCCCCTCTCCCCTCTCCTCTCCCCTCTCCCCTCCCTCTCCCCCTCCCTTCCCCTCCCTCCTCCCCCCTCTCCCTCTCCCCTCTCCCCTCCCCCCTCTCCCCTCCCCCTCCCTTCCCCTCCCTCCTCCCCCCTCTCCCTCTCCCCTCTCCCCTCTTCCCTCCCCCTCCCTTCCCCTCCCTCCTCTCCCCTCTCCTTCTCCATCCCCCTCCCCCTCCCTCCTCCCCCCTCTCCCCTCTCCCTCCTCCCCCCTCTCCCTCCCCCCTCTCCCTCCCCCCTCTCCCTCCCCCCTCTCCCTCCCCCCTCTCCCTCTCCCACACAAACTTTTATTGGTGCATTGTAATTGTACATCATAGTGAGAGTCTTGGTGACACATTCATCTATGCACACAACATCACTTGGTCTGTTTCTCCACACCTTCCCCCCTCCGTGTACACGATAGTGAGATTCATGGAAATATGTATACGCACGTAACATTGTTTACTGTTTCCTTCCTCCTACCTCTCCTTTTGGCTCAAGGATTTTTATTTATTGGTTACTTCCTCCTCTTAAGTTTTTCTGATAGAGTATTAAGCTGTTTCTCTGGCCTCCTGAAGACTGAGAACAGCCGTTTTGCACAGTCTGGCTGCCGTATCTAGTCTGCTAGGTGAGGCTGTGATTCCTGGCAAGTGCTAGACGCTCTTTGACAGGTGCCATAGTCTACGTGATTAAGTACTAGGTGTGTTTTTCAGACCTCATGACCTGCGTCTCTTTGCGTCTGTCCTTTCATACATTCCCAGTGGACGGCTTGTCTCTCGAAGCCTCTGATTACTTCTGCGGTTTCAGCGCTGGATGGTGGCAGGTTTGCCAGGAACCTGCAGTTTGCATCTAACCACTGAGCACCGGATTTGCACCTCGCTCACTCTGGCACACACCTGCAGTGTGTTACTCAGAATGAACTGGGTGCCCCGTGAGGCCAGTCTGTCTGCAGGCCGCCTCCTGGGGCTGGGTAAGCCCAGACACTTAGCCCCCAGTCACTGATCTGTCGTGGACTGCCACAGGGCTCTGCTCAACTCTGGGCCTCGCCATGGAGGGATGAGCCCCGTTTCGCTGTCTGCTAGGCAGCAACATGTCGCTTCCTTCCCTCTTCTCTCTCCTATCTGATAATCACTCCGCCGTCATGTTGCCCAGGGTTAGGGGAGATGGTGCAGGATGGAGGCCCTCACTAGTGGGCTGTTGGCTGCTCTGATGTATTTGTGGCCTAAGTACAGGCAGAAGCCCCAAAGCAGAAGCCCCAATCTCTGGGTTTGTGGGTCCCCATACAGCACTGGGGTAGGTCTGCATGCTGTGGCCGGAGATGCACGCCTGGGGGTTCTGCCCGACACCAAGTTCTAGGGCAAAGTCTTGTGCTTACCCCCCTGTCCTAAAATATGGCAAGTAGAGTCTTGATGTACATTATGCCCAGGACTGGGGGGAGCCATTTGTTGGCTCGCTGGCTCACACAGGTGCAGAGGCCCCACCCACAGGCATTGGCTCTGTGGCTCTGCCCAGTGCTGGGTGTCAGTGCTGAAGGCTGGGTGCTGGATTCTACAATGGTAGCCTAGACTTAATTCCCTTGTCTAAGTGGGAAGTGTCCCTCCACACTGTGTTGGGGTTGAGAGAAGGGTGATATGGGCCATACTTCCCTCTTGGCCTCCAGTGTCTCCTGTCTTATTACCATGCTAAATCTTGGTGCTGTGGTCTCCTACTTGGTTTCTTTAGTTCTTGTGAACGTTGTTCGTACATGAATAGCTGTCAAATCGATGTTTCTATGGAAAATGACCATTGGTGCTTCTTGCTCTCTAATTTTTGTTACTGTAAACTTGAATTTTTTTAATTTTTACTTATTTAATTATAGTACTGGGGATTGAACCCAGGGGCATTCTATCTCTGAGCTACACCTCCAGGCCTATTTTTAAATTCTATTTATTTATTTATTTATTTATTTATTTTTGCAGTATTAGGAATGGAACCCAGGGGCATTCTACCTCCAAGCTATACTCCCAACCCTATTTTTTATTATTCTCTATTGTGAAACAGGGTCCCACTGAGTTCCAAAGGGCCTCACTAAGTAGTAGCCGAGGCTGTCCTCGAACCTTGATCCTCCTGTCTCAGCCTCCCAAATGCTGGGATTACAAGTGTGTGCCATCACGCTCGACTTTTATTCTTTATTTTGAAACAGGATCTTACTGAGTCGTAGAGGGCCTCAATAAGGAGCCAAGGCTGGCTTCAAATCTGCAATCCTTCTGTCTCAGCATCCCAAGTACTGGGATTATAAGCGTGCGCCACCATACCCAGTGTAAACTTGAATTTTAAACCACTTTTTGAATCTGTTACTGGGAAGCTTACATATGAATGGATACAGGTATGAGAGTTTACTTTTATCAGCTTCAACCTTATGAAATCTATATACAGATTCAGTACTTGTAGTAAAATCTGATCTGAATTGAGCTATTCTGTTCCTATCTTACCCTTTCACTTCATTTCCCTCAGATGCTTCTTATCTTCCCCTTCCAGTTTCGCCATGTTCTTCCAGTCTCCACTGAACTTCCCACCTTCCTCCAATATTTCCTGTCTTGGTCATGCACTTTGTTTCCTGTCTTTGGTACGTCTCCCCTTCCTATTATACCTGTCTTCCCTTGTAGACTCCCTGTCTCCATCATAGACTTCCTGTCTCCCATGTCTCCTTCCTGTCTTTCTGTCTTTCTCTTCCCCTTTCTGAGTTCATCATATGCTTCTAAGAGTGTCTACTGAATTTTCCATCTTCCTCCAACATTTTATGTTTGGTCATGTATTTCCTGTCTCCTTCTTTGGTACTTCATTTCTTCCTACTACTCATCTGTCTTTACTCTCGAACTTCCTGTCTCCTTCATACATTTCCTGTCATCCTTTTCCTATCTTTCTCTTCTGCTTCCTATCTTCAACATACACTTTCAGCCTCTTTCATTGAATTTCCTATCTCCCTCCAACATTTCCTGTCTGTCTTGCACTTCCCGTTTTCTCCCTGCGTTCTTTGGTACATTTCCTGTCCTATTACTCTTCTGTTTTCTCCTTCCCACTTTTCTCCATATATACCCTATCTTCCCCTTCTACTTCCGGTCTTTCACTTCTAGTCTTTTTGCAAGTCTTGGGGATGGAACCCAGATGCATTCGACCTCTGAGCTACACTCCCTGCCCTATTTTTTTTATTCTTCGTTTTTTTTGGGGGGGTGGTACTGGGGTTCCTAGAAACCCTTCTGCTTCCAGGCTACACTCCCAGACAGCTATTTTTTATATTTTTACTTGGAAACAGGGTCTCATAAGCCAGTGAGGCTGGCTTCGAACCTGTGCAATCCTCCTGTCTCTGCCTCCCAAGCACGGGGATTACAAGTGTGCGCCACCACGCCCAGCTTTTTTTTTCTTTCCTTTTTTTGCAGGTCTGGGGATGGAACCCAGGGACATTTGACCTCCGAGCTACGCCCCCTGCCCTATTTTTTATTCTTTCTTTTGAAACCGGATCTCACTAAGTTGCAGAGGGCCTCACTAAGTAGCTGAGGCTGTCCGCGAATTGCAATTCTCCAGGTCTGAGCCTCCCGAATGCTGGGATTACAAGCGTGCACCACCACGCCCGGCTTTTCCTTATTCTTTATTTTGAAATAGGGTCTCACTAAGTTGTGGAGGGCCTCACTAAGTAGCTGGGGCTGTCCATGACCTGTGATCCTCCAGTCTCAGCCTCCCAAATGCTGGGATTACAAGCGTGCGCCACCACGCCCGGCTTTCTAGTCTTCATGTACTTCTGTTTTTTATTCAATTTTCTGCCATCCTCCAACATTTCTTGTCTCCCTCATGCACTTCCTGGGTTTTTTTTTTTTTTTTTTTTGAGGTGCTGGGGATGGAACCCAGGGGCATTCTACCTCCAAGCTATACCCCTAGCCCCATTTTTTATTTTTTATTTTGAAACAAGGTATCACTAAGTTGAGGAGGGCCTCACCTAAGAAGCTGAGGCTGGCCAAATACCTGCAGTCCTCCTGACTCAGCCTCCTAAGTGCTGGGATTACAAGCGTGTGCCACCACACCTGGCTTTGTTTCATTGTTTTTAAAAATTAAAATACTGCCAGATGATTTGGCCAGCCTCAGTTACTTAGTGAGGCCCTCTGCAACCCTGAAGATGAGGGTCTTTTTTTTTTCAGATAGGGAATGTTTTCTTGACTGAATTCTTCTGCTCCCTCTGTTCTTTCTCTCTCGAGCTTCCATGCAATGCTGTGGGATTCCTGGGGCTCGTAGCACCGTCTACATGGGTCATCCTTTTTCTGTATGCTGAGTGTTGACCTACCCTGCTCTGTGGAATGAGTCATGTCAGCTTCCTGGGATGGCTGCCCAAAGCTGCTCCTTTCAGTCCAGTACCAGGGGATGGATCCCAGCAGACCACTCTTGGGTCAGTCCTCTCCTGCTTTTGTTTTGGAATCTGGATTGTTGCTAAGCAGAGCTTTTTGCCTTCTGTCTTTCAGGGGTCCATCAGAACTTTATCACATGAATGACTTACTTTTTTAGAGTTCTTCCTCCTCCTCCTCCTCCTCCGGTACTGGGGATGGATCCCAGAGGCATTCTACCTCCGAGCTACACCTCCAGTTCTAATTTTTATTTGTTTTATTATGGTGGTGATTGAACCCAGGGGCATTCTACCTCCAAACTATACCCCCAGATTTTCTTTCTTTCTTCTTTCTTCCTTTCTTTCTTTCTTTCTTTCTTTCTTTCCTTCTTTCTCTCTTTCTTTCTTTCTTTTTTTCTTTTTTTTGCAGTACTGGGGCTGGAACTCAGGGGTATTATCTCCAAATGACACCCTCAGCCTTATTTATTTATTTATTTATTTATTTATTTATTTATTTATTTATTGTGGGTCTGGGGATAGAACCCAGGGGCATTCGACCTCCGAGCTACAGCCCCTGCCCTATTTTTTATTCTTTATTTTGAAACTGGGTCTCACTGAGTTGCAAAGGGCCTCACTAAGTAGCTGAGGCTGTCTGCGGACTGTGATCTTCTGGTCTCAGCCTCTGCTGGGAGTGTGCACCACCATGCCCGGTGCAGCCCTATTTTATATTCTTTATTTTGAAACAGGGTCCCACTGAGTTGCAGAGGGCCTCCCTCTGAGGCTGTCTGTGAACTGCGATCCTCTTGTCTCAGCCTCCCGAATGCTGGGATTACAAGCGTGCGCCACTACGTCTGGCTCTGGCTCACCTTTTAGAGTTTTGATTTTATAAAAGTCTTTCTTGCTAGGTTGGAAACTGTGTTTTATGAAATGTTCAATATAACAGTGTATTGAATCTTAGAAGTTCTCACGATATGACACAAAGCTAATATTCAGCTCTTCAGAGCTTAAGCGTTCCCTAGGGAGATGTGGTGGACGGTACAAACCTAGAAATCCAACTTTCCAGCCAGGCGTGGTGGTGCATGCCTGTAATCCCAGTACTTGGGAGGTTTAGACAGGAAGATTGTTGGTTCGAAGCCAGCCTTGGTAATTTACCTTACCAAGGCTCTTAGCAACCTAGCAAGACCCTGTTTCCAAATAAAAAATGGGGTTAGGGGTGCAGTTCACAGGTCGAATGCTTCTGGGTTCAATTGCCAGCACCACACACATTAAAAAAGTAATCCAAGTTTCCTTCATTGCCTCTGCTGATAAATCTGTGTCTTGTTATGGCTTGAGCTAGTTACCATTCTCCCTGACAGCTACTTGGCACAAACTACATTTTTAGTTCTAGCATTGAATTCCTATGCATCATCACAGAAAGCTGACGTACAAAGCTTCCTCTACAGACAAGGCTGGATAGATGTGTATATGTGTTTGAAACAAGAATTGTATGACATTGATACTTTTGAGCCCCCTTTTGCTGTTGAGACTTGACTCCCTAATCATGTCGTTCTTCTTCAGGTATCACTCCTTGATTTTGAAGATCTCATATTTTCTGTGGAGCCGTCTGAGCTTACAGTTTTGGGACAAGATGGCCCAATTCTTTTTTCCTGAGTTGGGCTTGCTGTGGTACCTGGGAGAGCTCACCAGGGAAGAGTTCAAGAGATTTAAGGAGCTGCTCAGGGCAGAGCCTCAGAAGTTTCAGCTGATACCAATTCCCTGGGCTGAGCTCAAGAAGGCTTCAAAAGAACACCTGGCTAGGCTCTTGGACCAGCGATACCCAGGCGGACAGGCATGGGAATTGACCATGAGCCTCTTTCTACAGATCAACCGGGTCGATCTCTGGGAGAAGATTAAGGAAGAGATAGAACGTAAGTGAGGGAGGAGCGTGGGGGGAGGGCCGCCCAGGCATGTCATGCCATAAAGGTGATGTTACTATTGAATGACCATCCATCCACCTGCTCCCTTGCTTGAGGATGGGTTGGGGGTCAGTGTGTGAGCTCAGAGGTCGTAGGAGCCAATACTGGTCTTAGGCCAGCTGTGAACTGGAGAGAGTATCCTAATCCAATCCTCAGGGTTGGATCTAAGGAGTTTCTCTCTGCTTTTCTGCTAGAAGCTAAGTCAGTTTATGGCAGGAGATGACCTGGAATTTGTTTCTTACTGATTGTCTACTGAGCTCGAGTTCTATTTCAGCAGTTGTGTTTTCTTTCTCTTTTTCTTTCTTCCTTTCTTTCTCTTCTTCCCCAGCCCTATTTTCCTTTTATTTTGAAACAGGGTCTTGCTTGCTATATTGAAGAGGCTGGCCTGGAACCTGTGATCCTCCTGTCTGTCTCAGCCTCCAAAATACTGGGATTACAGGTGTGCACCACCATGCCTGGCTTTGCTCATCCTTTTGACCAGATATGCTCAAGGGTTTAGGCAGGTCCTAAATTTAGGAAATAATTGTAGAGAGCTCATGTGCTGGCAATCACAGGAAACACTTCTTATAATGTTTTCACTCTCATCATGGCTCAACAAAATTAATCAAAAAGAAAACTTGGGGTCAGGCAGTGTTGCTTGTGTTAGAAGAACCCTCCAAAAGTGATGGGCATGATTCCTGACTCTCCTGATGGACTCACTGATGGGACTTATTCCCTCTTCCAGGAGGGTGGTATTTTATTTTTAGAAAATAGGAAGATTAGACAGGGAGTAATGGTACATGTCTGGAATCCCAGTACTTGGAATCCTAGTACTCAGGAGGCTGAGACAGGATTGCAGGTTCATGGACAGCCTCAGCTACTCATTGAGGTTCTCTGCAACTTGGTGAGACCCTGTTTCAAAATAAATAAGATAGGATTGGCAGGGATAGCTTGGAGGTAGAATGCTTCTGGGTTCAATCTCCAGTACCACCACAACCAAAAAAAAAATATTTTTCAGACTATGAGATAAAATGTCCTTTATTTCACCTTGCATGTAATTGAAAGTATGATGGTGTTTTGCCTTATTTTTTCATTACTAGGGATTGAACCCAGGGGCATTCTACATCTGAGCTACACCCCCAGTCCTATTTTTCATTATTTTAAAATGGAGTCTCACTAAGTAGCTGAGGCTGGCCTCAAACCTGCGATCCTTTTGTCTCACCTTCCCAAGTACTGGGAATACAAGCATGTGCTGCCACACTTGGCTCTTAATTTTTTTTTTTTTGAGCCCAGAGGCATTCTATCTGTAAGTTATATCCCCAGCCCTATTTTATTTTCAAACTGGATCTCATTAAGTTGTTGAGGCTGGTCTTGAACCTGTGATCCTCCTGTCTCAGCCTCCCAAGTACTGGGATTGCAGGTGTGCACCACCCTGTCCAGCTAAGATGAGCTTTCTTTCTGTGGTTGTCTGAGCAGGAGAGAGATGCTCTTGCTTTATACTCCTGGGACCTTTTCAGACAGAGGACTCTCCACGTCTCTCCAGGGAATTGCTGTTCTAGAAAGAGCAGGACCAGCTCCACATTCCAGGGCCATCTCTTGTTTGTAATCTTTGAGCAAAAGCTATTAATGCCTTCTGCTCAGAGGCTAAACAGAACTGACAGAAATGTGAGCCTTGTCCCCCAACAGTGACCACAAGTCTGAACCAGCTGTCTGGCTCGAATCTGAGTCGGGCCCCTTATTATCTGGTGGAAGCTGCTCAGGGACACTGTGCCTCAATTTCCTTGATTGTAAAATGAGGAGGAGGATGGTACCCATCCTCTAGCAAGGACAAACAGGCTACTGTTTGTAAGCATCGTTAAAATGTGACCTCTGAGCAGGAAACGGTCCTTCTCTCTGAGCACAGAGCATGGCTGCCTGGGAGGGAGGCTTTCGGCCTGTCTCCTTCAGGCTCCTGCTCTAGAAATACTGGGCATGGAGTCAAGTCGTTCTCAGGAGTACCCTTATCCACAGAGCCCTCTCTGGCCTCGATGACCTTGGAGTCTCCTTGGTGAGCTTCTTCCTCCTGATAGGCTACTGACTCAAGAGGAACATTCCCCCACCCCCTTACTATGGGCTTGTGGTAATTAAGCGGGAGGACGCTGCTATGTTGTGGGTAGAGTCCTGGGATGCTTCTCGGTGCTTAAGACCCCCTCCCCCACCAACAAATGATCCAGCCCCAAACACAAATAGTGCCATGGTTGAGAAACCCTGCTGTGTTAACATGGCTGCAGAGACCCATGAACCAGATGAGATGCACCGGAGCATCTGAGGCCACCTGCTCTTTGCCATGGACTGTCTTAGGCTCTGGGGTTTACATGGCCCAGAGGCTCTCGAGTGAAGTTTGTTGGGTATGAAATGACACAAGGAAAACAGCTTAGTGCAAACGTTCAGTTAAAATGATGTATATTTACTTATTTTAATGGTACTGGGGATGGAAGCCAGGGGCATTCTACCTCTGAGCTATACTCTAAGCCCTATTTTTAATTTTTATTTCAAAACAGGGTCTCAGCCAGGCGTGGTGATGCTCGCTTGTAACCCCAGCCTTTGGGAGGCTGAGGCAGAGGGATCACGGTTTGCAGATAGCCTCAACTACTTAGTGAGGCCCTTTGCAACTCGGTGAGACCCTGTTTCAAAATAAAGAAAAAATAGAGCTGGGGGTGTAGCTCGGAGGTAAAATGTCCCTGGGTTCTATCCCCAGTACCGCAAAAACAAAACAACAACAAAAAACAGGGTCTCAGTAGGTTGATAAAAGCCTTACCACTTACTAAGGCTGGTCTCGAACCTGCGCTCCTCCCAAGTACTGGGATTACAAGCATGTACCATCATGCCCGGCATAGGGTTAACTTTTGATTTATAAGCACACTTAAAAGTTTTTTTTTTTTTTTTTTTTAGTAAGGTAGTTAAATCCATTCACATTTTCTGTTCGGTTCTCTCATGTGGAAATTACCCTGTGTGATCAATCTATAGCCTTTTCTATTTGATGTATCTTCCATGCTTTTAACATTCTTTATATATTAAAGTGTTTTAAAATATTTATTTATTTATTTATTTATTTTGGTGGTACTGGGGTTCCTGGAAGCCCTTCTACCTCTGGGCTATACTCCCAGGCCTATTTTTATACTTTTTAATTTGGAAACAGGGTCTCTTAAGCCAGCGCGGCTGGCTTTGAACCTGCGCGATCCTCCTGTCTCCGCCTCCCAAGCGCGGGGATTACAAGCGTGCGCCACCACGCCCGGCTAAAATATTTATTAAAGTTGTTACCTTTTACAAATACTTTCATAGAGTGCTCTGATCTCCCCTCATCCTAAATTTTTAATCTTTTTCAGCATTGGAGATTGAACCCAGGGGCATTCTACCTCCAAGCTACACCCCCAGCCTTATATTTTTATTTATTTTGAGACAGGGTCTCACTGAGTTGCGAAGGGACTCACTAGAAGTACCTAAGGCTGTTTCTGAACTTCAATCCTCCTGTCCCAGCCTCCCCAATGCTGGGATTACAAGCGTGCATCACTATGCCCAGCTCCCCAAGCCCTATTTTTTTGGGTGGGGTCTGGGGATGGAACCCAGAGGCATTCGACCTCTGACATACACCCCTTCCCTATTTTTTATTCTTTATTTTGAAACAGGGTCTCACTAAGTTGTGGAGGGCCTCACTAAGTAGCTGAGGCTGTCCATAAACTGTGACTCTCCGGTCTCAGCCTCCCAGATGCTGGAATTATAAGCATGATCCACCATGCCCTGTTTAGTTTCTTTTTATATATATTTATTTAGTTTTTGCAGCACTGGAGGTAGAACCCAGGGGCTTTTATACCTCTGGGCTATACTCTCAGACCTATTTTATATTTTATTTGGAAACAGGGTCTCACTAAGTTGCTGAGAGCCTCACTCAGTAGCTGAGGCTGGCTTCGAACATGTGCAATCCTGTCTCAGCCTCCCAAGCGCAGGGATTACAAGCGTGTGCCATCACTCCTGGCCTTATTTTTTATTTTTGAATCAGGGTCTAATTTGCAGAAGCTGGTCTTAAATTTGTAATCCTCAGCCGGGTGTGGTGGCGCACTCTTGTAATCCCCGGGTTTGGGAGTCGGAGACAGGAGAATCGAGCAGGTTCGAAGCCAGCCGCGCTGGCTTAAAGAGACCCTGTTTCCAAATTAAAAAAAAAAAAAAAAAAGTATAAAAATAGGTCTGGGAGCGTAGCCCGGAGGTAGAAGGGCTTCCAGAAACCCCAGTACCACCAAAAAAAAAAAAAAAGTAATCCTCCTGTTGGAGTCTCCCAGATACTGAGATTACAGGGCTGCTACCATGCCTGACTTTATACTTTTTAAAAAATACGATACCAATCTCATTGGCCTATGCAGATTTCCTCTTTTCCCTCTTTCCTTGTTTTCCTTGATTGGTGAGTCTGAATCACTTTTGTAAATGATGTCCCCGGCAGAGTGGAAATGCATGAGGATACTGCAAAGGATCGGGAATGATGTGGCTTGTTGGAGGTGAGTCGTCTCCTTAGAGTTTGACAGGGCTGTATGTTGAGAAGGATAGCAAGAGAAGTAGTGGGGAGTTACTGACGGCAGTTAAGCTGGTCTCAGCATCACCAGAACTGCCTTTTAGAAATAACTCTAGGCCGGGCGTGGTAGCACACGCTTGTAATCCGAGCATTCGGGAGGCTGAGACAGGAGGGTCATGGTTCAGACAGCCTCAGCTACTTAGGTACTTTGCAACTCAGTGAGACCCTGTTTCAAAATAAAGAATAAAAAATAGGACTGGGGGTGTAGCTCGGACTTAGACACCCCTGGGTTCCATCCCTAGTATCACCCCCCCCCCGCCCCGCCAGACACACGCATACACACACTATTTAAGCTTGGCATGGAGGTACATGCCTATAATCCCTGTATTTGGGAGGCTGAGTCAGGAAGAATGCAGATTTAAGGCCAGCCTCAGCAACTTCGCGAGACCCTGTTTCAAAATAAAGAAATCTGGGCATGGTGGAATCCTAGTGTTTGGGAGGCTGAGACAGAATGATCACAAGTTCGAGAACAACTCCAGCAACTTAGACCCTATCTTAAGAAAATAAAGGCTGGGAATATAGCTTAGAGGTAGAATGTCCCTAGGTTCAACCCTCAGTATCTCTCTCTCTCTCCTCTCTCTCTCCTCTCTCTCTCCTCTCTCTCCTCTCTCTCTTCTCTCTCTCCTCTCTCTCCTCTCTCTCCTCTCTCTCTTCTCTCTCTTCTCTCTCTCTCTCTCTTCTCTTCTCTTCTCTTCTCTTCTCTTCTCTTCTCTTCTCTCTCTCTCTCTCTCTCTCTCTCTCTCTCTCTCTCTCTCCTGTATTTATCCATTTATCTGTTGATGGACACCTAGGTTGGTCCCATAATGTGATTATTGTACTACTATAAATATGGGTAGGCATGAATCACTGTAGTATTCCAACTTTAATAATTCTTTTGGAAAGATAGGAGTGGTGTAGCTGGGTCATATGGTGGTTCCATTCCTAGTCTTTTTTTTTTTTTTTTTTTTCAGTACTGGGAATGGAACCGAGGGGCATTCTACCTCTGAGCTACACTCCCAGCCCTATTTTTTATTCTTTATTTTGAAACAGGGTCTCACCGAGTTGCAGAGGGCCTCACTAAGTAGCTGAGACTGGTCACAAACCCGGATCCTCCTGTCTCAGCCTCTCAAATGCTGGGATTACAAGCGTGTGCCACCACGCCCGACAAATTGGTGCCCTATAGTCTCACATAATGTAAGTCATGAGCCAGGCATGGTGGAGCACTCTTGTAATTCCAGTACTTGGGAGGCTGAGATGGGAGGATCTCAGGTTCGAGACCAGCCTCAGCTACTTAGTGAGGCCTTTCACAACTTAGTGAGACTCTTTCAAAGTAAAGAGTAGAAAATTAGGCTGGGGGTGTAGCTTGGAGGTAGAATGCCCCTGGGTTCAATCCGCAGTACCGCATGTGTGCGCGTACACACACAGTAATCATGTTGACAATGACATACATGCACATACCACTTGGTGGTGCCCCTCTAGCCTCCCCTTTTACCTTTTTCCCAATAAAGAATACTGGGATTGCCGGGCGTGGTGGCGCACACTTGTTATCCCCGCGCTTGGGAGGCTGAGACAGGAGGATTGCACAGGTTCGGAGCCAGCCTCAGCTACTTAGTGAGGCTCTCAGCAACTTAGACCCTGTTTCCAAATAAAAGTAGAAAATGGGTCTGGGAGTATAGCCCAGAGGTAGAAGGTCTCTGGGTTCCACCCCCAGTACCACCAAAAAAAATACTGGGATTGACCTTGGTATTCACATATGTACACGTAGTCAATGGTAGTATTTCCATTAATGAAACTCAGATTCTTCCTCCTCCCCTTCCCTTAGACCACCTCCCTGGCTCACTGAGGTTTCTCTTCCATTATCTGGAATCCCTCTCGTATTCCAGTTACTCCCTACCTTGCACATATTGGAGAAAACACCTGACCTTTCTCTGTCTGTGACTGGTTAATCTCACTTAACATAATGTTCCCTAGGTCCTTCCATCTTCTTGCAAATGACATAATTTTCTATGTTGCTGAGTAGAATTCCATTGTGTGTATTTTCCATAATTTTGTAATCCATTCATCCGTTGGTAAATACCTAGGTTCGTCCCATAACTTGGATATTGTGAATTGTGCTTCTATGAACATGGGTATGCATATATTACTATAGTTCTTTGGTTTTAACCCTTTTGGAAAGATACCCAGGAATGGTATAACCAGATCGTGTGGTGGGTCCATCCCTAGCTTTCTGAGGAATCTCCACACTGATCTCCATGGTGGCTGAACTAGTTTGTAATCCCACCAACAGTGTGGAAGAGTTCCAATTTCTTTTTTTCTTTCGTGTGTGTGTGTGTGTGTGTGTGTGTGTGTGTGTTTTACTGGGAATTGAACCCAGATGCATTCTACCTCTGAGCTACATCCCCAGACTGTTTTCTTTTTTGGAAACAGGGTCTCACTAGGTTTAGTGTGTCACTACTTGCAGGGGCTATCCTTGAACCTGCAATCTTTCTCAATCTTTCTCAGCCTCCCAAGTATTAGGATTACAGGCATGAGCCACCTGCCTGGTTCTCAGTGTAGTTTTGATTTGAATCTTTCTGATTGCTAATGATGTTGAACATTTTTACATGTATTGGCCATTTGCACCTCTTTTGTGAAGTGTCTCTTCAATTCAGTTGCCTTTTTTTTTTTTCCGGGTCTGAGGATGTAACCTGGGGCATTCAACCTCCAAGCTACACGCCCTGCCCTATTTTTTATTTTTTTAGTTTGAAAAAGGGTCTCACTAAGTTGTGGAGGGCCTCACTAAGTAGCTGAGGCTGTTCATGAACCACAGTCCTCCAGTCTCAGCCTCCCGAATGCTGGGATTACAAGCGTGTGCCACCACGCCTGGCTTGCCCATTTCTTTTTTTTTTTTTTTTTAAATTTTTATTTTTTTTTATTGGTGCACTGTATTCATACGTCATAGTGGGATACAAACTTTTGTAGACATACATGTACACATCACCAGGTCAGCCCCCACCCGATCCCCACCCCATTTTCTCCCCATTCCTCCTTCCCATGCTTGGCTTAGTGGTTGACATCTAGTATTATAGCAATTTATCCAAAATTAAAAATGATAATCTCACATAACAGTTTCATTTGTCTGATACCAAGCTTTTGATGACTTAAAGATAACATTTCAATATTTCTTTTTGCTTTTTTCTTACCAGAGAATATTTTTTCTTTTTTTTTTGTGAAACTATCATACATTTATTTATTTATTTTTCAGAAAAAATCTATCCTAATATGGAATATGGATTCTAGATACCCAAAACGATCTTGAAAAAGAACAAAGCTAGAAGATATATATTTTCTGATTTCAAACCATATCAAGCTACAATAATTGAAACAGTTTAGTACTGTTTTAAAGGCAGATATATAAACCATTGGAGTTAAATACAAGCGTAGAGCTAAATTCTTCCCTATATTGTCAAGTTATTTTTGACAAGGTTTCCACGAACATTTGGTGGTGGAAATAATAATCTTTTAACTAAATATTGTTGAAAAATAATAATTACATGGAAAAGAATAAAATTGGACCCTTACCTAATCCCATATACAAGTATTAACTCAAAATAGATAAAAGACCTAAATATAATTCTTAAGACTATAAACTTTTAGAAGAAAATCTGGGTCATAAAACCTCACAACATTGAAATTGGCAGTGATTTCTTGGATATGATTTCAATGGCACAGGCAACAGAAGAGTATACAAACTCCCTAAAAAATAAAAAAATATTGTATATCCAAAGACAATGTAAACAGAGTTAAGTTACTAATAGAATTGGATAAAATATTTCCAAATGCTATATCTGAAGGTATATTAATATTCCAACTAGAAATCCTAAAAATTAACAACAATAAAGGCAAACAATACAATTTAGAAATAGGTAAAAGACTAACATAAATAATGAATCTCCACAGATAACCAATCTTAGTTGTCTGTTGGATGGAAAATCTTATTTCTCGGGTTCTGGTGTGTGTTACCTGTTTCTTCTTTGTAGTTAATCTCTTTGGGTATTTTCTCTAGCGCTGGTTTTGAAGACATAAATTCCTTCAGTTTCTGTTTGTCATGGAAGCTTCTTATTTCTCCATCTAATTTGATAGAAAGTTTAGCTGGGTAGAAAATTTTTGGCTGGAAGTTTTTTTCTTTCAGAGTTTGGAATATGTTACTCCAAGCCCTTCTGGCTCTCATGACTTGGTTTGGGAAGTATGGAGTGATTCTAATTGGTTTGCCTCTGAATGTCACTTGGCCCTTTGTTTTTGTTGCCTTTAAGATTCTCTGCTTGGCTTCCACATTGGTCATTTTGACAATGATGTGGCATGGGGATCCTCTTCTCCAATCCTGTCTAAAGGGAGTTCTATAAGTTTCCTGGACCTGTGTATCAACCTCTTGCTCTGTGTTTGGAAAATTTTCTGCTATTACTTCCTTGAAGAGATTGTTGATCCCTTTGGTTTCACTTTCTTTTCCCTCCTCTATTCCAATTATTCTTAGGTTAGCTCTCTTGAAATGGGCCCATATTTCTTCAATGTCAGATTCCTGCTGTTGGATATATTTTTCTAGATTAGAAACTATGCGTTCATTTTTGGAATGATCATCTTCTAAGAGCGAGATTCTATTCTCCATGTGGTCTAATCGGTTGTTTGTGCTTTGAATTGAGGACTTTACTTCATTAATTGCATCCTTTATCTCTTTTTGGCTCTCTCTGAATTCTTTTCGAAGCACCTCTATTATTTCTACAGTTATTTTCCTGATCTTCTAGAAATCTCTGATTTTCTGTTTTATCGGGTTCTGATGTTGTGGGGTTGTGGGCATTCATTGCTTCATTGTTATTCCTCTTTCCCGTGATTTTGGAAGTTTGTGCCTTCTTTGGGTTCTTCCCTTGGGTCACTATGACTTCACTTAAGGTGCTCTGGATCTCAAGACTGTAGTATTCAGACCCCACTACTCCTTTACTGGGTTGTATCACAGAATCTCCGACCCAGGGAGTCGATAGAGGCTGCTTTAAACTATGGGGTGGTGCCAGGTTGCACGTTCTCCTATGGTGTGATATCTCTGCCACCACCACTACCCCACTGGGTCAAGTCCCAGGGAGTACAGTACTGGGATTTCTCCTCTGTGGCCTGCAATTTGACTCACTGTTCTTGAGTTCGCAGATGTAGCTGTACTGGACTCGGTGAATTTGCTGCTGCTGCCGCCGATGGCAATATGGCGCCGCTGCTACGCCCTCGGCCGTGAGGCTGGCTTATTTCTTCTTGGTTTTGAGTTCCACTCTGAGTCCCTGCAGCGTGTTCTGAGCTCAGCCACTGGGAGCTTTAGATGCTCCCTGCGCTGAAAAATCCCGCCTGGCTGTTCTGCAGCGGCTCACCTTGGCTTGCTGTAGCCCTCCAGTGAACTCGCTGCTGCCGCTGGCAGTATGGCGCTGCTGCCGCATCCTCAGGCGTGAGACCGGTGTATCTCCTCTGTGGCTCTGAGCTCTGTTCTCAGTCCGCTTTCTCTCTGGAGCCTAGTGATTTTTTGTTTCTCTGGTGATGGTGTTTTCTGGCTATGAAAGGCGCTGATTTTGTGGTAATGGAGATTGTTTGTTAGCGGGGCTCTTAAGCTCCGCATTTCTTGGTTGCCATCTTCCCGGAAGTCTCTTGCCCATTTCTTGATTGGGTTATTTTTTTAATTTTTATTATTTTATTTAGTGTAAAGCATTCCTAGTCTTTTGAGAAACCTCCATACTGAACTCCAGTGGTTGTATTAATTGATAGTCCCACCAATAGTGTATAAGAGTTCTCATTTCCCCACATACCCACCAGCATATACTAGGGAGTCTGTTTACAGATGGATGGATAAAGAAAATGTGGTATATACCCACAGTGGATACAACATATCATTTTTGTGTAACTAGAAAATATTATGCTATGTAATATCACCCATTCTGAGAAAGTAAAGCATTTTCTCTTATGTGGAAACTAGAGAGATAGGGGGAAAAAAAGGGATTTTATTTTATTTATTTATTTATTGTTTTTTTTTTTTTTTTTTTTTGGTGGTGCTGGGGTTCCTGGAAGCCCTTCTACCTCCGGGCTACACTCCCAGATCTATTTTTACATTTTTATTTGGAAACAGGGTCTCCTAAGCCTGCGCGTGGCTGGCTTCGAACCTGCGTGATCCTCCTGTCTCTGCCTCCCAAGTGCGGGGATTACAAGCGTGTGCCACCACTCCCGGCTATTTTTTTTTTTTTTTTTTGTGGTACTGGAGTTCCTGGAAGCCCTTCTACCTCCAGGCTACACTCCCAGGCCCATTTTATACTTTTTAAATTTTACTTGGAAACAGGATCCTTCTGTCTCCGCCTCCCAAGCGCGGGGATTACAAGCGTGCGCCACCACGCCTGGCGCTAAAAGGGACTTTAGTTAAATGAGAGAAACCAGTAGAATAGTGGAAGGGGGTTGGGAGAAGGAGGTGGGCAAGGGAAAAAGGATAGAAGAAAGAATTCAAATAATGCTTGTCCACATACGAAAATAGTGTAAACTCAACACATACGGGGGGAAAGATGCGGGGGACAGGATGGGATATAGCTGGAAACACAAGTGATGTATGCGTGTATCGCTCTGAATCTCACTCTGACCTCTAATTATAGTGCACCCATATAGGAATAAAAGGACACTATACACTATTCCTGGGATAAACTAGAATTTTTTTTTTTTTTTGTACTGGGGATTGAATCCAGGAACGTTTCACCTCTATTCTATACCTCCTTTTATTTATTTTGAAACAGGGTCTCACTAAGTTGAGACACTTGCCAAGTTGTTGGGGCTGGCCTTGAACCTGTGATCCTCCTGTATCAGCTTCCCAAGTATCCTCCTGTATCAACCTCCATCATCTGAAGGTTTCCAGATCCCAGTGTCTTTAAAAGCTACATGTGATGCCTTTTCGTTGTAAGGAGTCCTTTTAATATGTCAACAAAGTAGCCGAGTATGGTGGCATATGCTTGTAATCCCAGTACTCTGGAAGCTGAGACGGGAGGATCGAGGGTTTGCGGACAGCCTCAACTATTCAGTGAGGCCCTCTGCAATTTAGTGAGACCTTGTTCCAAATGTAAAGAATAAAAAATAAGGCTGGGGGTGTAGTTCCGAGGTAGAATGCCCCTGGGCTCCATCCCTAGTACCACCCCCCAAAAAAAGTCATTGAAGTGATATGATCATTCTGAGAAATGTCTTGGAGTTTTTCTTGCAGGACATGTGTATTTTAGTTACCTGCAGATCTTTCTTCCCTTAGAGAGAGCTCTTTCCTCAGTTCAAGGGAAGGCCCCTTGTGTGTTTGCACCTCTTTTCTATATCCCCTGACTTGGTGCTTCCAGAGTGGAGTATGTGCAGATTGGAAGAAAGATAGTTCAAGAGTGCATTTCTGAAACTAAGCACAGTTAAGCCATTGCGTTAGGAACAGTAGAAATCATGGTTTCAAGCCACAAAGAAGAAATGGGCACCTGACCCTCATTTTTTCATTAATCTAAATTCATCAAGAGATATGAACTCTTACCATTATTTTTGGTAATGTGGGAATAGAATAAAACTTAGTGGATTATTGAAGGCATCAACTCTCTAGAATCAATAGTAATTCTTGAAGCCCTTACTCCTGGCAGATGCCCTGCAGATGGGTGTGTATGGACCCTCCAATGGGGAGGTACCACCCTGTTTCAGTCTGGACTGTAATGCTCAAGCGTTCACACTTTGCAGCAGCTTAATTCTGAGGCGGGTTTCCAGTTCTGTTCACTTGCTTCCATGGACAGGATCTCGGGTTATGTTCCTTCCAAACCAAACGAACCAGTCTGATCGGTCAACCAGGGAAGTAGATCCGCCATTGGGCCAGTCCAGCTAAATCTGTAGGAGTCATCCTGGGGAGTGTAAGACTCGAAACCGTCTCTTTATATCCCGTTCTCTTTAACCTAGATAGAAGAAACCCGTACAAGAGGCACATGAAGGAAAAATTTCATTCCATCTGGGATAGGGAAATGTGTCTTCCAGTCCCTGTTGGCTTTTACAAGGACACTCGTAACTATGAGTATTCACTGATAAGTAGGATAGGTGCTGAGCCCATCACCGTAGTCCTGGCAGGTCCTGAAGGAACCGGTAAAACAGCCTTTTTGGTGAGAGCAATGTTGGAATGGGCAGAGGGTAATCTGTGGAAGGACAGGTTCACGTTCGTTTTCTTCTTCAACGTCTATGAATTGAACTCTAACATGGAGACGAGCTTGGCAGAACTCGTCTCCAGGAGCTGGCCTGTGTCTTTGGAGGTCATCAATGACATGTTTTCCCAGCCAGAGAGAATCTTGTTTATCATGGATGGCTTTGAGAAACTGAGACTTGACATGTGGGCTCAGACTAACCTGTGCAATGACTGGAGCCAGCGACAGCCAGCACAGGTCATCCTGAGCAGTTTGCTGCGCAGGAGAATGCTTCCAGAAGCCTCTCTTCTTCTGGCACTGGGAAAAATAGGTTGGCAAAAAGTTTACGGCATACTGCATAATCCAAGGGACATACACTTCCGTGAATTAACGGAGAGCATGAGAGAGTCCTACGTCTACTACTTCTTCCGTGACAGTAAGAAAGCTGAACAAGCCACCCGGTATTTGAGGTCCTTAGGACCCCTCTTCTCCCTCTGCAGCAGCCCCCTCACGTGCTGGCTGGTCTGTTCTTGTTTAAAACGGCAGCTGGATATTGGAGAAGAACCTGAAATCATCTGTATAAACAATGCAGGTTTATATGCTTCCTTTTTAATCAGCGCGTTCAGAGTAAGAAATGAGAGTTGCGCTACCAGGAGGGACCGAGCTCGGCTCACAAGCCTGTGTGCCCTGGCTGCAGAGGGAATGTGGACGCAGACCTTTATGTTTTGCCAGGAGGATCTTGGGAGGAGAGGGATCTCTCAATCTGATGTCTCCATGTGGCTGAGCATGAAAATTTTTCAAAGGAAGGAATTTTACTTTATCTTTCACCACATGTCCATGCAAGCATTCTTTGCTGCCCTGTATTATGTGCTCAGACAACCTACGGATGGTCCTAACCCGGTCATCGGCAGTGTAACCCAGCTTATAACGGCAAGTTTGACCCAAGCTCAAGCCCACTTGTCCCAGGTGAAGTTACTTCTGTTTTCAATTTCAAATGAAAGAATGACACATGTACTGGAGACATCTTTGGGTTTTCTAACGTCCAAAGAGTACAAGCAGGAGATGAATCAGAGCCTGCGTGACCTAAGTGAACGCGAGGCCATCGAGAGAGTGGTGAATTTCCATGAACTGTTCGAGGGTTTATTTGAAGTCCAAAATGAAGCCTTTGTAAGAGAGGTGATGGGTCTCTTTGAAGAAATTTACCTCAGTATCGATGATGTGGACCCGTTAACGATAGCTTCATTCTGCCTACAATTTTGTCCAACCCTGAAGAAAATTCACCTGTGCATACAGACGATTTTCTCGAGGAATGCTGTATCCAGCCGAAGGTGAGTGCCCCCACCCCATGCCGTGGTTTGCTCCTGGGTGTTTTATGGCTTCTATGCCTAAGAGCGTGGAGGCTGTCATGAGAGTGACACAGGCTTCCTGTGGGGCCCTGGCGATGCTCTTTGCTAACCATGTGGCACTGGACAACAACCTCCTGAACTTTTTCCGTCTCTAAAGAGTAAGCTCTTTACCTACTTCCCAGGGCCAATCTGAGATGGAGAGCGAGCAGTTCTTACTGCTGTCATGACTGCTTTGTAACTCTCTGTGCATGTCCTAGCGACTACACTGGGGGCCTCTGGGGTCTTCATGCTCCTTTCCTGGGGGGGCAGCCATGGGCCCACCAACTCTCAGATGTACAATATCTATCTAGCTTTTCTTTTCTTTCTCTTTCTTTCTCTTTCTCTCTCTCTTCCATTCTCTTTCTTTCTCTTTCTTTTTTCTTTCTCTTTCTCTTTTTTTCCTTCCTTCCTTTCTTTTCTCTGGATAACCCAGGGACATTATACTTCCAAGCTACACCCCCAGCCCTAGTTTTTATTCTTTATTTTGAAATAGGGCCTCACTGAGTTGCAAAGGGCCTCATTATATAGCCGAGTGTGTCCATGAACCATGATCCTCTTGTCTCAGCCTCCCAAATACTGGGATTACAAGCAGTGCACAGTATCTTTCATGATGCTTTCTGGGATACAGTATCTTGTTCACCCAAATATCAACCCTTGTTCACATAGCTGTCAATTATCCTCCCCTGCATAGAGCAGGAAATGGAGACAGAACAAGGTTGATAGATCATTCAGGGTCACAGAGGGAGTGAGCAGTTTCACTAAAGTTCAATCCTACCTGATCTCACCTCCAGATTCTCTAACTACTAGGCCACATTGATTCGGCTTCGTTGGCTGAGCTCTCCCTGTCCGAGGCTGGCTATCAGATTTGTGGAACTTTGGGAATTGTATGTTTGGGGAATGTCTCAAATTGAATTTAGCCACTGGAAAGTCATGGTCTATGTTCTCTTGTAGTTACAAGGAGGTTATCCACTTTTGGAAAGCCTTTTGCCAAGTGTTTATCAACAGCCCAAACCTCCAGGTTTTGGAATTGGAAAACTGTTGTTTCAATGATAACTCCCAGAAGATTCTTACGAAAGCCATAGCCCATCCTGACTGTAAACTCCAAAGCTTGCTGTAAGTTTGATATGAACCTTTTCTTTAAGTAGATGACAAAGTTTTCTTTTGAATTTTTTTGGAGAAGACCAGTTTATAAATGCAGAGCTAGACTCCACAGTGTTCAGTAGAGTAATACTGAGACTTGCATATATAAATTTTAACCAGGTTTGGTGGCACATGCTTGTAATTTCAGTACTTGGGAAGTTGGACAGGAGGATCACAGGTTTAATTTTTATTTTTTTATTTTGGTGGTACTGGGGTTCCTGGAAGCCCTTCTACCTCCGAGCTACACTCCCAAACTTATTTTATACTTTTTTTTTTTTTTTTAATTTGGAAACAGGGTCTCTTAAGCTAGAGCAGCTGGCTTCAAACCTATGCGATCCTCCTGTCTCCGCCTCCCAAGCGTGGGGATTACAAGCATGTGCCACCACGCCCGGCTAGGATCACAGGCTTAAAACCAGCCTTAGCAACTTAGCAAGATTCTGTTTAAAAATAAAAAGTAAAAGCGGGCCACAGGGTGTGGCTTGGAAGTAGACTATCCCCAATTTCATTCCTCAGTACGACACAAAAAAATTTAATGTGTCAAATGTTTATATACCTGTATTTAATCTGATTTGCAAACACCTTTATATCTGGTTTACAAATACCTATATCTGTATATATATTTCAGTTGGTATTTCCACTGCTGTGCCCACACAACTTAGAGGAAGGTTTATTTGCTCACAGTTACGGAGTTTTCAGGGGTTCAGTCCAGGTCAGGCCTGGTTACACTGGTGGAGCTCAGGGTATGGCATCTGCAGGCAAAAGAGGGCTAGTGAAGGGGATTAGAGGACACATACACAGCTCCTAAGGCCATACCCCCAGGGACTTATATCTTTCAGTCACATTCCACCTGCCTAGGTTACCACCCAATAAACACAATGGATTAATCCACCTGAGATTATAACCCTCATGATTTAATTATATCAACTCTGAACATCAATACATGAAATTTTTCTAGGGACATTCTATTGGTAAACAATTTATTATTATTATTATTATTATTATTATTATTATTTTATTTGCAGTACTGGGGATTGAATCCAGTGGCGTTCTACCTCTCAGCTACACCCCTAACCTTATTTTTTATTCTTTATTTTGAAATAGGGTTTTACTAAGTTACAGAGGGCCTCACTAAGTAGCTGAGGCTGGCTGCAAACGCGATCCTCCTGTCTCAGCCGCCCAAGTACTGGGATTACAAGCATTCACCACATCTGGCCTGTTATGTTCTTAATACTGTGACAAGATCTATTTGTATCAGGAAGAAATTGGACCACAAAGGCATTGGGTAATTTTTCCAACCTTACAAAAAAAAGGAGAAAAAGCCAAGTTTGTATCCAGTGTTTTTTAACTTCAGAGCCAAGGTCTATGATCATGACAAAGCTTCATCCTTTAAAAATACTCTTAGTGCCTAAGTGGAAACGGTTCCATTGCTTGGAGTGCATAGTCGGAAACATTCATTCAAATGTGAATGTCTAGGCCGGGCGTGGTGGCCCACGCTTGTAATCCCCGCGCTTGGGAGGCAGAGACAGGATCGCGCAGGTTAGAAGTCAGCCTCACTGGCTTAAGAGACCCTGTTTCCAAATAAAAATATAAAATAGGTCTGGGAGTGTAGCCCGGAGGTAGAAGGGCTTCCAGGAACCCCAGTACCACCAAAAAAAAAAAAAAAAAAAAAAAAAAAAAAAAAACCCAAACAAACAAAAAAACCAAATGTGAACATCTAGCTGGGCATGGTGGTGCACACTTGTAATCCTAGCGCTTGGGAGGCTGAGACAGGAGGATCGCACAGGTTGGAAGCCAGCCTCAGCTACTTAGTGAGGCTCTCAGCAACTTAGACCTTATTTACAAATAAAGTATAAAAAAGGTCTGGGAGTATAGCCTGGAGATAGAAAAGGCCCTGGGTTCCACCCCCAGTACCACACACACACACAGACATACACACACAAAATGTGAACATCTTGCCAGGTATGGTGGCACATACCTGTAATCCCGTTTCTTGGGAGGCAGAGGAGGATTGCAGGTTCAAGGCTAGCCTGAGCAAGTTAAAACCTGTTTCAAAACAAAAACAGCTGGGGGTGTAGCTTGGAGGTAGATGGCCTCTGGTTTCCATTCCCAGTACCAAAATTGAATGAATGAACGAATGGTGAGCGTCTCTTGTGCTTGAGGGACTGTGTTGGATTTTGGAAAGCAACAAGATACAAACATGATCTGTCCATGTCCTTGAGGGCTCAAGAGTTTAAGATGAGATAAGTCTGAGTTTCCTAATAAATGCCTCTGGTATTATATGAAAGCACAGGGAGAGACAGGGGGAAATGGAGATCTGAGCAGCTGAGTCTTGGTGCTTGTCTGGCATCTGAAAATCCCGGTGAGAAATAACTTGGGGTGAGGAGTAACCAGAATTCCAAAAGCAGTTCTTCGAGGCTAAGTCTGGAAAGAAGAGGCCCCCGGGCAAGAGGGGCCTAGCTTTGCACTTGCACCTTCTGGCATGAGTCTCCGTTTCCTTGTCTCTACAGGTGTAACTTCATGCCCCACTTTGGCCTTGACCCAGACTTTTTCAAGGTGATTCTTCATAATGCTCACCTGAAGTGCCTGAACCTGTATGGGACCAGTATGTCCGGAGACGGGGTAAAGTCCCTGTGTGAGGCACTCATGCACCCGATGAACAACATTGAAAAGCTGATGTGAGTCTGTGGGCTGAGGGGCTACCTGCTCTGCTCTCGGCGTGTAATGTGAGGTTTGACTTTGTTTTCTCTTTCTGGAGGTCCCTGGGCCAGCCTCCACCTCTCCTGCTTTCCATCTTCTCAGTCTCTAAGGCTTCTGGGTAGAAAGATGGGTTGTATGTAGAGGATGAGGCTTCTCTTAGAAGGCGGGCTTCACTCCCTACCACCCCACCTCCCAACCTCTCCACTCCTACACCTTCCCACCCCAGATCAAGGCTCCAGGCATCTTGCCCAGTATTTTTTTTTTTTGCCCTCCAGTCAGCCAAGTCTAGAACTCCATTTCCCCCAAGGATATTAATATATTTTATTTTATTTTTTTGTGGTACTGAGGATGAACCCATGGGCATTCTACCTCTGAGCTACACCCCCAGCCCAATTTTTTCTTTACTTTGAAACAGGGTCTCACCGAGTTGCAAAGGGCCTCACTAAGTAGCTGAGGCTGTCTGCGAACCATGATCTTCCCGTCTTGGCCTCCTGAATGCTGGGATTTACAAGCGTGTACCACCATGCCTGGCTGTCCCAAGGATATTTATGAAAACACTCACGAGTGTGTGGGTGAGATCACAGCATGCTCTTCTGACCTGGTAGATGAGGGAGGGAGGGAGAGAGAGACTAGAGAGAGAGAGAGAGAGAGAGACTACTTGCTCAATGCAATTTTTTACTCTTGAAAGTGACCTGGGCTGTCCTCATCCTAAAATAGGCAGAGTCAATTTATTTCCCAGCAGAAATAGTCCAGGAAGGTCATTGAGACAGTGAACAGTACCAGCTCATGAACTCACTCGGAGAATGTGCTCTTGTCTCCCAGCCCATGGTCTCTAGTCTGCAGTGACTGTTGCAAACGCATGTGTTTGAACACTGCGCAGAAGTCGTGCATGGAGCCTCGGCATTCATAGAGCAGGCTCTGTGCACAGGTAGCACAGCACATGGGTTGATAAAGGTCACACTGATCATTTCAACTATGTCCCTTTCACAGCAGCTTTTTCTTCTAACTCTTCATGTGGGAGATCTTGCAAAAACACTTTAGAACTTGGCTCCATTTCGTAGTCATGCCATTTGCTGAATGTTTCATGCACTGCATATAGGTAAGATATGGGTAGCAGATTCAAGAAAGGCAGGAGTCAAGTGTAGATGTGCTGTGTTTGGAGTTGCTGTCTCTTTGGGGAAATGAGCTGTGCTCCTTTCTTTTCTCTTCCTCCCTCCCTCCCTCCCTCGTTGGGTATTGTGGAGGGAGATTCCACAGTCGGGTCCAACTTGGTGGTCAGTATGGGTCAGTTTGTTCCTTGGAGGATGCCAATGTTTGGAGACATGATTGTCTCAACTGCATGGTGAGGGTGCTGCTGGGCCTCTAATGGGTAGAGTCCTGGTGCTGCTAAAAGCTCATGGTGTGTGCAGAATGGAACCCAGCCCCCAGAAAGCAATGGTGCTGGGATCGAGAAGCCTCTTCTACCTGGCATAGTACTCTAGGGTAGTGTGACTCTTCTCCTTTCTCTTCTTCCCAGGGATGTTCTATCTCTGAACTATACCCCTGGCCCTTTTTATTTTGAAATAGGGTCTCAGTGAGTTACTGAGGCTGGTATCAAACAAAATCTTCCTGTCTCAGCCTCCCAAGCACTGGGATTACAAGTGTGCACCAACATGTCTCACTTATGGATTTTTAAAAACGTTTTCTTTGGACTAGGGATTGAATCCAGGAGCATTCTACCTCTAGGTTATACTCTTCGGCCTATTTTTATTTTATTTTCTTAATTTGAAACAGGGTCTTGCTATGTTGCTGAGGCTGGCCTTGAACCTGTGATCTGCCTCCCAAGTTCTGAGCTTACAGATGTGTTCTACTATACTTGGCTCACATTTTGAATTTTTTTTGGTACTGGGGATGGAACACAGGAGCATTCTACGTCCGAGCTACACCCCCACCTCTGTTTTTAATTCTTTATTTTGAAATAGGCTTTTACTAAGTTGTATATGACCTCACTAAGTTTCTGAGGCTTGCCGTGAACCTGCGATCCTCCTGTTTCAGCCTCCCAGTTACTGGAATTATAAATGTGTGCCATCATGCCCAGCTCACATTTTGAATTTTCGATATCCATTTTATATCTTTCTATTTTCTGTCTATTGCCTGTTCCTTAATATATTAATATAGTTATTGTTTCATTTTTTAGTCTTAATGCTAAGGATATGAATGGTTTATGCATCATGCCTACTATATTCAATCACTCTGAATTTGTATAGTTAGTCTTTTCTAATTTTTAATTTTATTTTTATTTTATTGGTGCATTGTATTCATACATCATAGTGGGATAAAAAAATTGTGTAGATATACATGCACACATCACCCAGTCAGCCCCCATCCAATCCCCACCCCCTACCCTCCTCAACCCTCCCTCCCATACTTGGCTTAATGATTGATATTGATACATTTGTCTAAATACATCATGTGCCTTTTTCCCCACCTCCCATACCCTCAGTTAGGTTGCCTTATTTTCTCCTCTATAGGATCTCCTTTTTCACCTGGAGCTCCTCCTTTGACCATTTCACTTCAGCTTTCACATATTAGTGAAAGCACCAGATTTCTTACTTTTTGTGACTGACTAATCTTGCTTAGTGTAATGTCCTTCAGTTCCATCCATTTCCCTGAGAATGCAGTAATTGTATATATTTTTTTAATGGCTGAGTAAAACTCCATTGTGTACATATCCCACAGTTTTGTAATCCATTCATCTGTTGATGAACATCTTGGTTGGTTCCATAGTTTGGCTATGGTGAATTGCGCAGCTATGAACATAGATATGCATGGATTAGTTTGATAGTTTGGTTTGCTTTCTTTTGGGTAGATACCCACAAGTGGTATTGCTGGATCAAATGGTAGATTTGTTCCCATTCTTCTGAGGATCCTCCCTACTGTTTTGCAAAGTGGTTGCACTAGTTTGCAATCCCACCGACAGTGTTTTAGAGTTCCCACTCCTCCACATCCTCATGAGCATCTGTTGTTTGTGTTTTGAATGATTGTCATTCTAATTGGAGTTAGGTGAAATCTCAGGGTAGTTTTGATTTGCATCTCTTTGATTGCCAATGATGTTGAACATTTTTTCATGTATTTATTAGTCATTTGAATTTCTTAATAAAGTTCACTTGCCCATTTTTTTTTTTTTGGTGGTACTGGGGTTCCTAGAAACCCTTTTACCTCAGGGCTACACTCTCAGTTCTATTTTATACTTTTTTTTTTTTAATTTGGAAACAGGGTCTCTTAAGCTAGTGCGGCTGGCTTTGAACTTACGCGATCCTCCTGTCTCTGCCTCCCAAGCACAGGGATTACAAGCATGTGCCACCATGCCTGGCTCATTTGCTCATTTTTAAATTGGAGTATTTGCTTTTTTGGTGTAGAGTTTCTTGAGCTCTCTGTATATTTTAGATATTAGTCCTCTGTCTGAGGAATAGGTGGCAAAAATCTCCCATTCTTTTGGCTCTTGATTGAGGTTCTTGACAGTTTCCTTTGCTGAACAGAAGCTCTTCAGTTTCATGCAGTCCCACACATTGATTCGCCTTTTAATTTCTTGTGCCTTATGGGGTCTTGTTGAGAAAGATATTATCTGTGCCTATGTGTTGCAGTGTTGAACCTATGCCCTCTTCAAGGAGCCTCAAGGTCTCTGGTCTAATTTCCAAGTCTTTGATCCATCTTGAATTGACTCTTGTGCAGGGTGAGAAGGTGAGATTCAATTCCATTTTTCTGCATTTGGGTAATCAGTTTTGCCAACATCATTTGTTGAACAGACTGTCCTTGTTTTATTGTATGTTTTTGGTGCCTTTGTCAAATATCATTTGGCTGTGAGTGTGTGGTTTCGTTTCTGAGTCTTGTAATCTGCTCCATTGGTCTATGTATCTGTTTTTGTGCCAGTACCATGCTATTTTTATTACAGTGGCTTTGTAGTTAGGTATTGTGATTCCTCCTACATGGTTTTTGTTGCTGAGAACTACTTTAGCTATTCTGGGGTTTTGATTTTTCCAAATGAATTTAAGGTCTGATTTTTCTATGTCTGTGAGGAATGATCTTGGTAATTTAATTGGTATAACATTGAATCTGTAGATAACTTTTGGAAGTATGGCCATCTTGATGTTTAGTCTGCCTATCCATGAACATGGAAGATCTTTCCATCTTCTAAGATCTTCTTTGATTTATCTTTTCAGTGTTTTATAATTTTCTTTGCAGAGGTCTTTTACTTCTTTGATTCAGTTTATTCCTAAGTATTTTTTTGTTGTTGGAAATCCTGAGTGGAAGTATTTTCTGAATTTCTTTTTCAGTAGATTTATGGTTGGTGTACAGAAAAGCTTCTGATTTTTTAAGGTTGATTTCGTATCCAGATACTTTGCTGAATTTGATCAGTTCTATAAGTCTTTTGGTTGAGTTTGTTGGGTCTTCTAGGTATAGTATCATGTCATCTACAAATAGTGAGAGTTTGAGTTCTTCTTTTCCTATTTTTACTCCTCTGATTTCCTTTTCTTGCCTTGCTGCTCTGGCTAGAGTCTCAAGTACTATATTGAAGAGAAGTGGTAATAATGGACATCATCCTTGTCTTGTTCCTGTTTTTAGGGGGAATTCTCAAAGTTTTTCCCCCATTTAATATGATGTTGGCTGTGGATTTATTGTAGATTGCCTTTATTATGTTGAGGTATGTTTCTTCTATTCTGATTCTCTGTAGTGTTTTTATCATGAATGGATGTTGGATTTTATCAAAGGCTTTTTCAGCATCTATTGAAATGATCATGTGATTTTTATCTTTGGTTCTGTTTATATGATGAATCACATGGATTGATTTTTGTATGGTGAACCAGCCTTGCATCCCTGGGATGAAGCCTACCTGGTCATGGTGTATGATTTTCTTGATGTGGTTTTTGAATGCGTGTTGCTAGTCTTTTGTTTAATAGTTTTGCATCCAAGTTCATCAGAGATATAGGCCTATAGTTTTCTTTTCTTGAACTATCTTTATTTGGTTTTAGTATTAATATGATGTTGGCTTTGTAGAATGTATTTTGGAGAGTTCTATTTCTCTCTATTTTCATGAAATAGATTGAGGAATATAGGGATTAGCTCTTCTATAAAGGTTTTATAAAATTCACTTGGGAAGCCATCTGGTTCTGGACTTTTCTTAGATGGTAAGGTCTTTATTGCTGTTTCAAACTCTTTGATTGATATTGTTTGGTCTAAGTGGTTTAAGTTTTCTTTGTCTTCTCGACTTAGTTTAGGAAGGTTGTATTTACCTAGGAAGTTGTCAGTTTCCTCCAGATTTTTCATTTTGTTGGAGTATAGTTTTTCAAAGTAATTTCTGACAATCCTCTGGATTTTTGCACTGTCTCTTGTGATATCTCCTTTTTCATCTCTTCAAAATTTGGGTCGATTCTTTTTTTTTTTTTAATTAGACTGGCTAGTGGTTTATCTATCTTACTAATTTTTTTGAGGAACCAGCTTTTGGTTTTGTTGATTTTCTGTATCATTTTTTATTCTCTATTTCATTTATTTCTTCTCTGATTTTAACAATTTCCTGTCTTCTACTAGCTTTGGGGTTAGATTACTCCTGTTTTCCAAGGGCTTTGAGGTGTATCATTAAGTTATTTGTTTGGTGATTTTCTGTCTTATATGAGCACTCAGTGCTATAAATTTCCCTCTTTTTCTTTTTGATGGTACTAGGGTTCCTGGAATCCCTTCTACCTCCAGGCTACACTCCCAGACCTATTTTTATATTTTTTTTATTTGGAAACAGGGTCTCTTAAGCCAGCGTGGCTGGCTTCGAACCTGCAGGATCCTCCTGTCTCCGCCTCCCAAGTGCGGGGATTACAAGTGTGCGCCACCACACCCGGCAAATTTCCCTCTTAATACTGCCTTCAGTGTGTCCCAGAGATTTTGATATATTGTATCTCTATTTTCATTTGTTTTTTAGAAATTTCTTGAGAGATGATTTTTAATTCCTGACATGTTGAGATTTTACTTCTGTTTGAAATATTGTTTTTCTTTTTGTCTGTTGGATAGAAATTCTTGTTTCTCTGGTTCTGTCATGTATGTCTTGTTTCTTCTTTGTACTTAATCTCTTTGGGTATTTTCTCTAGTGCTGGTTTTGAAGACATAAATTCTTTGATCTTCTGTTTTTCATGGCAGATTTTTATTTCCCCTCTAGTTTGAGAGATAGTTTTGCTGGGTACGAAATTTTGGCTGCAAGTTATTTTCTTTTAGAGTTTGGAATATGCTACTCCAGGCCCTTCTTGGTTTGGGAAGTCTGGAGTGATTCTGATTGGCTTCCTTCTGAATGTCACTCTGTCTTTTGTTTTAGTTGCCTTTAAGATTCTCTCTTTTACTTCTACATTGGTCATTTTGACTATATATATGGCATGGAGAATCTTTTCTTTGATATTGTCTAAAGGGGATCCTGTAAGTTTCCTGTACCTGTGTATCAATATCTTACTCAGTGTTTGGAGAATTTTCTGCTATTAGTTCATTGAAGAGATTGTTGAGCCCCTTGGTTTCACCTTCTTTTCTCTCCTCTATGCCAATAATTCTTAAGTTGGATCTTTTTAAATGGGCCCATATTTCTTCAATGTCTAATTCCTGCTGTCAAGCGAGATTCTACTCTCCATGTGGTCTAAGCAATTGTTTATTGTTTGAATAGATGCCTTTACTTCAATGATTGCATCCTTTATTTCTTTCAGACTCTCTCTAAATTCTTTTTGGAATTCCTGTCTTACTTCTACAGTTACATTCTTGACTTGACCTTCTGGAGATCTCTGAATTTCTGTGTTATCAGGTTCTGTAAATGTGGAGTTGTGGGAGCTCATTGCTCCTTTGTTGTTCCTCCTTTTTATGATTTCAGATGTTCGCCTTTGTTGCTTTTGGTAGACTTCTCTCAGTTTCTAGGTGTCTGCTGGTATATCTAAGAGGAGTTTGTATTCAACAGTGCAGTTTGAGGAAGGAGGGAAGTGCAGGAGTGAATGGAAGAATAGGGTAAAATCTCAGAGTCGAATAGAATGAAAGTATGCATTTCGTAGAGCAGAGTATACTAGGGATTAGAGGTAGTAAGGATATAGTAGTATTCTGGTAACCGATGAAGAATTTGTGGTATAATGATATAAAGTATATTTTATACAAGATAGGGGAGGGATAGAAAGCAGGAGCAAGCTAGGAAAGGGATAGTGAGAGGAGGGTTGGTATGTACAAAGGAAGAAGCTTGGGAGAAGGTTTGGAAATAGGTTAAAAATAAACAGAACAAAACCAAAACAATAAAACCAACCAGGTATACACACTCATATACAAAAAAAGAACAAAGAACAAACACAACAAAACCCAACCTCCACTACAAATTAATGCAAGTCTACAATTAAATCTCTATTTAGCAGATAGGTCTGCTGCAGTCTCTCTCTGCAGAAACTGAGTACCACCTGCCCCCTTCCTATTGTGGGTTTGGTTCTCTGCGACTTTCTCAGTTTATGTAGATGGCTGATACTGTTTGGGCTGTGTCATGTATTATGTGCAGGTCACTCTCATGCTTTCCACCGGTTTGGAGACTAGATATCTCCCTGCCACCATTGGTGATGTTTGCCTCTGAGACCAAACTCACTGTTGAGACTCTGTTCTCCGCACCTAGTGCTGGTCTAGGTTTCACGTTCGCCCTAAATGGGAGGTCTGTGATGATTTCGGACCTTCTATTAAATGGGTCTAGCTAGATTTTCCTCCCCCCATTTTCTGCTGAGCAAAGCCAGAGTCTGTCAGAGCTTCTGTTATGTCCAACAGCAGCCTCCTCTCTCAATTTCTCTGGGCTGTATTGAGAAGTCACAGACCTGGGCTGTGCTGAGCAATCCCTTTTGAGATGGACATCACCTAAGCTTTAGGAGCTGCTGAGCTGGGACTCTGGGGGGCCCTGGAAGGCTGGGCTGTCGCTCGGTTGATGGCGGCATGTCAGCCGCACCATGTGAGTGGCGGGTGCTGAACTCTACTCAGGTTCCCTTGGTGGTATGTTTAGCTCCTTGGAAGTTGTAGGAGGTCTCTTCACAAGCTGGCTAGCAGCCCATGGGTCCACCTTCTCTCCCTTTAAATCCTTGTCTCTGGTGTTGGCACTGTGTGGGAAAGCTGTGCCACAGTGGCACCCATCGCCCGTGCAGCAGGCGGGGCTGTTTTTCGTTGTTCTTTTTCCCTCTCAGTTGGTCGCCGCCGCCGCCTCCTCCTCCTCCTCCTCCTCCTCCTCCTCCTCCTCCTCCTCCTTCTCCTTCTGTCTCTGGTGTTTATTGTTGCTTTTCCTCTGCTAAACATACTATCTAGTTTTGTAGTGCTCTGTTTTGGGGACAGTGGTGACCAAGTGTTCGCAGGATTCGTAAACGCGGCTGCTCTCGGTTGCCATCTTCCCCGCCTCTGTATAGTTACTCTTATCAGTAAGTTTTATGCCTTCCTATGCATTATTACTCACTAATGCTTCTTTGTCTGAAGGATTTCCTGTTATTGTAGAACAGGTCTGGTAGAGGTATATTCTTCCAACTTCTGCTTGGGAATATTGTTAGCTCCCCTTCGTTTCTAAAGGATAGGTTTGCTGAGCACAGTTTGTTTTTGGTACTAGAGATTGGACTCGGGGGCATTCTACCTATGAGCTTCACCTCCAGCCATTTTAAAACATTTTTGTTTTGACAAGAGATCTTCCCAGGTTGCTGAGGGTCTTGCTATGTGACCATGCCTGTGCCTGGCTGGCCATGTAGTGTTGATGAACAGCTTCTCCACCCCCTACCCCCTTCAGTATTGAAACCCTCATTCCACTCTCTTCTGGCCTGTAAGGTTTCTGCTGAGAAGTTTGCCATCAGGTGAATTGCAGCACTCCTATGTTTCATTTGTTTTATCTTATGGCCTTGTGAATCTTTTTTTTTTTTTTTTTGGTAGTACTGGGGATGGAACCCAGGGGCATTGTACCTCAGAGCTATATCCCTAGGCCTATTTTTTATTCTTTATTTGGAAACAGGATCTCACTAAGTTGCAGAGGGCCTCAGTAAGTAGCCGAGGATGTCTGTGAACCCAGATCTTCCTTGTCTCAGCCTCCCAAATGCTGGGATTACAGGCGTGTGCCACCACACATGACTTTGTTGTATCTTTGAATATGCTTTCTACTTCTTTGGTGTTCTCAAGGCCTTCTAGAACCCAAATGACCCAAAATTTTCTCTTTGAATATTGCCCCCAAGATGTTCCTGGAAGCTTTTTTTCATTTCTCTTCATTCTTTTTTCTCTTCCTATTGTATATTTTCTAATAACTAGTCTTTGAGCTCACTATTTGATCTGCTATTGATGGCTTCTCTCACTTTTTAAATTTTACTTTTAAGCAGCTCAAGAATTTGTTTTATTTTTATTTTTTGCAGACCTAGGGAGGGATTGAACCCAGGGACCTTTTACCTCTGAGCTACATCCCCAGCCCTATTTTTTATTTTCAAACAGGGTCTCCATAAGTCTCAAAGGCCATACCAAGTAACTGAGCTGGCTGTGAACCTGCAATCCTCCTGTCTCAGCCTCCCAAGTAATGGGATTACAAGAGTGCATCACCACATTCAGCTTGTTTGATTTTTTAAAATTTCTTAATTTCTCAAGCCCGGCCTGGTGGCACACGCTTGTAATCCCAGCATTCGGGAGGCTGAGACCGGAGGATCCTGGTTCACAGACAGCCTCAGCTACTTAGTGAGGCCCTCTGCAACTCAGTAAGACCCTGTTTCAAAATAAAGAATACAAAAATAGGGCAGGGAGTGTAGCTTGGAGGTCAAATGCCCCTGGGTTCCATACCCAGACCCGCAAAAAAAAAAAAAAAAAAAAAAAAAAATTTTTCTTAATTTCTGTTTTCTTTAAGCTAATTCAGTTTTCTTAAAATAGTTGTTTTAAATTCTGAGTTCTCACATACTGCTTCCTGTCTGGTCAGTTTCTGGCACCTTATTTTGAGTGCTGAGTGAGGTCATGGTTTCCTGAGAGCTCCTAATGCTCATTAGTATTGCAGGTCCTTTGGGCATTGAAGGATCATTTATTTTTCCCAGTCTTCCTAATCTGGTTTTGTATCACCTTTCCAAAAATTCTAAGCTAGCTACTTATTTTCTGAGACTATAGTCACTTCCACTATTTGAGCACTAGATGGTGTACAGATCTAGATATCTCAGAAGTCTGGTGGTAGGGTGTTGTCACTGTTTCACTACCAGAGTGCAACCCAAGCCAGGTTTTTCTCAAATAATCTGTTGTTGGGTTGTTCAAAAAGAAACAAGAGAGTCCCCACAGGCTTCATTCAGGTATTGGCCTATATGCTGCCAGCTTTGGGCAGCATCACTGTGTGTGGACCGACCCCGGGCTCTATATTATGTCTGTGGTCACTGAAGCTACCCAGCTGAGTACCAAACTGAGCCTGCAGCCTGCCAAGAACTTGCATAACACTGGTTTGGGGCCAAGGCTAACACTGCTATGGTATGCCTGTTGCTGAGATAAACCTACGGCCCAAGACCACTACAGCCAGCCACAGATGCTAGCTGGAAGAGAAGTCCCAGAGGCAGGGGTCACGGGTCTGCCCTTTGCATTGCAGCTTGTCTAGAGGCTACAGTTGCAGGCTGGCCTAGGGCCGGGGCTTTTAGGAATCTGCCCAGTGTTAGACTTCACCAGCCCCACACTAAGTTTCAGGGCAAACTCTTATGCTTGTCACCCCGACATACTCCCAGTGAATAGGATCTTGCATCATGCTTTGCTGTCTGAGACTGGGGTGATCTGGTGAAGGCAGACCCTTGGCCTCCTGGGCTTAAGCTAAGCTGGGTCACACCCAAGTGTCACAGCCACAGTGGCCTGCACAGTCTTGGATACACTGAGGTCCATGCTGTAGCTGGTAGTGTAACCGAGATGATGAGACTGTCCCACTAGAGCACAGGCCTCTCCCTGGTGCCTAGGAAATACTAGAGTCTCATCTGTGAGCACTGGGCTGGTGATAACTGTGCTTCTTAAGCTTAAGGGATGCCCACTGTGGCTACCTGGGCTGATGCTAAGCTGGCCTGAACTAGAGCCTCACAAACGCACGGGAGCTATAGGGGCACAGTCTTGGGAGGAGGGCAGGTTCCCCAGGCCCACTCCCAGGCTGGAACTGATACTGGTGACACTTGATCTGTCCCACAGATACTAGTGTCTCTCCTGATCCTGAAGCTGCTACAGAGGCTCCAGATGTGAGCTTTGGCCTGCGTGGATTTCCTTCAGTTTTAACGCTTCCTTGGTCTATTGGTGGCAGGCCTGGCTTCGGGGACTCTGAGGTGAAGCCTGAACAGCTTTTGATCTCTGCTCCCCAGGAGGTGGAGGCCTCCCCCTTCTCCACTCCATCTGTTGTGCCTCTGGAGGTTGTAGGTGGTTAGTGGAGACTGCAGGTGGTTGGTTTTGCTTCTGGGTCTGGTGCAACTCTCCACGGATGTTGCCCTGGTGGGAGGGGTTGTGGGGCTTTGCCCAGGACAAGATTACACGATGGTCAGCCTGATACTTGGTTTCAAATCTAAGGTCTGCCCTCAGTTTTCTCTACCTTCACCAAGCACAAGGTACCTCTCTCCAGGCTGGGCTTCTGGGGGAACTCCTTTCCTTCCTTCAATTTTTTTTTTTTTGGTGGTACTGGGGATGGAACCCTTCTACCTCTGGGCTACACTCCCAGACCTATTTTTTTATATTTTATTTGGAAACAGGGTCTCTTAAGCCAGAGAGGCTGGCTTCGAACCTGCGCGATCCTCCTGTCCCTGCCTCCCAGGCACGGGGATTACAAGCGTGCGCCACCACGCCCGGCTTCCTTCCTTCAATGGATCTTTCATTTTGCTATACCAGAAACAGGCAGTATGTTCTCTCATCTGACTTCTTTGGTGTGTGTATAGCTGTTTAGCTTGGTGTGCCTGTGGTGAGATCTGACAGATCTCAGGTGCTGTCTTACTCTGTCTCATGGATTCATAGAATCAAAGTCTTACTTCAGTTGACATGACCATGTATTTTAGTCTGTGGTTCTATTTACGTGGTAAATTATGTTTATTGATTTGCCTATGTTGAACCATCCTTGCATCTCTGAATTGGTATTGGGGAGATAGTGGTTTCATAGGATGGGTTTTGAGTGTTCCTTTTCACATGGCATAATTTAAGGAGCATTGATATTGATAGTTCTTTAAAGGTCTGGTCATCTGAGAATCTGTCTGGTCTTGGCTTTTTGTTGGGAGATTGTCTATTACTGCTTCAATCTCATTGCTTGTTATTGGTCTGTTAAGGTCTTCTATAACATTTAGGTTCAACTTTGATAGGTCATATATGTCTAGAAATCATTTATTCTAGGTTTTCCATTTGAATGGAAATAGTTCCTAATGACCCTCTGGATTTCAGTAGTGCCTATTGGAATATCCGCTGTGGCACTTGTAGTACTGTGATTTATGGTAAGAAATACACATTTTGGTCTTTTTTTGTGGTACTGTGGATGGAAGCCAAGGGCATTCTACCTCCGAGCTATACCCCCAAGCCATATATATATATATAATATATTTTTGGTGGTGGTACTGGGAATGGAAACCTTCTACCTCTGGACTATACTGCCAGACCTATTTTATATTTTTATTTGGAAACAGGGTCTCTTAAGCCAGTGAGGTTGGCTTTGAACATGCATGATTCTCCTGTCTCCGCTTCCCAAGCGCGGGGATTATAAGCATATGTCACCACGCCTGGCTCCTCCCAGCCCTATTTTTAACTCTTTATTTTGAAATAGTCTCACTGGCTGGGCATGGTGGTGCACACTTGTAATCCCTGCGCTTGGGAGGCTGAGACAGGAGGATCCTGCAGGTTCGAAGCCAGCCTCAGCTGGCTTAAGAGACTCTGTTTCCAAATAAAAATATAAAATAGGTCTGGGAGTATAGCCCGGAGGTAGAAAGCCCCTGGGTTCCATTCCCAGTGCCACCAAAAAAAAAAGTCTCACTGAATTGCAAAGGGCCTCACTAAGTGGTAGCTGAGGCTGTCTATGAACCGCGATCCTCCTGTCTCAGCCTCCCAAATTATAGGATTACAAGCACGTGCCACCACCCAGCTCATCTTTTGGTCTTGATAGATGGTTCTAGCCCTTGGAATTTCATGAGTAACAGTGGTACTAGGAGGATCTTCTGTTTTAAAGCTGTTTCTACTCTGGTACCCAACATGGAGCTCCTGCTGTCTTGGAACTTTCCTGAGTGATGGGAGCATCTTTTATTCCAGCAGGTGACTCTCAGTAGGTCTAGGATAGGGACTACATAACAGCAGGGTGAAGACATGATTAGACACTTGGAACTTTCAGCCTCAGCCCCACCATGAGGGAGAGGAGAGGGGTTGGAAATGGTGCTAATCTATCAGGTCTATGTGGTAAAGCCTCCATAAAAATCTCTAGAGAAGCTTGGAGAGTTTCCCAGTTAGTAAACATCAAGGTAGAGCATCCCACCCCATGAGCAGAAGGGTCCCTCCTGTCTGGGACCCTTCCAGATTTCACCCTGTGTATGTCTCCACCTGGCTGTTCATATCCTTAATTATACCATTCAGTTAGTAATGTGTTAAAGTAGGACATGTGTTTTTTTTGAGTCTCATGATCTCAAATGAACTAATTGAACCCGAAGAGAAGTCATAGGAAGTCCCAATTTATAGCTGGTGGTCAGAACACAGGTGTGATGACCTCATGCCTGGCCTCTGAGGTGGCAGGCAGTATTGCGGGATTGACCTTCCATCCTGTGGGTTGTTTGACTCCTGGTGGAAGGTGTCAGGATGAAGATGAATCACAGGACATCAGTTGGTATTTGCTGAGAACTTCTTGGCCTCTGAAAATCTCACATACATTTTGGTGAACGTAGGTAAGCGTTCTGAGTGTACCAAGTATTGTACTGAGTGAGGATAGGAAAAATTAGTTTTTTTTTTTTTTGTGTGTGTGTGTTACTTGGGTTGAAACCCAGGGGCATTCTACCTCTGAGCTACACCCCTAGCCCTTTGCTGAGAGACTCACTAGGTTGCCAAGGCTGATCTCAAACTTGTGATCCTCCTGTCTTAGTCTCCCAAGTACTGCGATTACAAGTGTGCGCCATCACCCCTGGCTGAATTTGGTGTTTGCTATCTTCTAGAGAACCATTGATGAATAATCAGATCATATTTACCTGGGTTCCAGACACTCCTCTGTGGGGTGTGTCCTGTGCATCGTAGGATGTATAGCAGCATCCTTGGCCTCTACCTGCTAGATGCCACCAGCACCTTTTCCCTGTTTGTGACAGCAATTTTCCCAAACCTTTCTTCATGTATCCCCAAGAACAAAATCACCCCTGGTTGAGAACCACCTGCTTAGATGCTTTCTGACTTCAGTGGAAGCCATAGCGACTCTCCAGGAAAGTCACAAAATTATGTTTGTGCTTTTAAAAAACCTAGGATGTAAACAATGCATTGGTAGGTGTGTGGGAGTGGGGCCCATTTTGTGTGAACACCTGAAGCTCATGCCCCGCGCTGTGTGTCTTGCCTGCAGATTGGGGAATTGTGATATCACAGCGGAAGACTGTCAATTCATTGCCAATGTCCTAAAGAACAGAAACCGCCTGCAGCATCTCTCCTTGGCAGAGAATCCCTTGATGGACAGAGGAATGGGATTTCTTTGTGAGGCCTTGAAGCACCCCAATTGTGTCCTGAAGATTCTAGTGTGAGTTGGTTCAGGAGAAGTGTGCTTGGGGGAGGTCTCAGAAATCTTCCAAGGATCAGTGCACGGTGAATGCAGTCAAATGCATTCTGCCACTGACCTACACCTCTAGCCCTCTTTACCTATTTATTTTTTTCTTTTTGTGGTGCTAGGGATTGAACCCAGGGGCTTTCTTCCTCTGAGCTACATCCCCACATTATGTCTTTTAAAATTTTTAAAAGGGTCTCATTAAGTTGCTGAGAGCTTCACTAAATTGCTGAGGCTAGCTTTGAACCTACCTCCTAAGTACTGGGATTACAAACCTGTGCCATTATGCCTAGGTAGGTTTTAATTTTGAGACAGGGTGTTGCCTAGGCTTGAACTCGCCATCCTCCGGCCTCACCTTCCTAAGTAGCCAGTATTATGGGCATGTGCCACCCGGCCCAGTTATTACTTCTTAAATATGTGCATCTTTGGGTGTGGTAGTAAAATCCAGTACTTGGAAAGCTGACATGGGAGGATTTGCAGGTTCGAGGACAGCCTCACCAATTTAGGGAGACCGTGTTTCAAAATAAATAAAATGGGGCATGGGGGTATTGCTCAGAGGTAGAATGTTCCTGGGTTCAATTCCCAGTTCCCCAAACAACAACAAAATAACAGATCAATTCTGGCAAAGATCAAGTATACAATACAGTATGATTAAGTAGTATTGTTTAAAACCCAAATATTAGCCGGGCGTGGTGACACACGCTTGTAATCCCAGCATTCGGGAGGCTGAGACCGGAGGATCGCGGTTCGCGGACAGCCTCAGCTACTTAGTGAGGCCCTTTGCAACTCGGTGAGGCCTGGTTTCAAAATAAAGAATAAAAAGTTGGGCAGGGGGTGTAGCTCGGAGGTCAAATGCCTCTGGGTTCAATCTCTAGACCTGCAAAAAAAAATTTTGTAGATATTAAAATGGTCACTATAGCTGAACAAATGAACATATCCATCTCATAGATAGGACTTTTTTATTTATTTTTATACAGTCCTGGGGATGGAACCGATAGGACTTTATTTTTTTATTTTTATACAGGGACATTCTACCTCTGAGCTACACCCTCAGCCCTGTTTGTTTGTTTATTTATTTTTATTTATTTATTTTTTGCAGGTCTGGGGGTGGAACCCAGGGGCATTCGACCTCCGAGCTACACCCCCTGCCCTATTTTTTATTCTTTATTTTGAAACTGGGTCTCACTGAATTGCAGAGGGCCTCACTAGGTAGCTGAGGCTGTCTGTGATCCTCCGGTCTCAGCCTCCCAAATGCTGGGATTAAAAGTGTGCGCCACCAAGCCTGGCTTAGATAGGACGTTTTTAGAATGTGTGGCAAGAGTGCTGAAGATGTGTTTAGAGCAAAGTCTGAAGTATATACAACAAAAATAAGCCCCAACATAATTCCATCCAGTATATTCCATTAAGCCAGATCTACCACATTGGTGCTCAGAATGGGTGGTGATACCCAGGGTCACCAGCCAGTGGTGATACGACCTGGAACTGGAATGGAGTTGGAGATGCTGATTCCTAGTTCCACACACTGATCTGTGTGTGTGTGTGTGTGTGTGTGTGTGTGTGTGTGTGTGTGTGTGTACTGGAGACTGAACCCAGGGACATTTTATCTTTGGGCTATGCCCTTAGCTCTATTTTTATTTATTTTATTTATTTTTTTGCGGTACTGAAGATGGAACCCAGAGACATTCTACCTCCAAGCTACACCCCCAACCCTATTTTTTATTCATTATTTTGAAACAGGGTCTCACTGAGTTGCGGAGGACCTCACTAAGTAGCTGGGGCTGTCCGTGAACCTCAGTCTTCCTGTCTCAGCCTCCCAGATGCTGGGATTACAAGTGTGAGCCAACATGCCCAGCTTCCTATTTTTAAGTTTACTTATTTTATTCTTGGTACTGGAGAGTGGACCCAGAGGCATTCTACCTCCAAGCTATTGCCCCAGCCCAATTTTATTTCTTATTTTGAAACAAGGTCTTGCCTTGAACCTGCGATACAACTTGTCTTAGCTTCCCAAGTATCAGGATTGCAGGCATGTGCCACAAAACAGGGTCTTCACTAGGTTGCTGAAAGTTTCTTGAGGTTGCAGAGGCTGACCTAGAACCTGTGGTACTCTTTTCTCAGTCTCCCAAGTACTGAGATTACAGGTGTGTGCCACCATGCCTGGCTCTCTCCCTACCTTCTTTCTTCTTTATTTCTGCTACAAGTTTCAATTTAAAAAAAAAATTTTTTTTTTTTTGCAACCTGGATTGAAATGGTGATGTCTTCTACCTCTACCTCTGAGCTATCTTCAGCTCCCTCTTTTTTATTTATTATGAAAAAGGGGCTGGCAAAGTTGCTAAGGGTCTCACTAAATTGCTGAGGCTGGCCTTGAACCTGCTATCCTTGTGTCTCAGCCTCCCAAGTACTAGGATTCTAGGTGTCCACCACCATACCTGGCTGCAAATTTCCATCCTTTTAATATATTTTATTTTATTTTTTTGTGGTACTAGGGGTTGAACCCAGGGGTATTCACCTCTGAGCTACACCCCAGCCCTATTTTTTTTGTGTTTTTGCAGTACTGGGGGTGGAGTCCAGGGAGGTTCTTCCTCCAAGTAACACCCCGAGCCCTATTTTTTTTAATTGAACCCAGGGACATTCTACCTCTGAGTTATGCCCATAGCCCTTCTTTATTTTTATTTTGTTTCTTTATTTTGAAAGAGTCTCATTGAGTTGCAAAGGGTCTCACTAAGTAGCCGAGCCTGTCCTCAAATCACAATCCTCTTGTCTCAGCTTCCCAAATGCTGAGATTACAAGCATGTGCCACCATGCCCAGCTCCCATTCCTATGTTTTAGTTTTTTTTTTTTTTTGGTGGTACTGGGGTTCCTGGAAGCCCTTCTACCTCTGGGCTACACTCCCAGACCTATTTTATACTTTTTATTTGGAAATAGGGTCTCTTAAGCCAGCGCGGCTGGCTTCGAACCTGCGCGATCCTCCTGTCTCCGCCTCCCAAGTGTGGGGATTACAAGCGTGTGCCACCACGCCCAGCCTTAATCTTTATTTTTAAAATAGGGGTCTCACTAAGTTGCCCAGGGGCCTCACCAAGTAGCTGAGGCTGGTCGTGAACCTGTGATCCTCCTGTCTTCGTCTCTCAAGTATTGGGATTGTACGCGTGCACTACCACCCCCAGCTTTTATCCTTCTATCTTCTCAAGTGGCGGTGGAGCCCAGAATGACTTGAAGGCTTTTGCTGGAGGCAGCAGGATGATGTCCTCACAGCAAGCTTCTGTGGGCTGAGGACTCCTGTATTTGTCTTTGCAGGATGTCTTACTGTTGTCTCTTCTCCTCCTCCTGTACCTGCTTCGCCGAAATCCTGGTGTGCAACAGATCCCTGCGTCTGCTGGATCTGGGCTTTAACTTCCTGGAGGATGAAGGAGTGGCGACTCTCTGTGCAGCGTTAAGGAACCCATGCTGCACCCTGCAGGAGTTGTGGTAGGACTCCTCCTCTGCAGGGTTTCTGTCTTCAGCGCCAGCACTCAGGAAGGAGGATTGGTCTGAGTGTCTGTGTCCCCAAGTCAATACAGTGAATCCTAACCCCAAGGGGATGGTACTAAGTGGTAGGGCCTTGGGAAGGGATTAGGTCATGGGGATCGAGCTCCCTGAATGGGATTACTGTCCTCATAAGGATGTTCCAGGCATTGGCTGTGATGTGGCGTGCTATAATCCCAGTACTTGGGAGGCTGAGACAGAAGGATTGCAGCTTTGAGGCCAACCTGGGCAACTTAGCAAGGCCCTCAACAACTTACTGAGACCCCATTTTAAAATAATAAAAAGGGCTGGGGCTATAGCTTGAAGGTAGAACTATCCTGGGCTCAATCCCCAATACCAAAAATATCAATAAAAAGGCCCCAAGCACTGTGCTGTCCCTTCCACCATGTGAAGACACAGAAGGCACCATCTGGGAGCCAAGCCTCAGCACATGCTTGGGCACTCACACCTTGATGTAGACCTCTGATCCCCAGAACAGAGACATCGGTTTCTGTTGCTGGCAAGCCACCCAGGCTCTGGTGTTTTATTCAGGCAGTCCATGCAGACAGAAAGCTGGCTTCCTCTTCTCTGGGCCACCTGGTGGCTGCTGACCAAAGCAGCTGTCAGGACGGGCTGCTCAGCACATGGCTCTGCATGGGGGTCTCAGGCACCAGAACGGCCTTGGTGGAGTCCAGGGTATCTCTGAGATGTGTGCAGGTGACTTGCCCCTCCCAGGTATGCATGAGGATGAGGCAGTCCTCACCTGGAAGGATGACACTGGCTCACTGGAATCATGCACAGGAAGAACTGTTGTTGATCATGTGTGCTCAGTAAGTGATAGAGGTATAGCACGAGAGCCATCCACTCCTTCTAGGGACCAGAGACTTCTGAGTAGGTTGGTGAAGTTAGTAGAAACTCTGATTTCACTCTCCCATGCACTTCCATTTCCTTGAGTGTCCTGTGCACACATGTTCACACATCAGGCACATACGTACACCATATGGGGTAGGAGAATACGTACATGGCTAATATCATGGTGTCTCTATCTTGGAACTATTGACATTTTCCCACATCATTGTGTGGTGGGGGCTGTCCTTTGTTGTACAGAAAGTTTTTTATATCAGCATCTTTGGTTTGTCTGGTAGATTCTATAGTAGTCTCTCTCCAGCATGGCATGCCAAAAATGCCTCAAGACACTGCAGAAGAAACCCTGCCTGGAAAAAAAGCAAGCATGTGTTGGAGCCACTGACACACACACACACACGCACACACGTACATATTACCAGGTATATACATTTATCCCTATGTATGGGTGTATATACAGTTTTTTTTTTTTTTTTTTTTTGGTGGTACTGTTGGTGGAACCCAGGGGTTTTCTACCTCCAGGCCATACTTCTAGACCTGTTTTATATTTTATTTGGAAACAGGGTCTCACTAAGTAGCTGAGGCTGGCTTCAAATCTGCGCGATCCTCCTGTCTCAGCCTCCCAAGTGCAGGGATTACAAGCGTGTGCCATCACACCCAGCTCTACACACACTCCTATTAACTATCTATTACTGTGTCTGTGTATCTCTGTATCTATCATCCAACCATCTTTTGTGTGTGTGTGTGTGTGTGTGTGTGTGGCACTGGAGATTGAACTCAGAGGCATTCTACCTCTGAGCTAAACCCCTGGTCTGATTTTTTTTTTTTTTTTTTTTTTTTTATTTGGAAACAGAGGGCCTTGCTAAGTTGAGACTGGCTTCAAAACTGCGATCCTCTTCCCTCAGCCTCCCAAGTACTGGGATTAAGAACGTGTGCCACCACACCCGGCTTCATTTATCTTTCAATCTGTCATTTCTCATTTATCATCTACCCATCATTCATCTAGACTCTACATATCACCTCTGTAACATTTACCATATATCTATTTATCCAGATCCATTTACCATGTACCTAAATTGTGTGTCTATTTCCTATTTTACATCTATCTGTCCATCTCTCTTGATCATCTGCCCACTACCTCCCATCTCTCTCTGTATGAAAGGAGGTAGTGAATTTTATGGGAAATCATAAGCTTGACATCTGGAGAGGCATCGGACCACATTATCAGACTTCATAGTGGGGGAAGTTCTCACCAAAATGGTGACATTTGCACAGAGCTTTGGAGGCGATGCCAGGCAGCTCTGTTGGTTCTCAGGACACAAATGCTTTAGTGAGGGGGAGAAACTGGAAAGTCATCACATCTTCATCCTTAGCAGCATCAGAAGTTCTTGGATATTTCTTGCTTCATGTGAATCAATTATGAGATGCTAGGCTGTGGAGACTGGAGCTCGTGAGTGTGTACCTTTGTGTGTGTACATTTCCTCCCCCCCAGGTTGGTAGGTTGCTACCTCACTCCTTATATCTGTATGGACATCTATAGTGTTCTTATTAGTAACGAGAACCTACAGAGACTGAGGCTTGGGAAAAATGAAATACGAGACGAAGGTGTCAAAAAGTTGAGTGAAGCTCTGAAGCATCCTAACTGCAAATTGCAGAGTCTTGGGTGAGTATCCGCTGAACATGGACGTGGGAAGGGATTTCTACTTCGGTAGGATGAATAGGATTATTTGAGGGTCAATAGGATTAAGAACGAGTCTGTGTGGCATAGACTGACGAAACAAGGGTTTGCTCAGATATGAGACCTTAGGTGGTGGTGGCTGGCTCTTTGCTGTGGGGGCCTCCGTGACCACTGTGAGATGTTGAGTGGCACTGCTGTGGGTGTTGCCCCTGGTGGGGATGGATGTCTCCTGTGTGTTCCCTGCTGCAGGCTGGAAGAGTGCCAGCTCACCTCTGACTGCTTCCCGGACCTCGTCTTGGGTCTTATCTCCTGCAAGACTCTCTGGAGCCTCAACATCAACTGGATCAGCCTGGACATCGAAGGGCTGTTGCTGCTGCGTGAAGCTTTGCTCTATGGGGACTGTGGCCTACACTTACTCGGGTGAGCACACACAGTCTCGCTGGGTGGTGAGTGGCCTCAGGGCAAGGTCTGTCGCCGTGTACCTGCTGCGTCTCAGCACAGGTGACGTGGGGCTGGAGGGGCTGCCACCTGTGCAGACTGTAGGAGATTGGCTGCTTCCACTTCTCAGCGCTGGCACCACCTCTCCCACTGTGACTTATCAAAATACCTCTAGAACCTGGGCATTGTGGTGCACACTTAAGAACCCAGTACTTGGGGAGGTTGACACAGAAGGATCTCAGGTTTGCGGCCAGCCTCGGCATCTTAGTGAGAGATCCTGTTTCAAACTAAAAAACAAAATTGGGAGCCGGTTGTGATGGAGCATGCTTGTAATCCCAGCATTTGGGAGGCTGAGATGGTTCACAGCCAGCCTCAGCTACTTTAGTGAGGCCTCTGCAACTTGGTGAGACCCTGTTTCAAAATAAAGACTAAGGCCGGGCGTGGTGGTGCACGTTTGTAGTCCCTGTGCCTGGGAGGCGGAGACAGGAGGATTGCGCTGGTTTGAAGCCAGTCTGGCTGATTTAAGAGACCCTGTTTCCAAATGAAAAAAAATATATATATAAAATAGGCCTGGGAGTGTAGCCTGGAGGTAGAAGGGTTTCCAGGAACCCTAGTACCACAAATAAATAATAAATAAATAAATTAAATAAATAAATAAATACTAAGACCCGGGCATGGTGGCGCACGCTTGTAATCCCAGTACTTGGGGCTGAGACAGGAGGATCACACAGGTTTGAAGCCAGCCTCAGCTACTTAGTGAGGCTCTCGGCAACTTAGTGAGACCCTGTATGCAAACAAAATATAAAATAGGTCTGGGAGTGTAGCCTGGAGGTAGAAGGCCCCTGGGTTCCATCTCCGGTACTGCAAAAAAAAAAAAATAAATAAATAAATAAATAAATAAACCAACAAAAACAAATAGGGCTGGGATTGTAGCTTGGAGGTAGAATGGCCCTTGGTTCCATCCCCAGTAACACACACACATACACATCCAGACATTGTCCAGTGTCCCCTGGGGCCAGTGTCACTGTTTAAAGCCAGGGCTCTGTGACACACATCACCTCTGGGTGACGTTGCCCCAGAGCAGGGCAGGTGAGGGCTGAGCACCTGCTGTATGTCATGCTGAGCACGTGGCTGTGAGCACAACACCCCATCTCTGCCCATGTGAGTGGGTTCTCGTGTGGGTGGGAGGCCTGAGTATGAAACAGGTGATGGGTGGTGCTTGGTTCTGACAGTATTCACTGCGGAAGAGGTAGGAGATTTGGGGGTGAGGTTGGCAGTGTGATCCCCAAGATCCCACTGTCTGGGAAGAGCTCTAAGTTCCCGTGTCCGTGGACCCTTTTATCCTGATAGCACCCCGTGAGGGCACACAGGTTCTCCTACTTCTCCCGTGAGGACTCTGATGCTGAGGGAGTGTTTCCTGCTGGGGTATGTGGCCAGGGAGGCACTTGGTTAGATGCAGAAGCTTGGCCATGAGAGCCCCACTTAGTTCTTAGTGTTGTCAAGGTGACCTTGAGGGTTCTCAGTACTAGGGAAGAAGTCCCAGATGAGGGATGTAGCAAGAACAAGGTCCCTGGGGCCCAGGGACTGTGCTCCAGGCCTGCAAAGGAACCTGGGATTCAAAAACAGAGTAAAGATGTAAATTGGTCCAGGGGAGAAACAGACTAGCTCCTATCCAAACAAGTCAGGCAGTAAAACTTGCATTACAAAATCTCTCTCCTCACTGGGTGTGTTGGTGCATGCCTGTAATCCCAGTACTTGGGGGGGATGAGGCGGGAGAATTACAAGTTCAAGGCCAGCCTCAGCAAGTTAGCAAGATCCTCAACAGCCTAGCAAGACCCAGTTTCAAAACAAAAAATAAGCCGAGTGTGGTGATGCATGCTTGTAATCCCAGTACTTGGGAGGCTGAGGCAGAAGAATTACAGGTTCGAGGCCAGTTTCAACAAGTTAGTGAGACCCTTTTTCAAAATAAAATGGGCTGAGGGTAAAGCTCAGAGGTAGAATGCCCGGAGCTCAATGCCTAGTACCAAATCAAACAAAAAATAAATAAAAAGGACCGGACATGTCGCTCAGACATAGAAAACTCCTGGGTTCAATCTCCCAAGTACCACAAAAAATCTTCCTCCTGCTTAGCCCCCATTCACACCCAAACCCTACATCTTCTCAACTGGGACCACCATCTCCCACTTCTCACTACACTCTGTAGATTAGTCCTTGCAATTGCCAGAATCTTTGCCATCTTCTCAGAAAATCCAAGGGCAAAGAAACTCCCACTCCTGTAAGTGTCTGAATGCCCAAACCTTTTGGACCTACCATGCCTGCTGTACCCTGTGCAATGAAGGGTGAAATTATACACACCAGGCAAGAAAAGGGTGTGCAGGAGGGAGAGGGGTTCCAATCTTACCATTTCCTTGTGAACTTATTTCAATTTCCCTGAAACATGGGGTGGGGGACTTAAGCCTTTTTTTTTGTGGTACCGGGGTCCCTGGAAACCCTTCTACCTCTGGGTTACATTCCCAGACCAGTCTTACTGACATGTGCCAAGGTCTGAGACACTGATGTGGAAAGAGTGAGGCTAGGTGGGAGTGACTGAGCTGTTTACACTTAAAATAATTTGTAGCACTTGTTATTTCAAAGTGGGTAGGGGTATAAATGGAACAGGCTGGTTATTAGTAATTGTTCAAGCTGGCAATTAGTATATTATGTTTGAGAGAAATCAATAAGCTTAAAAAACAACTTCTCTAGGGACTAATCAATGTGTCTGGGCTCATAATCAGCTAAGGAGAAGTTTACTTTATTTTTCGTGGTACTGGTGATTAAACCCAGGAGCATTCTACCTTTTGAGTTACATCTTCAGCCTTATTTTATTTTTATTTATTTTTTGTCGTAGTGGGAATGAAATCCAGGGGCTTTCTACCTCTGGACTATACTCAAAGACCCATTTTATATTTTATTTAGAAACAGGGTCTCACTAAGTTGCTGAGAGCCTCACTAAGTAGCTGAGGCTGGCTTCGAACCTGCATGATCCTCCTGTCACAAGCATACACCACCATGCCTGGCTTATTTTTATTTTTTTGTGGTACTGGGGATGAAACCTGGGAGCATTCTACCCCTGAGCTACACCCCCTGCCCTATTTTTTTTTTTAATTCTTTATTTTGAAACAGGGTCTCCCTGAGTCAAAGGCCCTCGCTAAGTAGCTGAGGCTATCTGTGAACTGTGATCCTCCTGTCTCGGCCCCCCAAATGTTGGGATTACAGGTATGCACCACCACACCTGGCTCCTATTTCATTTTTTTTTTTTTTTAATTTAGAAACAAGGTCTTACTAAATTGGAGAAGACTGCCAGGCATGGTGGCATATGCTTGTAATCTCAGCACTTGGGAGGTTGAGACAGGAGGATCGCAGTTCGCAGACAGCCTCAGCTACTTAGTGAGGTCCTTTGCAACTCAGTGAGAGCCTTTTTAAAAATAAAGAATAAAAACCAAATAGGGCCGGGTGTGGTGGCGCATGCTTGTAATCCCTGCGCTTGGAAGGCGGAGACATGAAGATTGTGCAGGTTCGAAGCCAGCCTCACTGACTTAAGAGACCCTGTTTCCAAATAAAAAAAATATAAAATAGGTCTGGGAGTGTAGCCTGGAGGTAGAAGGCATTCCAGGAACCCCAGTACCACCACCATAAAAAAAAAAATACAACAAAAAAACAAATAGGGTTGGAGGTGTAGCTCAGAGGTAGAATGTCCCTGGGTTCCATCCCCAGTACTGCAAAAAAATAAAAAATTTCAGAAGATGTCGCTAAATTTCTGAGGTTGGCTGCAAAATGTGATCTTCCTGCCTCAGCCTCTCAAGTATTGGGATTACAGGTGTGTATCACCACGCCAAGTGGAAGTTCATTTTTACCTGACTTGAATCTTAAGCTCTTGACGTGCGCTTTGTATAGTCATTGTGAATAAGAGAATTTTTACTCTGTCGTCAAGATTTGCATTTTCTCTTCAATACAGTTCTGTCATTTCTAGGGAAAGAGCAAGAGACAAGGTAGGCACAGAGTCAAATAATTATGTGTAAAGTAAGGAAAGCTGTTCTGCATGGTGGCCACACCTGTAATCCCAGTACTTGGGAGGCTGAGGCAGAAGGCTCACAGGTTTGAGGCCCATCTCAGTAACTTAATGAGGTTCTTATTAGCAACCCTGTTTCTAAATAATAAAAATAGGGCTGGGGTACAACTCAGAGGTGGAATGCCCCTGGTTCAATCCCCAACACTGTAAATAAATAAGCTGGGTGTGGTGGTGCACACTTGTAATCCCAGCATTTGGGAGGCTGAGATAGGAGGATCGCGCAGGTTCAAAGCCAGCCTTAGCTACTTAGTTGGGGCCCTTTGCAATTCAGTGAGACCCTGTCTCAAAGAATAAAAATAGGGCGGGGGGTGTCTCAGAGGTAGAATCCCCCTTGGTTCCATCCCCAGAACCACAAAATAAAAATAAATAAATAAGGAAAGCTATTTCAATTCCCCAGGCTGGACAGAGAGACCTTTACTCCGGACTTTCAGTTGCTGCTGGATTCTTTGGAAGCTGAAATCCCCCAGCTGACCATTTCACACCTCCCTTGGATCGAAGAGGAGTACAGAATAAAGGGTGTTCCTCAGAAGAGGAACCATTAAAATTATTTTGCCACGGAATTTCTTTCTTAGTCACAGTGGGCATTTCTCCTGGCACACCCTGCCCTGGTGGTCATGATCACACACCTTTGTCCTGGTCCCTCTTTAGAATCCCCACCTTACTATGGAATACTTAGAGCAAGTCCATTAAATGAATGCTAAGCACTTTGGAAAGCATGGATTCATTTTCTTAATCTGTGATTTGGCATGTTGGAGGCTTAAAACTGAAGAACTTCAGTCCCCTAATCTCTCAGACTTGGAAATGCTAGAATCTGTGGAGGTCACACGAGTAGGTGTAGAAACAACCGTATGTGATGCCCACCACGTAGACTGTAGCATGTGTTGGTCAGGTAGAGATGAGAGCAAGTAAAGAAACCTGAGCTGGTGTGGAGAGTAACTTGTGCTCAGGATGGAAGGGAAAAGGAACTGGACAGGGGTATGTCCAAGGTTCTTTACGTGGAACTTGAGTTCATGTGTAGATAGCCCTCTGTTGAGAGCTAGTTCCCTCATCCTGGAGAAGTCAGAGGGGAAGCCAATTTCCATCAGAAATACGTGAAGAAGGCCAGGTGTCATGATGCACTCCCGTATTCCCAGTACTTGGGAGGCTAAAATGGGAGGATCACAGATTCCAGGCCAGTCTCAGCAATTTAGCAAGACTGTGTTTCAAAGTAAAAAAAAAATTTTTTTTGCTGGGGGTATAACTTGGAGATAGAATGCTCAGTAACAAAAACAAACCAGAAATACATAAGGAGTTTTGGAATGAAGTACAACCCACCGGTGACTTCTGCAGTGAATTAATGCAGAGATGGCACCAGAAGTGTCCACAGTTCAAGCGCATAGGTTTCTCCAGGCAGGTCAGCTGCTTGCTTTATAGAAAATGAAATGTCATCTATTGCAAAGGATGAAAGTCCGTGGGCTGCCAGGTATGTTGGTGCATGCCCGTAATCCCAGTACTTGGGAGGCTGAGACAGGAGAATCACAGCAACTTAGACCTTGTTTCAAAATAAAAAATACGGCTTGGGTTGTAGCTCAGAGGTAGAGTGTCCCTGAGTTAAATGCCCAGTACCACAAAAGAAAATCTGTGGGCTGAGTGCATAGTAGCATAACGTTTTCTTCAGGCTTTATAAGAAAAGTATTCTTTGCCCCAACTCCTAACTGGTCCCAGTGTTGTCTAATGAGGTAATAAAGGGATGGAAATTTCTGCCCATCGGGGACCTTTGGGTCGAGTAAGGGGAGAGACATGAGGTCTCCCTCCAATGCCAGCAAGTCTAACTTGTAGCTTAATCTATAGCAGGATCCAAGAGACTGAGCTAATTATTATTTTTGTAGTAGTGAGGGCAGAACCCAGGGGCTTTTCTACCTCCAGGCTATACTCCTAGACCTATTTTATACTTTATTGATAACAGGGTCTCACTAAGTTGCTGAGAGCATCACTCAGTAACTGAGGCTGGCTTAGAACCTGCGTGATCCTCCTGTCTCAGCCTCCCAAGCACTGGGATTACAAGCGTGCGCCACCACGCCCGGCTGAGACTGAACTAATTAAAAGACTGAATTTGCTACCTCCAAGAGTAACCCAACCTCTAATAGATGCCATGTAGGTGCAGAACTCAAATTAATGACTGCCAACCCAGAGTGCCAGATGAAGTGGATTCAGTTGAGGATGTCATGTCATGGCGTGCACGTATTAGAGCCACAGGTAATGTTGGTAAGAATGACAAATTGCTCTTATTTTTTACCCTTTAACGGCAGTTTTAAAAATCTGAAGAAAATTACTTTTAAATCCACCTCCTCCCATGGATTCTTTTGGGCCTGGAAAACCTTCACAGGATATGCTGCCTCTGAGAAACTAACAGTGGATTTCAATCTTAGATTTTCTCTAGAATCTTATGATTAGTATGTTTTAATTCTTCTTGAGTCCAGCACTATTTTGATGTAATTTAATTTTAATTAATTACTGAGTACAGAAAGAGTTAACTTAAACCTAAGAAAGAGAATAGATCTTGAGAGTTAAGTTTCTATTTCATGTGAATAAAACATTGCCTTACAGTCTTTTTTTGGGGGGTAAATGTAAAAGCCAGGCGTGGTGGTACACATCTGTAGTTGCAGTCCTTGTGAGGGAGGCTGAGATAGGAGGATTGCAGGTTCAAGGCCATTAGCGACATAGTGAGATCCAGTTTCAAAATAAAAGATAAAGAAGGCTGGGGATGTAGTGTGAAGTGTGGAATGCTCCTGAGTTCTCTCCCTAGTAACACACACACACACACACACACACACACACACACACACACACACTGCAGCAAGACACAGATTCTGTAAAAAGAGGATTTCACAGAGAAGTCCAGAAATACTGTTTGGATTGGCCACTGGAGTTATCATAGTCATATAACTGCTTTTTCACATTTTGTTATGTCCCTGCATTGAAATTTGTACATCTGGCCTATTATTTATCTCTATCATTTGCATGGGGTAAGCTCTGGAGTAAATAGCTTTTTTTGAGGATGTCTCTTGGGTATGGTTTGGGAAGCCTTGTTCGCTTTGGCTTTGTGTGCTCATCTCTGAATGGATGTATTTTTTGACCACTGTCATCACCTCTAGGCATCAGATTGTTTAGCCTTTGAACTATAGACTTGCACCTGTGGTTGCCCGGGGAGACTCCAGACCCTGAGCCTTGGTCTAGGGTTATGTCATTGGTCTATCTTGTTCTGAAGCTTGCAGGAGGATCGCGCAGGTTCGAAGCCAGCCGCGCGCGCTGGCTTAGGAGACCCTGTTTCCAAATAAAAATGTAAAAATAGGTCTGGGAGTGTAGCCTGGAGGTAGAAGGGCTTCCAGGAACCCTAGTACCACCAAAATATAAAAAATAAAAACATATAAAATAAAAACATAAAAAAGAAAAAGAAAACAAAGAAATATTGAAATGTTATCTCTAAGTGTAGCCCGGAGGTAGAAGGGCTTCCAGGAACCCCAGTACCACCAAAATATAAAAAATAAAAAAATATAAAAAAAAGATAGAAAACAAGAAAGAAATATTGAAATGTTTTCTCTAAGTGATCAAAAGTTTGATATCAGACAAATGAATCTGTTAGATGAGATTTATATTTTATTTGGAAACAGGGTCTCACTAAGCTGCTGAGAGGCTCACTAAGTTGCTGAGGCTGACTTCGAACTTGTGTGATCCTCCTGTCTCAGCCTCCCAAGTGCAGGGATTACGAGCGTGCGCCACCACGCCCGGCTAATTCGTGACTTTTTTTTTTTTTTTTTTTTGGTGGTACTGGGGTTCCTGGAAGCCCTTCTACCTCTGGGCTACACTCCCAGACCTATTTTTATATTTTTATTTAGAAACAGGGTCTCCTAAGCCAGCGCGCGCGGCTGGCTTCGAACCTGCGCGATCCTCCTGTCTCCGCCTCCCAAGCGCGGGGATTACAAGCTGCGCCACCACGCCTGGCTCGTGACTTTTTAATGTAGGTATTTAGTGTTAAAATTTTTTCTCTTAACCCTGCTATTGTAGAAATTGCCTGGAATGATAAACCCAATGCCAGGGTGGAAAAGAGGAAGTTTATTACACCAGTGGGCTGAGGTTAGAATAGTTCCTGAAAATCCCCAGCCCCAAACTCTGTGTATTCCCATTTTATAGATTTGTGACAAAGGGCAAGAGTAGGCAGGTGAGTTTACAGGGGTTGAAATGTGGCAGTGCTTGAAGCTGGGCATGGGGAGGGGAAGAGGGGGAAATTCCTAAGTAAGTTACTGACGTGTTCTTTACGAGCAGTTGCCTGGATACCTGTCCTTCTTTTTGCAAGTTGCTTATCTGTAGTTACATTCTTAGTTAAGAGTTTAGGTTTAGGAGTTTTCTGCTCCCTCCCCCAGTCCAGAGAGTGATGCTTAGCAGTTGTAAATTAATGGGATCAGACCTTCTCTCTAGGCAACCAGGAGATGGGACCAGAGGGGAGTCCCTTTCTGAGTATAAACAAAGCATCAGCCTGGTAAGAGAGACAAGACAAATTAATTTAAATATTTTCCTGGTTTTTATAACACACGCCTGCTAGGTGTAATCCCCCTTTTCCTCGTCTCTGAGTTAAGTGACCAGGAGGTTAGAATGTCTTTGTTCATGGCCCAGGGGTTGAAAAGCTGGCATTAATTCCCTGGACCATCCGTGGCTGATTAAATAGAGATCTGCTATCAGCCTCTGGCTTCTGGAGGTTCTTCCTCTGAAATCTGGCTGTGGGGAACAAAGAAGAGAGAAATTTTGGTGTATTATTTTAGTAACTCTTTGGACTCTACCATACTGCCTTCAAGGTGTTCATATACTTTGGTACATTGTGTCTTTATTTTTGTTAAATTCCAGTAATGAATAAAACTTTTTACATCCAGGCATGGTGGCACATGCTTATAATCCCAGCATTTGGGAGGCTGAGACCGGAGGATCGCGGTTTGCGGACAGCCTCAGCTACTTAGTGAGGCCCTCTGCAACTCAGTGAGACCCTGTTTCAAAATAAAGAATAAAAAATTGGGCAGGGGGCATAGCTCGGAGGTCAAATGCCTCTGGGTTCCATCCCCAGACCCACAAACAAACAAACAAACCACTGGGGGTGTAGCTCAGAGGTAGTGCCCCTGGGTTCAATCCCTAGTAACACAAACACACATGCATGCACACACACACACACACACACACACGCACGCACACACACAACCCCACCACCAACAAAAATTAAAAAAAATTTCCTTTATTCTCTGATCCATTCTCCATATATTTATGTAACTTCTTCCTGTTTTTCATTTCTAATTTCATTTTGTTGTAATCTAAGAAGGTGCTGGGAAATATATTACATTTTTGGGGTTTGCTGTTGCTTACTTTGTGGCCCAGGATGTAGTCTATTTTGGAGAGTATTCCATGAGCAGCCAAGAAGAAAGTGTATTCAGCCATTGCTAGTTGAGAAATATTCTGTATATGTCTATTAGGCCCATTTTTTTGTGGTGTCTTTACTCATCTATTGTATAGAAGATCAATCTACTGGTGTAAGTGGTATGTTGGAGTCTCTTAATATTATTGTATTTTGGGTCTATTTGAGACCTAATGTCTCAAAGAGTTTGTTTTACGTAAGTGGGTATATCATTTTTGTGGTATTGAGGATTGAACTCAGGGGCAGTCTAGCTCTGAGCTACATCCCCAGCCCTATTTTTTATTCTTTTTATTTTTTGAAACAGGGTCTCACTAAGTAGCTGAGGTTGGCTGTGAACCCATATACTCCTGTCTCAGCCTCCCAAATATTGGGATTACAAGCGTGCACCACCATGCCTGGCTCTATCATTATATCTTTTTGTTGGATTATTTCTTAATAATAAGTGATCTGCTTTGTCTCTTCTAATGTGTGTTAGCTTAAAGTTTGTCAGATATGAGTATTGCTACCCCTGCTTGTTTTTGGTCTTCATTTGCATGGTATATCTTTTTCCATTCTTTCACTTTTAGCATATGAATATCTTTGGCTATAAGGTGAGTTTCTTTGGCTATAATAAGTGATCTGCTTTGTCTCTTCTAATGTGTGTTAGCTTAAAGTTTGTCAGATATGAGTATTGCTACCCCTGCTTGTTTTTGGTCTTCATTTGCATGGTATATCTTTTTCCATTCTTTCACTTTTAGCATATGAATATCTTTGGCTATAAGGTGAGTTTCTTTGGCTATAATAAGTGATCTGCTTTGTCTCTTCTAATGTGTGTTAGCTTAAAGTTTGTCAGATATGAGTATTGCTACCCCTGCTTGTTTTTGGTCTTCATTTGCATGGTATATCTTTTTCCATTCTTTCACTTTTAGCATATGAATATCTTTGGCTATAAGGTGAGTTTCTTTGGCTATAATAAGTGATCTGCTTTGTCTCTTCTAATGTGTGTTAGCTTAAAGTTTGTCAGATATGAGTATTGCTACCCCTGCTTGTTTTTGGTCTTCATTTGCATGGTATATCTTTTTCCATTCTTTCACTTTTAGCATATGAATATCTTTGGCTATAAGGTGAGTTTCTTTGGCTATAATAAGTGATCTGCTTTGTCTCTTCTAATGTGTGTTAGCTTAAAGTTTGTCAGATATGAGTATTGCTACCCCTGCTTGTTTTTGGTCTTCATTTGCATGGTATATCTTTTTCCATTCTTTCACTTTTAGCATATGAATATCTTTGGCTATAAGGTGAGTTTCTTGTAAGGAGCATATAGTTGGATTATGTTTTTAATACACATTGCCAGTCTATGTCTTTTAATTAGGGAGTTAAGACCTTTGACATTCAATGTTATTATTGAGATTTGATTTTTTTTTTTTTTTTTTGCAGGTGTAGGGATGGAACCCAGGGGCATTTGACCTTTGAGCTATACCCCTTCCCCTAATTTTTATTCTTTATTTTGAAACAGGGTTTCACTAAGTTGTAGAAGGCCTCACTAAGTAGCTGAGGCTGTCTGTGAACCACGATCCTCTGGTCTCAGCCTCCCAAGTGCTAGGATTACAAGTGTACATTACCATGCGTGGCTTGAGATATGATTTTTTTCTGTTGTTTTGAGTCCTATTTTCTGTTGTAGTGTTATTTCTTCTTTGCTGGGTTTTTCATCTGGTGGAGTTAGCTCCTTCTCTGGTTCTAGGGTTTGCTTTTTTCTTCTTTGTATTTTTTTTTCTTTATTTTCTTTGGTGCTGACTTGGTAATCAGAAATTCTTTTAGTTTCTGCTTGTGCTGGGATGTTTTCATTTCTCCATCAATTTTGAATACTATCTTTACCAGATATAGCAGTTGGAATTTGTTTTCTTTCAGGATCTGGAGTATATCACACCAGTCCCTTCTAGTTTTCATGACTTGGTTTGAGAATTCTGGTGATTTTTATTGTTTAACCCCTGACTGTGACCTGTTTTTGTTTTTCCCTGCAGATCAGTATTGGTGCTCTCCTTTGTTGAGTTGTAGGAGATTTTTTTCCACTCTGCTTTTCATTTTCATATATTTCCTCGGTCACTTCCTGTACACTTTCTTTGAGGGCTTTTATCATATTGAAGATCAAAATTTGGAATTCTCTTTCTTGCATTTCCTGCCATTGTTCTATATTTCTTGGATGTTCAGGTTGTGTTATTATATTGTCTTCTCTATATTGTTTACTGTGTTTTCAGTTTTGAATGAACTGTTTTCCAAGGATGATGCTCTGTTTTCCATGTGGTCTAACCTGCTTGAGGTGGTTTCTATTGCAGTCTTTAATTCATTTTTGACTTCTTTATTTCACTCAAAGTCTCTTTTTGGTTCTTTCTTAGGGCTTCAGTTTTCTCCTTTACTTCCTGTACGCTTTCTTTGAGGCCTTTTATCATATTGAAGATCAAAATTTGGAATTCTCCTTCTTGCATTTCCTGCAGATCAGTATTGGTAATCTCCCTTGTTGAGTTGTGGGAGTTTATTTTTTCCTCTCTGTTTTTCATTTTCATATATTCAGAGTCTCAGGTTTGTATTTCTGTTGTCTCGGTATCTTCTTCTTTGTGTGTGGGTCCTGTGTCTATTTGTTTTCCCTTTATAATAAGGTCTATGCTGGGGGTATATATTTGCCTCTTCCAATCTGTCTCATATAATCAAACTTTTGAGTTTGTCCCCAGAACCTCTTTAACTAGATATAGTTATTTTTTTGTGTGATACTGGGGTTGGAACTCAAGGGCATTCTAACTCTGAATGACACCACCAGCCCTAATTTTTTATTCTTTATTTTTGAAACAAGGTCTCACTGAGTTGCAAGGGCCTCACCAAGTAGCTGAGGCTGTCCACAAACTGCAGTGCCCAGGGGCATTTTACCTCTTGAGTTATACATCTAGTCCTATTTTTCATGCTTAATTTTGAAACAGGGTCTCAACTAAGTTGCAGAGGGCCTTAGTAAGTAGCTGAATTTGGTGGTTAATCTGTGATCTACCTGCCTCCAAGAATGCACCACCATGCCCAGCTAACCTTATGTTTTCTTCTTTCTTTCTTTCTTTCTTTCTTTCTTTCTTTCTTTCTTTCTTTCTTCCTTTCTTGTAGTGGAGGTGGAACCCAGGGGCTTTTCTATCTCTGGGCTATGCTCCCAGACCTATTTTATAATTTATTTGGAAACAGGGTCTCACTAAGTTGCTGAGAGCCTTACTAAGTAGCTGAGGCTGGCTTTGAACCTATGTGATCTTCCTGTCTCAGCCTTCTAAGTACTGGGATTACAATTGTGCACCACCAGCTCTTAATCACTTATTTCTTTTGTTTTTTTTTTGACACTGGTACCCAGGGGCATTGTATCTCTGAGCTACATCCCCAACCCTATTTTTCTTAGTCGTTTTATTTCTGAAACAGGATCTCACTGAGTTGCAAAGGGCCTTGCTAAGTAGCTTAGGCTGTCTGCAAACCATGATCCTCTGGTCTCAGTCTCTCAAATGCTGGGATTACAAGTGTGTGCCATCATGCCCAGCTCTTAACCACTTTTTTTTTTTTTTTTGGTGGTAGTGGGGTTCCTGGAAGCCCTTCTACCTCCGGGCTACACTCCTAGACCTATTTTTACATTTTTATTTGGAAACAGGGTCTCCTAAGCCAGCGTGCGGCTGGCTTCGAACCTGCATGATCCTCCTGTCTCTGCCTCCCAAGCGTGGGGATTACAAGCGTGCGCCACCATGCCCGGCTTAACCACTTATTTTTAATACATATCTCTAAAGGAATAATGTCATCAAACATAACAATTCAGAAATCCTACTGTCATTTACCTTTCTTCTTGTTGAGCTTACCCCATGTGCTTTAGTTTTTTTTTTTTAGACACTAAGTTCTTCCTGTATAAAGCTTTTTAAAGAAAATACTTTGATTTGTGTATTGTAATAATGCATCATACTGAGGCTTAAAGTGATGTGAACATATATGCACACAAGCACTTGTTTTTCCCTCTGCATCCCACCCTGCTCCCTCCCAGATATGTTAGTGAAATTGCTAGTGATACCTTCATAAATGGACATAGCATTATTTGAACTGCTTTTTCCTCTATCTTCCTTTTCCCTTCAGCACTTGCCACCTCTAATCTCCTCCCACTATTCTACTGGTCACTCTCCTCATTTCTCTGAAGCCTTCTTTCCTTTCACAGGGGATTACATACAGGGCATTCTACCTCCAAGCTATACCCCCAGTGCTTTTAATTTTTTATTTTTTGAAACAATGTCTTGCTGAAGCTGGCCTTGAACATGTGATCCTATCTCAGCCTCCCAAGTACTGAGATTACAAGTGTGTGCTACTGTACCTGGCTTCATTAGGTTTTTTGGTTATATCTCTGAATCACTTTTCTGTGTTCTCTTGGAATTTGCCAAGTTAAATTCTTGGCCAGGAATGTCTCCTATCTCTACCTGATGTGGGTTAGTTGCTGGGGTCTTCCTGTTCCATTTGGTGAGAGCTTGGTTACTTTTTCACTTAGTCCTTATGGATGCATGTTTATGACTTGGCACTGGACTGTTGGTATTTTTTCCAGTGTTTTCCATTTATCTCACTGTATATTTTTCTTCTTAATGTTATGTCTCTTTCATGGCCATATATGGATTCCTGAATTCCACTTACTTGGAGACAATATCTCTTTTTATTTTTCAGCACTAAATGATGGCCTAAGCCCAGGTTTGCTGCAGGTCCTGTAACAATTTTTCCCCCTGTGGTGCTATAGATAGAACCGAGGGGCATTCTACCTAGGCGTTATAACCCAGCCTGATTTTTTTTTTATTCCAATTGGTGTATCCAGGTCACTATTAGATCAGCTTTCTGAGTCCTTTAATTTGCAGTATATATTTTCTATGCTAGATGAGACTGTAAAAAATAATCTATTCAAAAAACATAACAAAATACCAGATTCCCTATTAACAAGAAAAGGGGATCAAGTTTAACAGGTCAAAATAGAAGACAAGGAGTAGATGGCACAAAACAGCTCTAACCTCAGAGCCCCTCTCTGAAGGAGTTACTGGCAAAACCTGAAGGCACAAGAGCTGTAAAAAGACAGTCAGGTGTGTGAAGCACATGTTCCTTTCCCATTTTGTCATCCTCTGAGCTCTCAGCAGACCTTACGTCTGTAGCTACTCTCAGATTTGTATGTTTGTCCTTGTCTGTGTTTCATTATTGGTTACAGGGATATGGACACTTTTATCACTCTTTTTTCCTTTTGGTTTGCTTAATGTCTCTTTTCCTCACTTTCCTCAGAATTGCTGGATGCGGAATCATCTGACTGGGAAGTGTCACTTTCTGCTCCTATAAATAAAGCTTTTTTTTTTTTTTGTAGTACTGGGAATGAAACCCATTGTACCACCAAGCTACAACCCCAGCCTTAATTTTTAGTCTTTTTATTTTTTATTAACAGGGTCTCAGTAAGTTGTGAAGGGCCTCATTAAGTAGGTGAGGCTGTCCATGAACCACGATTCTCTGGTCTCTGGCTCCCAAATGCTGGGGTAACAAGTGTGTACCACCACACACAGCTTAAAGCAGATTTTTTAAGATTTTTATTTCTTCAAATTTTTCCTTGTGTTTACGTCATTGTTTTCTTTTCTTTGTACTAGAAACCCCAGTTTCCTCTGAGAGCTCCCTTGAGGAATCTGCTGTTATATCTGTGGCTTCTCTTTTGCTTTGTATCTTTTTTTTTTTTTTTTTGGTGGTACTGGGGTTCCTGGAAGCCCTTCTACCTCCGGGCTACACTCCCAGACCTATAGACCTATTTTTACATTTTCATTTTTGGAAACAGGGTCTCCTAAGCCAGCGCGAGCGGCTGGCTTTGAACCTGCGCGATCCTCCTGTCTCCGCCTCCCAAGCGCGGGGATTACAAGCGTGCGCCACCACGCCCGGCTGTATCTTTTTTTTTTTAGTGACCTTTTATTACTGCTTTTTTAGAATTTGACTTCTTAGGTTTGTAGGATTCATGAGTAGATAATTTTACCTAGGGAGTTTCCCCCCCCCCCCCCCATTGGCAATATCTTCCTGATCACTACTGCCTGTTTCAAACTCTTCAGGATACAACTCCACTGTGACTCCATCTGTCTGGCATGTTAGCTTGTCATTCCAGTACTTGGGAGCCTGAGACTCGGCTACTTAGTGAGGTTCTCTGCAACTTAATGAGACCCTGTTTCAAAATAAAGAATAAAAAATAGGGCTGGAGGTATAGCTCAGAGTTAGAATGCCCCTGGGTTTAATCTCCAGTACTATAATAACAAAACAAAAACAAAAACAAATTGAGTCTGTTTAAGTGAACAGGTATAGTGGCACACGTCTGTAATCTCAGTGCTTGAAAGACTGATTCAGAAGGACTTGAGGTTCAAGGCCAGCCTTAGCAACTTAGCAAGACCCTCTTTCAAAAGAAAAAAGCAAGGAGCTGAGGATATAGTTTGGAGGTAGAATGCCTCTGGGTTCAATTCTCAGTAACATAGGAAAAACAAAACAAAATAGCCTGCAAACTATCTTCCAAAGGGATGTATCATTTTGCATTCTCACCAACGATAAATTAGAGTTTCTTTTGCTCCAGAGCACTGTTAGCCCTAAAAATCGTTAGGTTTTTTTCCTGTCTTATTATTTATTTATTTATGTATTATTTTAATATAATTTTATTAGTGCATTGTATTTATACATCATAATGGGGTAAAAAAAACTTGTGTAGACATAGATGTACACATCACCCAGCCAGCCCCCACCCAGTCCCCACCTCACTCCCTCCCCGCCCCTCCCTCCCATGCTTGGTTTAGTGGTTGACTTCAATATGAATAAGTACATCATGTGCTGTAAAGAGCTTCCCTCTCCTCTCCTCCCGTCCCCAGTTAGGTTGCCTTATTTGCTCCTCTATAGGATCTCCTTTTTCTCCTGGAGTTCCTCCTATGACGCCTTTCACCCTAGCTTTCACATATTATGGAAAGCATCTGATTCCTTACTTCTCTCGACTGACTAATCTCACTTAGCATAATGTCCTCCAGTTCCATCCATTTCCCTATAAATGCTGCAATTGTGTTTTTATGGCTGAGTAAAATTCCATTGTGTACATATCCCACAGTTTTGTAATCTATTCATCTGTTGATGGACATCTTGGCTGGTTCCATAGTTTGGCTATGGTGAATTGTGCAGCTATGAACATAGGTACACATGCATTAGTTTGGTAGTTAGGTTTCCTTTCTTTTGGGTAGATACCCAGAAGTGGTATTGCTAGATCAAATGGTAGTTTTGTTCCCATTGTTTTGAGGATCCTCCATACTGTTTTCCAAAGTGGTTGCACACATTTGCAATCCCACGAACAATGTTTTAGAGTTCCAACTTCTCCACATCCTTGCCAGCATTTGTTGTTGTTTGTGTTCCAACTAGATTGCCATTCTAGTTGGAGTTAGGTGAAATCTCAGGGTAGTTTTGATTTGCGTCTCTCTGATGGTCAATGATGTTGAGCATATTTCATGCATTTATTGGCCATTTGAATTTCTTCTTTCGCGATGTGTCTATTAAGTTCGCTTGCCCATTTTTTATTGGATTTTTTTTTTTTTAGTGTTGAGTTTCTTGAGTTCTCTGTATATTCTAGATATTAGTCCTCTATCAGAGGAGTAGGTGGTGAAAATCTGCTCTTATTTTGTTGGCTCTCAGTTGAGGTTCTTGACAGTTTCCTTTGCTGAACAGGAGCTCTTCAGTTTCATGCAATCCCACATATTGATTCACCTTTTAGTTTGTTGTGCCTTTGGGGTCTTGTTGAGAAAGTGTTTATCTGTGCCTATGTGTTGCAGTGTTGGACCTATGCCCTCTTCAAGGAGCTTCAAGGTCTCTGGTTTTATTTCCAAGTCTTTGATCCATTTTGAATTGCCTCTTGTGCAGGGTGAGAAAGTAGGATTAATTTCCAGTTTTCTATATATGGTTAACCAGTTTTGCCAACACCATTTATTGAACAGGCTATCTTTTTTCCAGTGTATGTTTTTGGTCCCTTTGTCAACAATCAATTGGCTGAAAGTGTGTGGACTTGTTTCTGGGTCTTCTATTCTGCTTCTATTCTGCTTCATTGGTCTATGTGTCTGTTTTTGTGCCAGTACCATGCTGTTTTTATTACAATGGCTTTGTAGTATAGTTTAACGTCAGGCATTGTGATTCCCCTTGCATGGTTTTTGCTGCTGAGAACTACTTTGGCTATTCTGGGATTTTTGTTATTCCAAATGAATTTAAGGACTGATTTTCCTATGTCTATGAGGAATGCTCTTGGTAGTTTTTTGGGCATTGCGTTAAATATGTTTATCACTTTTGGAAGAATGGCCATTTTAATAATAATCTGTCTATCCATGAACATGGCAGATCTTTCCATCTCCTAAGATCTTTGATTTCTTTTTTCAATGTTTTATAATTTTCTTTTTCCAAATATTTTATTTTTTTGTGGGTGATCCTGAGTGGAAGTGTTTTCTGAATTTCTTTTTCAGTGGATTTATGGATGGTATACAGGAAAGCTTCTGATTTTTTGAGATTGATTTTTGTATCCAGACACTTTGCTGAATTTGTTGATCAGTTCTATAAGCCTTTTGGTTGAGTTTGTTGGGTTTTCTAAATATAGTATCATGTCATCTGCAAATAGTGAAAGTTTGAGTTCTTTCCCTATTTGTGCTCCTTTGATTTCCTTTTTTTTGCCTTATTGCTCTGGCTAGAGTCTTAAGTACTATATTGAATAGAAGTGGTGATAATGGACATCCTTGTCTTGTTCCTGTTTTTAGGGGGAATTCTTGAAGTTTTTCCCCATTTAATACGATGTTGGCTGTGGGCTTATTGTAGATTGCCTTTATGATGTTGTGATATGTTCCTTCTATTCCAATTCTCTGCAGTGTTTTTTATCATAAATGGATGTTGGATTTTATCAAATGCTTTTTCAGCATCTATTGAAATGATCATTTGATTTTTGTCTTTGGTTCTGTTTATGTGATGAATTACATGGATTGATTTTCGTATGTTGAACTAGCATTGAATCCTTGGGATGAACCCTACCTGGTCATGATGTATGATTTTCTTGATGTGTTTTTGAATGCATGTCGCTAGTATTTTTTTTAAATAAATTTTTATTGGTGCAGTGTAGTCATACATCTTAATGGGATAAAAAAAAATCTTTTGGAGATATACATCCACACATCACCCAATCAGCCCCTACCCAGTCCCTAACCCTTCCCTCCCTCCTTCTCATTCTTGGTTTCCTGATTAACTTTGATACATTTTTTTTTTCTTCCGCATAGGGTCAAGTTATTTTTGAAAAGGTTTCCAAGAACATTTGGTGAAGGAAATAATAATCTTTTCACTAAATATTGTTGAAAAATAATAATTACATGAAAAAGAATAAAATTGGGCCCTTACCTAATACCATATACAAATATTAACTCAAAATATATAAAAGATATAAATGAAATCTTAAGACTATAAACTCTTAGAAGAAAACCAGGGTCATAAAACTTCACAACATTGAAACTGGCAGTGATTTTTTGGATATGATTCCAAAGGCACAGGCAACAAGAGAATAAACAAACTTCATAAAAAATAAAAAAATATTTTACATCCAAAGACCATGTAAACAGAATTAAGTTACTGATAGAATGGCATAATATATTTCCAAATGCTATATCTGAAGGTATATTAATATTCCAAATAGCAATCCTAAAAATTAGCAACAATAAAAGCAAACAATACAATTTAGAAATAGATAAAAGACTAAAATAGATAATGAATATCCAAAGATTTTTATATAACCAATAAACAAATGAATATCATTCATCATTATCATTATATAACTAATCATTAAGAAAATACAAATAAAAACTATAGTGAAATACTACTTCACATTTGTTAGGATGGCTACTTAACATGAATTACCTTGCTCCAGCCCTTTACCTTGAGTTTGTTACTATCTTGTAAAGTGTGTTTCTTGTAAGCAGCAGATGGATGGATTCTGGTTTTTTTAACCCATTTTATCACTTTATGTCTTTTTATTGGGGAATTGAGGCCACTTACATTCAGTATTGTTTTTTATTCTCTATTTCATTAATTTCTGCTCTAATTCTAATAATTTTCTATCTTCTACTGGCTTTGGGGTTCAATTGTTCCTGTTTTTCAAGGGCTTTGAGGTGTGTTAGGTTATTTATTTGAAGATTTTGTTTTTCTTATGTGAGCACTCAGTGCTATAAATTTTCCTCTTAATACTACCTTCAAAGTATCCCAGAGGTTTTGATATGTTGTATCTTTATTTTTATTTGTTTCTAGAAATTTCTTGATTTCACCTCTTACATCTTCTATGACCCATTCTTCATTCAGAAGTGTGGTGTTCAGTCCCCACATGTTTATGTTGTTTCTCTGGGTCTTCTTATAGTTGATTTCTAGTTTCATTCTACTATGGTTTGAAATGACACAGGGAAGTATGTAACATTTATAAAATTTGCTAGTGCTCATTTTGTGTCCAGGATGTGATCTATTTTGGAGAAGGTTCCATGAGAAGCTGAGAGAAATGTAAACTCTGCTGTAGTTGGGTGAAATCCACTTGATTAATGGTGTTCTTTAGTTCTGAGGCATCTTTATTGACCCTGTGTTTGGAAGATCAGTCTAGTGTTGTGAGAGGTGTGTTGAAGTCTCCCAGTATTGTTGTATTGGGATTTATGTGTGACTTCATGTCACAAAGAGTTTGATTTATGAAAGTAGCTGCACCTATGTTTGGGGCATACATGTTGATTATTGTTAATTCCTCTTGCTGGATTATTCCTTTTACCAGTAAAATATGACCTTCTTTGTCTCTTCTAATAAGCTTGGGCTTGAAGTTTAACTTGTCTGATATCATAGTTGCTATTCCTGCTTGCCTTCGAGTTCCATTAGCATGGATTACCTTGCACAAGCCCCTTACCTTGAGTTTGTTCCTATCTTTACTTGTCAGGTGTGTTTCTTGTAAGCAGCAGATGGATGCATTCTGGTTTTGAATCCATTTTGCCACTTTATGTCTTTTTATTGGGGAGTTGAGGCCGTTTACATTCAGTGTGATTATTGAGAGATAACTTAATTCCTAACATGTTAAGGTTTTATTTCTGTTTGAGATACTGTTTATTCTTCTTTGCTTAGTTGTCTGCTGTATGGGAAATCTTGTTTCTTTGTTTCTGGCATGTATTACTGTTTTCTTCTTTGTAGTTAATCTCCTTGAATATTTTCTCTAGTGCTGGTTTTGAAGACATAAATTCCTTCAGTTTCTGTTTGTCATAGAAGCTTCTTATTTCCCCATCTAATTTGATAGAGAGTTGTGCTGGGTAGGAAATTTTTGGCTGGAAGTTGTTTTCTTTCAGAGTTTGGAATATGTTACTCCAAGCCCTTCTGGCTCTCATGACTTGGTTTGGGAAGTATGGAGTGATTCTAATTGGTTTGCCTCTGAATGTCACTTGGCCTTTTGTTTTTGTTGCCTTTATGATTCTCTCCTTGGATTCCACATTAGTCATTTTGACAGTTATGTGGCGTGGGGAACCTCTTCTCTGATCCTGTCTAAAGGGAGTTCTATGTTTCCTGGACCTGTGTATTGACTTCTTGCTCTATGTTTGGAAACTTTTCTGCTATTATTTCTTTGAAGAGATTATTGATCCCTTTTGTTTCACCTTCTTTTCCCTCCTCTATTCCAATTATTCTTAGGTTAGCTGTCTTAAAAATGGGCCCATATTTCTTCAATGTCAAATTCCTGCAGTCGGATTTTTTTCCCCTAAATTATAAACTATGCGTTCATTTTTGGAGTGATCATCTTCTAGGAGCAAGATTCTGTTCTCCATGTGGTCTAATCTATTGAAACTGGGTCTCACCAAGTTGTGGAGGGCCTCACTATGTAGCTGAGGCTTGCTGAAAACACATGATCCTCCTGTCTCAGCCTCCCAAGTATTGGGATTACAATCTTGCACCACCATTCCTGGCATGCTGTGGGTCATTTTAAAGTGGTTACCATTTTCCTGTCTTGCTAGACCCACAGGAGACTCTTCTTCTCTCTTCATTTTAAGGATATGGTGGAATTCCTGGAAGTGAACCCCACAAAGATATCATACCTCCTGGGACCACACAGTTTATTATCTCACATTAGTTCTAGCTTGTCCTTTAACAGCTCATTAAAATTACCATATGAATGTGCCCACATGTCTATGGCTGTAGGTGCTTCTACTCCAGGTACGCAGATCTTGGTTGTGACTCTGTCTCCACAGATTTGAAGATGGCAGTTGTCACATTCTTTCAGTTCTCTGAAGAGTCCATGAATAGTTATTAATTTCTCTTTTCTTTTTTTCTTTTTTTTTTCCTTTTTCTTGGTATGAGGATGAACCCAGTGATGGTTTTAAGTACATGACATATCAGACTTCACTGTCAAAAAACTTTAACCTAAGGCCAACGAATAAAATAAAAACCATATAGTATTTCATCTAATAGATTTAAACATTATGTTTTTATTAAATAAAGTAGATTATGATTTTATAAATCCACAAATGTAGTTTATACTGATCCATCTGCTTTAGGTGAATCATTGTCATAGGGGAAGGATTGACTAGTTAACTCAGGGTAGGCAGGATCCTTGGCTTATGTGATGGAAAAGAACTTTAGCACATGCCAGTCAGAGACATAAGCAGAGGTTTATTTAGGAAAGTAAGAAATACACATTTAAAAGAGAATGTGGGCCAACCCCAAAGTGAGAGAGGCCTTTTGGGTGTGCACGGCTTTTATTTTGTGGGGGACTTTCATGAGAGCTAAACATGAGGAGGTATATGAGGTTAACCTCAGTTCGTTAGTCCAATGATTTAAGGTGTTCTAATCATCCTCCAGATCCTGACCCTCTTTGTCTTAATCAGTAGGTATCCATTGTGTTTAATCTGTTCAAGCATGGCCCAGAATGCCCAAGGAGCTTGCCCCTTGGGGTGATCTCCCTGAAGATAGTTCACAGTGTTCAGAGTAATGAGTACATTTTGGTAAATTCCTCAGACTTTTGGGTCTAACAGGCCTTGTCATAGGGTTCCATGTTAAAGTTACATTTTTCTTGTTTTCCCTTTATGCCTCCTTTCTACCTATTTTTCTTCTACCTTACTCCATCATGAATACTTGATTCTTGTGTTTCTGATAAATGATTCCTAGGATGATGGAGGACATGGGCGAAGCCTGAGGAATGAAAGATTCCGAAGGAGTTAAAAGGGGGGCTGGTGAAAGGTCAGACTCCCCCAAGACTCCAGGTGGAACTCCAGTCCCCTCCGGAATTCATACCCCAAGCCCCCAGTGAGAGCAGGAACTTATCTTAATCATATTTTTATTAATCCTTTACTAGGTCGTTCTGCCCTCCCCTGTGTTTGCTAGTTTTTTTTGTTGATTGTATCTTAGTGATTTATGACACCTTCCCTATTCCTAATATTACCCGTGGTATTTCAGTGTTTGCTTTTTCCCATGATATTTAGCTGAAAAGGGGGTATAAAAAAAACCTAGTTTTAGAGAATAAAATTGTCAGTTGCCAAAGGAGCAATTGTCTGGGTCCTTCATTTCAGGTCTGTCCCTTCCAAGTCCCGGAGAGGAATCTCCACACTAGGAATATTGGTGAAAAACAATTTTTGCGATAATTTGTAGCATCCTATTGTTTCATCAAAATATTTTTTGAGATATTTTCCCAGCCTCCCAAGTGCTGTGATTACAAGCATGTGCTACTATGCCTGGCCAGATTCTTAAGTGATAGGCAATGTTTTGTTCATCAGAAAAAGAAACTTAACTCTCAAATATAATCTTTTTATGTCAAAATTAATTCCTAATGCATGCAGTAAATCATCAAAATTGAATATCAAAATAGCATTGGATTAAAGAGGAATTAAAACACATAAATCACAAAATTGTTGAGAAATTCAAAGATAAAACTCACTGTCAGTTTCTTGCAGGAGAGCCAGTGGAGATATTGTAACAGGGACCTGCTTCTGACCCTGGCAGCTAAAAGATGGCCTGTTTCAAAGCTGATACTTTTCGTCCTTTGTACTTCCCCTTGTCTTCATCCCTGTTAACAAATAACATGTTATTATCTATTTATTGATAGAAAGGGACCTGGCACCTTGTAGAACTGAATAAGAACTGACTCCAGGAAGACTTAAACATGAATTTTATTCTTTCTGATAATCAAACCAGTGTGACCCTGGCCTGTGGATGTGAACAGACTCAAGGATAACTTAGACATGAATTGTATTCCTTCTGATAAGTGATAGGTGGGGGTCTCCCCTTTCCTCCCCCCCCACATGACCCCTTGGTGGGGACAGGAGGTGGAATCCTGGAAGCCAGAAGCAGAGATATAGCAAGACTCCAGGTGTCATGAGACTCCAAACATCGCGAGACAGACTCCAGAGGTCGCAAGAGAATCAGCATGCCTATAAAGCATTAGTGCTTCCAGTCTGCCACGCTACTCAGCTGGCGGATTGGGACTACGTGGGACTCTGCAAATGTATGGCTCGTTGGTCCCTTCCCCCATGGCCTGCTGACTCTCCGAGGGTGCTGGGTCCAAATAAAGCAGCAGCTTTTGATAACCTGGCTGGTATTTTACCTCCTTTGTAATTCCCTAGCTCCATTTTCAGTATTTCAATAAGATACCAGGTGCGTGACATCTTAAAAGGGACTCGATGGCTTTATTTGGGGAGAGTTCAGGGCTTCTTCCTGAATCTTTTAGTTCACTGGGTTCTCTGATTTGCTAGCAAATCAGTTTCTTTTTCTTCCCAAAAGCTTGTCAAAATTATTTAACTTGTTAATATTGGTGCAGGTACTGGGATTTGATTAGTGACCCAGTTGAGACCCAAGTGCACTCCTTCACTCACGTTGTCTGCAGGCCACAAAGACCCAGCTGCTCAGGATTTGAGAGATGACTCAGCTAGCCCCAGGTAACATCATTCTTCCTCCTGCAAAGGAGGAAGATGTTCTCAGCAGCTGTCAAGCTTTTCTTTTTTCCTAGCTTGGGGAACTCATTTTTTTCTGAGTAAGTGAAGCTCCCTTCACCATTTGGGTAGATTTGGGAGGAAGGAAATTAAATGCAGTACTTTGTGACAAGCCTGATGATCACCTGGGTAAGTTCCCCTTGGAGTGCACTCCATGACCTTTTGACTCCACACACCTGTTCCCTCTCGTGGGGATGGTCTGTGGTCTTTCTGTATTGCCCCTCATGCTGGAATCATGATTAAGTGGAAACCAGGAAATCTCATATGGGGGACTTGTCCCTGTCTGTAAACATGGGTTCTTGTCCCACTGGCTGATCTGTTTTCTGAAGATTCCCATCCATCTGTCTGCTGGTTGCTTTGATTGGCTCTGTCTATATGTGTGCCTGTTTGTAACTGTTTTTCCTTTGTGAAATGCCAGTGCTGTACTGGCTTCCATGGGATCTCTTTGTTTTGGTGGTACTGGGGTTCCTGGAAATCCTTTACCTCCGGGCTACACTCCCAGACCTATTTTATATTTTTATTTGGAAACATGGTCTCTTAAGCCAGCGAGGCTGGCTTCAAACCAGCGCAATCCTCCTGTTTCCGCCTCCCAAGAGGGGATTGTAAGCATGCGCCACCACACCCAGCCATGGGATCTTTTTGAAAGTATAAATCAGCCAGGTGTGGTGGTGCATGCTTATAATCTCAGTACTTGGGAGGCTGAGACTGGAGGATCCGGTTTTGCGGCCAGCCTCAGCTACTTAATGACTCTGAAACTTGGTGAGATTGTTTGAAAAATAAAGAATAAAAAAAAATTGGGCTGGGGGTCTAGCTTGGTGGTAGAATGCTCCTGGGTTCAATCCCCAGCACCACATACAAAAAGTGTCAACCAAGTGGTTGCTTATGACTGTAGGGGTAAAACTACAAGAAAGATGAGACTTTACAGTGACATAATTTGGGTGATGTATGTAAAAAAAAATGTAGCTAATAGCTGGGCATGGTGGCATATGCTTGTAAATCCAGCATTCAGAAGGCTGAGACCAGAGGATTGTGGTTTGCAGACAGCCTCAGCTACTTAGGCCCTCTGCAACTTAGTGAGACCCTGTTTCAAAATAAAGAAAATATAGGGCAGAAGGTGTAGCTTGGAGGTCGAATGCCCCTGGGTTCCATCCCCAGACCCACACACAATAAATTAGCTAATGATATATGAAATATTCTGAGTATGACGTGATCTGATGGTTGAAATTGTTTAGCTGAATGGAAAAAGATTGATTTTGTTTGTTTGAGGGGGAAATAAGGAGTATGAACAGCCTAGATCAAAGCTAATGGTACAGAGAACCACACTACCACTGGTGTTTCTGCCAGAAGAAAGTGAGAAAAATTTAATAAACATGACATAAAATTGTCCTGATGCAGCACCATGGCTTTTGGGGCAATGGTGTCCCCCACAAAATGGTGATTACCTCACTCTCAGAGGCTTCAGTAGCGGTGCATCTTGCCAATCTCATTCCCTGTGCAGCGCCAGCATCTGGGCATTTTGCCCAGGTGTGCTTGGAGTGGGTGGCCTCCCCAAAGCCTGCAGCCAACAGCTGTGTAGAATCTGCAGTTCTTTCTGGTCCTAGGGGTCCGGGCACTAAAAAAAAAAAGTGATGCCTGCCTCCTGTATCCAGGACTAAGGGCTGCTTCCCTGCCCTGTGGACCTAGGACTGAGCTCTCATCTCCTGTCTTCTCCCATCTGTGCCAAATGAGAGGATGTATGTGTGTGTTGGGGTACTTTTAGAGCACAGGAAAATGGAAACATCTTATGAAGGAACACATTGAATCTCCTGAGAAAGGTCCGAGGAAGAGGACAAAGGTTTTTCACTCAGTGTGCCTTGGGCCAAGATGTGACCTTGCCCGTGTTCTCATATTTCCTGCCATATCAATATGTTTTAATCAAACAGCCCTAAAAAAATGTATATTTCTTGTAACCAGACAGACTTTGTTGCAGAAGACCTTGGCTATTTCTAAGAATGTAATCCATTATATGCTACGTGCATAGTGCCGTCAGAGTCCGTAACCTCTAATAACCTCTTGGGTCCTGCTTAAACCTCACAAATCCTGAGATAAATTGACTATTGCTTTAAGACCCTAGTCCTCTCGTCTGTCTGGCTTTGCAGTCCAGGTTCAATACTGACCTAGAGAACAGTAGTCGATAGGGTACCCCAGTCCTATTTTCTCCCCATGTTCTCCTCACCACAGGCTACTGGATAAAAAGGTAGGGGAAAAGCAGCAGTCTTTCCTCTGTGGGCAACATCAGATCGGGAAAAGTCTCTTCCTTTAAGATTCCTTTGTCGCTGGGGCGTGGGGGCTCACGCTTGTAATCCCTGCGCTTGGGAGGTGGAGACAGGAAGATCGTGCTGGTTCGGAGCCAGCCTTGCTGGCTTGAGACCTTGTTTCCACATAAAAAGTAAAAAAAAAAAAAAAAAAAAAGGTCTGGGAGTGTAGCCCATGGGAGTGTAGCCTGGAGGTAGAAGGGCTTCCAGGAACCCCAGTACCACCAAAAAATAAAATAAATAAATAAAATAAATAAATAAATAAAAGATTCATTTGTCTGGTGCAGAGAACCACTGGTTTCCAAGGGAAAGGCAAGTCTCACTACCCCATTACAAAGGGAGAAAGGAAAACAAAAAACAGTCATTAGTTTGGAAGATCACCTGTGTGGCTCCCCACCTGTGCATTAGTCTTATCAGCAGATATTCTGCCTGAGACTCTGCATTTCACCAATGAGATCAAATGAAAACCAAGGGCCTAAGCCAAACATGGTGGTGCATGCTTGTAATATCAGTACTTGGGAGGCTGAGACAGGAGAAGTACATATTTGAGGCCCTCAGCAACTTAGCAAGACTTTAATAATAATAAAAATTAACAGGGATGGGGGTGTAGCTTGGAGGTAGAATTATCCTGGGTTCCATCCCCAGGGCCACAAAAGCAAAAAAAAAAAAAAAAACAAAAAACAAAAACAAAACAAAACAAAAAAAAAACAAGCACACAAACAAAAGCAAGGGCCACCAGACACTCCCATAAGTCTTTGCCTGCGTACAGACTGTCCCTTGACCCCGTTAGCATTTGCAGAGAAAGAAAATCAGAGGGTGGATTGTAAAAAAAATTTTTTTTTTTGTTTTTTAATTGGTGCACTGTATTCATACATCATAGCGGGATACAAATTTTTGTAGATACACATGCACACATCACCCAGTCAGCGCCCACCCGATCCCCACCCCATTCTCTCCCCATCCCTCCTTCCCATGCTTGGCTTAGTGGTTGACATCTAGTATTATAGCAATTTATCCAAAATTAAAAATGATAATCTCACATAACAGTTTCATTTGTCTAATACCAAGCTTTTGATGACTTAAAGATAACATTTCAATATTTCTTTTTGCTTTCTTTCTTACCAGAGAATTTTTTTTTCTATTTTTTTAGGTGAAACTATCATATATTTATTTTTTTCAGAAAAAAAATCTACCCTAATATGGAATATGGACTCTAGGTACCCAAAACGATCTTGAAAAAGAACAAAGCTAGAAGATATATATTTTCTAATTTCAAACCATATAAAGCTACAATAATTGAAACAGTGTAGTACTGTTCTAAAGGCAGATATATAAACCATTGGAGTTAAACACAAGCCTTGAGCTAATTTCTTCCCTATATTGTCAAGTTATTTTTGACAAGGTTTCCACGAACATTTGGTGGTGGAAGTAATCTTTTAACTAAATATTGTTGGAAAATAATAATTACATGGAAAAGAATAAAATTGGACCCTTACCTAATCCCATATACAAGTATTAACTCAAAATAGATAAAAGACCTAAATATAAATCTTAAGACTATAAACTTTTAGAAGAAAATCTGGGTCATAAAATCTCACAACATTGAAATTGGCAGTGATTTCTTGGATATGATTTCAATGGCACAGGCAACAGAAGAGTATACAAACTCCCTAAAAAATAAAAAAATATTGTAATATATCCAGAGACAATGTAAACAGAGTTAAAAGTTACTAATAGAATTGGATAAAATATTTCCAAATGCTATATCTGAAGGTATATTAATATTCCAACTAGAAATCCTAAAAATTAACAATAAAGGCAAACAATACTATTTAGAGATAGGTAAAAGACTAACAAATAATGAATCTCCACACATAACCAACCTTAGTTGTCTGTTGGATGGAAAATCTTGTTTCTCTGGTTCTGGTGTGTGTTACCTATTTCTTCTTTGTAGTTAATCTCTTTGAGTATTTTCTCTAGCGCTGGTTTTGAAGACATAAATTCCTTCAGTTTCTGTTTGTCATGGAAGCTTCTTATTTTTCCATCTAATTTGATAGAAAGTTTAGCCGGGTAGAAAATATTTGGCTGGAAGTTGTTTTCTTTCAGAGTTTGGAATATGTTACTCCAAGCCCTTCTGGCTCTCATGACTTGGTTTGGGAAGTCTGGAGTGATTCTAATTGGTTTGCCTCTGAACGTCACTTGGCCCTTTGTTTTTGTTGCCTTTAAGATTCTCTGCTTGGCTTCCACATTGGTCATTTTGACAATTATGTGGCGTGGGGATCCTCTTCTCCGATCCTGTCTAAAGGGAGTTCTATAAGTTTCCTGGATCTGTGTATCAACCTCTTGCTCTATGTTTGGAAAATTTTCTGCTATTACTTCCTTGAAGAGATTGTTGATCCCTTTGGTTTCACTTTCTTTTCCCTCCTCTATTCCAATTATTCTTAGGTTAGCTCTCTTAAAATGGGCCCATATTTCTTCAATGTCAGATTCCTGCTGTTGGATATATTTTTCTAGATTAGAAACTATGCGTTCATTTTTGGAATGATCATCTTCTAAGAGCGAGATTCTGTTCTCTATGTGGTCTAATTGGTTGTTTGTGCTTTGAATTAAGGCCTTTACTTCATTAATTGCATCCTTTATCTCTTTTTGGCTCTCTCTGAATTCTTTTCGAAGCACCTCTATTATTTCTACAGTTATTTTCCTGATTTGATCTTCTAGAAATCTCTGATTTTCTGTTTTATCGGGTTCTGATGTTGTGGGGTTGTGGGCATTCATTGCTCCATTGTTATTCCTCTTTCCCATAATTTTGGAAGTTTGTGCCTTCTCTGGGTTCTTCCCTTGGGTCACTATGACTTCACTTAAGGTGTTCTGGATCTCGAGTCTGTAGTATCTCAGACCCCACTACTCCTTTACTGGGTTGTATCACAGAGTCTCCGACCCAGGGAGTCGATAGAGGCTGCTTTAAATTATGGGGGGATGCCAGGTTGGGCGTTCTCCTATGGTGTGATATCTCTGCCACCGCCACTCTCCCAGTGGGTCAAGTTCCAGGGAGTACAGTACTGGGATTTCTCTTCTGTGGCCTGCAATTTGACTCACTGTTCTTGAGTTCGCAGATGGAGCTGTACTGGACTCGGTGAATTCGGTGCTGCTTCCGCCGGTGGCAATATGGCGCCGCTGCTATGCCCTCAGCCATGAGGCTGGCTTATTTCTTCTTGGTTTTGAGTTCCACTCTGAGTCCCTGCAGCATGTGCTGAGCTCAGCCACTGGGAGCTTTAGATGCTCCCTGTGCTGAAAAATCCCACCTGGCTGTTCCACAGCGGCTCACCTCGGCTTGCTGTAGCCGTCTGGTGAACTCGCCGCTTCCGCCGGCAGTATGGCGCTGCTGCCGCGTCCTCAGGCGTGAGGCCAGTGTATTTCCTCTGTGGCTCTGAGCTCTGTTCTCAGTCCGCTTTCTCTCTGGAGCCTGGTGATTTTTTTGTTTCTCTGGTGATGGTGTTTTCTGGCTATGAAAGGCGCTGATTTTGTGGTAATGGAGACTGGTTGTTAGCGGGGCTCTTAAGCCCCGCTTTTCTCGGTCACCATCTTCCCGGAAGTCCTAAAAAAAATTTCTTAAGCTTTTCTTTTTTTATTCTTTTGGTGATACTGGGGCTTCTGGAAACCCTTCTACCTCCGGGATATACTCTCAGACATATTTTTATATTTTTATTTGGAAACAGGGTCTCTTAAGCCAGCGAGGCTGGTTTTGAACCAGCGCGATCCTCCTGTCTCCTCCTCCCAAGCGTGGGGATTACAAGCGGGTGTCACCATGCCCAGCATTCTTAAGCTTTTCTAAGAGTTGTGGGCAGCCCTCTAGATCTCTAGAACAAATCCACAAGACATACACTGATATAAAGCTTGCTTAAAAATATTTGGATGGTTAATCTTATTTTTATTGGACAGAATGCCTGAATATTAAGAAAAAATGTTCCAGTGAGTAAAAGGTAATCGACATTAACTCCTCACAGCTACTTTATGTTTCCTTTAAGATGTATAATGCCTGGAAGAAACCAACACTAAGTCTTCTATTCTGCTCCATTGGTTTGAAGTCTGGTATGGTGAAGTCTGTTATTGTGATGCTTCTTTTTGTTGAGAACTACTTTGTTATTCTGTTGTTGTTGTTGTTGTTGTTGTTGTTATTATTTTTGTTCCAAATGAATTTAAGGACTGATTTTGTCTGTCTGTGAGCAATGATTTTGGTAACTTGATGGGTATTTTCATTAAATTTGTAGTCACTTTTGGAAGAATAGCCATTTTGATATTCTGCCCATCCAAGAGCATGGGAGGTCCTTCCATCTTCTATGATCTTCTTCATTTTCTTTTTTCAAGGTTTTAATATTTTCTTTATAGGGGTATTTTAATTCCTTGGTTAGGTTTATTCTTAGGTTTTTTTTATTGTTTTGGAGTATATCATGAGTGGAAAAAATTTTTTATTTCTTTTTCATTGGATATTTGGCATACAGAAAAGCTTCTGATTTTTTAAAGATTGATTTTGTATCCACACACTTTGTTGAATTTGTTGATCATTTCCAAAGGCCATTTGATCGCTGGGCGTGGTGGCGCACGCTTGTAATCCCCGTGCTTGGGAGGCAGAGACAGGAGGATTGTGCAGGTTCGAAGCCAGCTGTGCTGGCTTAAGAGACCCTGTTTCCAAATAAAAAAAGTATAAAATAGGTCTGGGAGTGTAGCCCGGAGGTAGAAGGGCTTCGAGGAACCCCAGTACCACCAAAAACAAACAAACAAAAAAAAACAAAGGCCATTTGATTGAGTTTATTGGTTCTTCTAAGTATAATATGTCATCTGTAAATAGAGATAGTTTCAGTTCTTCTTTTCCTATTTGTACTGATTTGATTTCTTTCTCTTGCCATATTGCTCTGGCTAGAGCCTCACGTACTATATTGAAAAGAAGTGGTGATAGTGGACATCTTTGTCTTGTTCCTGTTTTTAAGGGGAACTTTCGTAGTGTTCTCCTATTTAATATTATATTGACTGTGGGTTTATGTTATATTGCCTTTATAATGTTGAGGTATGTTCATTTTATTCAAATTTTTAGCATGAATGGGTGTTGGATTTTGTTGAATGATTTTCAGCACTATTCAAATGATCATGTGATTTTTGTCCTTAGTTCTGTTTATGTGATGAATTTTATGAATTGCTTTTTGTGTGTCGTACCAGCCTTGCATCCTTGGGATGAACCCAAATTTTTGTGATGTATAATTTTCTTGATGTGGCTTTGAATGCATGTTGCTAGTATTTTGTGTAGAAGTTTTGCATCTAAGTTCATCAATGATATATTGGCCTGTAGTTTTCTTGAGCTGTTTTTAACTTTTTTTGGTTTTGGTAATAATGTGATGTTGGTATCATAGAATGTATTTGAGAGAGTTTTGTTTCTTTTTATTTCATGGAATAAATTGAGAAGTATTAGGATTAGCTCTTCTATAGGTTTTACAAAATCTGCCTGGGAAACCATATGGATCTGGGTTTTTCTTTAATAGTAGGCTCTTTACTGCTGCTTCAATCTCTTTGATTGTTATTGTTGGTTTAAATTTTATATCTCTCCTTGATTCAATTTAGGAAGATTGTATGTTCCTAGCAGTTTGTCAGTTTCTTCTGGGTTTTCCATTTTGTTGGAAAGTAGTTTGTTTTTCAAAATAGTTTCTGATAATCCTCTGGATTTCTATGCTATCAGTGGTAATAGCACTTTTAAAATCTCTTATTTTAGTAATTTGGGTTGATTCTTTCTTTTGGTTAGGTTGGTTAGTGACTTATCTAATTTTTTTTTTTTGAGAAACCTGCTTTTGGTTTTGTTGATTTTTTTTGCATTGCTTTTTATTATCTGCTTCATTTATTTCTGTTTTGATTTTAATGATATCCAGTCTTCTACTGGCTTTGGGATTAATTTGTTCCTGTTTTTCAAGGACTTGGAGATGTTTCATTAGGTGATTTTTCTGTTCTTACGTGAACACCTAGTGCTATAAATTTTTCTCTTAATAGATGCCTTTAAAATATCCCATAGATTTTGATATGTTGTGTCTTTATTTTTATTTATTTCTAGGAACTTCTTAATTTTCCCCCTTATTTCTTTTATGACCCATTCCTCATTCAGCAGTGTGGTGTTTAGTCTCCAGGTGCTTATGAGGTTTATCTGTGTCTTCTTATAGTTGATTTCTAGTTTCATTTCATTGTGGTCTGAAAAGATGTAGAGAGTTATGTCACATCTTTCATTCTTGCAGTACTGGGATGGAACCCAGGGGTATTGTACCACTGAACTACACCCCCAGCCATATTTTTTAGTCTTTTTATTTTTTGAAACAGAGTCTCACCGAGTTGAAAAGTAGCTGAGGCTTTCTACGAACCAGACTCTCCAAGTCTCTGCCTCCCAAATGCTGGGATTACAAGTGTGTGCCACCATGCCCAGCTGTTATTTCATATTTTTAAAATTTTCTGGCACTTGCTTTGTGGCCCAGGATATGTTCTATTTTGGAGAAATTTTGTGAGCAGCTGAAAAGAATATCAGTTCAGCTGTATATGGGTAAAATATTTTATATGTATCTAACAGGTCCATTTGATTTTATGGTATTCTTTAGGTCTGAGGCATCTTTACTGACCTTTTGTCTAGAAGATTGATTTAGTTTTGCGAGAGGAGTGTTAAAGTCTCCCATTATTATTGTATTGAGATCTATGTATAATTTAATGTCACAAGACTTTGTTTTATGAAAATGGTTCACCTATGTTTGGGGTATAAATGTTGACTATTGTTATACCCTCTTGTTGGATTGTTCCTCTTGCCAGTAAAAAATGACCTGTTTTGTCTCTTCTGATAATTTAGGCTTGAAGTCTATTTTGCCTAATATCAGAGTTGCTACTCCTGCTTGTTGAGTTCCATTAGTGTGAGTTATTTTTCTCCAGCCCTTTACCTTTAGTTTGGGAGTATATTATAAGATGCATATAGATGAATTATGATTTTAATCCATTTTGCCAACTTATGTCTTTTGATTGATGAGCTAAGGCCATTGACATTCAGTGTGATTATTAAAGATGAATTTTTAATTCCTATGGCCCAGGCAGATAAATCTGGCTTTCCAGTCTCTGAACCATGAAAAAAGACATTCCAACCTCCTTATATCATTGGCCCCTCAGAGACAATGAAAAGGGGGATTACAACTAGTAGGCCTGTGTTATAAAAAATCAGAAAAGTATTTAAAATAAGTTTTCTTGTCTTTCTTTCCAGTCTGATGCTTTCTTTACGTTCAGGAAGGGACTCCCCACTGGTCCCATCTTCTGGTTGCCTAGAGGAAACCCATTAATATGCAAGACACTCTCTTTTCTCTGCTAAACATCAGCTAGCTGGACTGGAGGAGGAAGCAAAAAACTCCTAAATCTAAACTCTTAACTAAGAATGTAACTACAGATAAGCAACTTGCAGCAGGACAGGTAACCAGGAAACTGCTTGTAAAAGACACATATGTCAGTAACTTGCTCAGGAATTTCCCCTCTTGCCCTCCCCATACCTAACATTGGTCACTGTCACATTTCAACCCCTGTAAGATCATCTCACTGCTCCCACCCTTTGTCACAAATCTATAAATCGGGTGCTCATATAGAGGTGAGAGCCAGAGTTTTTCAGGAACGTGCTAACCTCCACCTACTAGTGTGATAAGCTTTCTCTTTTCCACTGTAACTGGCATTGGGTCAATGATTCCAGAGAATTTCTACAACAAATTTGAAAGTTATATTTGCTGGGTAGAGCAGTCTAGACTGGACTATTTTTCTTTCAGAGTTTGGAGTATGTCATTCCAGGCTATCCTGGCTTTCATGTCTTGGTTTGAGAGGTCTGGAGTGATTCTTACTGGTTTGCATCTGAATGTCATTTGTTGTTTTGCTCTTATTACCTTTAAGATTTTCTCTTTGGTCTCTATATTAGTCAGTTTGATTATTATGTGACATGGTGAACTTTTCTCTTGTTTTGTTTGATGGGGGTTATGTATGTTTCCTGTATTTGTGTGTTGGACTCAAGGCCTCAAGAAGCAGATGAAAAATTTCTTTTTTTTTCACTTCCTGATTTATTTTTTATTTTTTAAAATTTTTTGACTTCCGGGAAGATGGTGACGGAGAAAAGCGGGGCTTCTGAGCCCCACTAACAACCAATCTCTATTACCACAAAATCGGCACCTTTCCTAGTCAGAAAACACCATTAGCATAGGAACAAAAAATGTAATTACAAGGGACAGAGAAAAAGAGGGCTGGAAAAACGAGACACCAGAAAGAAACCAGATCGCAGTGCTGTGGCTGGAGCCATGGCTGGAGCCGTGGCGCGGAGCGGCGGGCACCATCTTTCCTTGCAGCACCAGGCCTCAGAGAGGAGGGGGACTCAGAACGGAGCTCAGAGCCACAGAGGAGATACGCTGGCCTCACGCCCGAGGAAGCAGCAGCAGCGTCTTACTGCCGGCAGCAGTGGCAACTTCACCGGACGGCTCCAGACCAACGCACTCAACAGCCCACCAGGCTCCAGAGAGGAGCGGCAGACAGCGAGCCAAGGTGAGCTGCTATGGAACAGCCGGGTGGGATTTGGCAGATTTTTTGGCACAGGGAGCATCTAAAGCTCCCAGTGGCTGGGCTCAGCACACCCTGCAGGGACTCAGAGCAGAGCGCAATACCAGAGAAGAAATACGCCAGCCTCATGGCCGAGGGTGTGGCAGTGGCGCCATATTGCCACCGAGGGCAGCAGCAGCGAATTCACCAAGTCCACTACAGCTCCATCGACGCACTGAACAACAGTGAGTCAAATTGCGGCCCCTAGAGAAGAAATCCCAGTACTGCACTCCCAGGGACTTGACCCAGTGGAAGAGTGGTGGTGGCAGAGATATCACACCATAGGAGAACACCCAACCTGGCACGCCCCATGGTCTAAAGCAGCCTCGATTGACTCCTTGGGTCTGAGACTCTGCCATACAACCCAGTAAAGGAGTAGTGGGGTCTGAGATACCACAGACTTGAGATCCAGAGCACCTTAAGTGAAATCATAGTGACCCAAGGGTTCTTCCCAGAGAAGGCACAAACTTCTGAAATCATGGGAAAGAGGAATAACAATGGAGCAATAAATGGCCACAATCCCACAACATCAGAACCCGATAAAACAGAAATTCAGAGATTTCTAGAAGCTCAAATCAGGAAAATAACTGTAGAAAAGCTATTTCAAAAAGAATTCAGAGAGAGCCAAAAAGAGATAAAGGATGCAATTAATGAAGTAAAGGCCTCAATTCAAAGTACAAACAACTGATTAGACCACATGGAGAATAGAATCTCGCTCTTAGAAGATGATCACTCCAAAAATGAAGGCATAGTTTCTAAATTAGAAAAAAAAATCCAACAGCAGGAATCTGACATTGAAGAAATATGGGCCCATTTTAAGAGAGCTAACCTAAGAATAATTGGAATAGAGGAGGGAAAAGAAGGTGAAACCAAAGGGATCAACAATCTCTTCAAGGAAGTAATAGAAAATTTTTCAAACATAGAGCAAGAGGTTGATACACAGGCCCAGGAAACTTATAAAACTCCCTTTAGATAGGATCGGAGAAGAGGATTCCCCCAATGTGGAAGCCAAGCAGAGAATCTTAAAGGCAACAAAAACAAAGGGCCAAGTGACATTCAGAGGCAAACCAATTAGAATCACTCCAGACTTCCCAAACCAAGTCATGAGAGCCAGAAGGGCTTGGAGTAACATATTCCAAACTCTGAAAGAAAACAACTTCCAGCCAAAAATTTCCTACCCAGCACAACTCTCTATCAAATTAGATGAGGAAATAGGAAGCTTCTATGACAAACAGAAACTGAAGGAATTTATGTCTTCAAAACCAGCGCTAGAGAAAATACTCAAGGAGATTAAACAAAGAAGAAAACAGTAATACATGACAGAAACAAATAAGATTTCCCATTCAGCAGACAACTAAGATTGGTTATCTTTGGAGATTCATTAGTCTTTTACCTATCTCTAAATTGTATTGTTTGCCTTTATTGTTGCTAATTATTAGGATTTCTAGTTGGAATATTAATATATCTTCAGATATAGCATTTGGAAATATTTTATCCCATTCTATCAGTAACTTTTAACTCTGTTTACATTGTCTTTGGATATACAATATTTTTTCTTTTTTAGTGAGTTTGTTTACCCTTCTGTTGCCTGTGCCATTGAAATCATATCCAAGAAATCACTGCCAGTTTCAACGTTGTGAGGTTTAATGACCCAGATTTTCTTCTAAAAGTTTATAGTCTTAAGATTTATATTTAGGTCTTTTATCTATTTTGAGTTAATATTTGTATATGGTGTTAGGTAAGGGTCCAATTTTATTCTTTTTCATGTAATTATTATTTTTCAACAATATTTAGTTAAAAGATTATTATTTCCTCCATCAAATGTACGTGGAAACCTTGTCAAAAATAACTTGACAATATATGGAAGAATTTATCTTTAGGCTTTTACTTAACTCCAATGGTTTATATATCTGCCTTTATAACAGTACTACACTGTTTTAATTACTGTAGCTTTATATGGTTTGAAACAGAAAATATACATCTTCTAGCTTTGTTCTTTTTTGAGATCATTTTGGGTATCTAGAGTCCATATTCCACATTAGGATATATTTTTTTCTGAAAAATAAATAAATAAATGTATGATAGTTTCACCTAAAAAAAAAAAGAAAAAATATTCACTGGTTAGAAAGAAAGCAAAAAGAAATATTGAAATGTTATCTTTAAGTCATCAAAAGCTTGGTATCAGACAAATTAAACTGTTCTGTGAGATTATCATTGTTAATTTTGCTGTGAGATTATCATTGTTAATTTTGGATAAATGGCTATAATACTAGATGTCAACCACTAAGCCAAGCATGGGAAGGAGGGTTGGGGATCAGGTACAGGCTAATTGGACAATGTGTTTATGTATGTCTACAAAAGTTTTTTGTTTTCATCCCATTATGATATATGAATACAGTGCACAAATAAAATAAAGGAAAAAATAAAAATTTTTATATGAATAAAATTATATTCATATATCATATTGGGGTAAAAAACTTGTGTGTACATATATGTATACATCACTGATTTAACCCCTACCCAATTCCAACCCTATTCCCTCCCCATCCCTCCTTCCCTTGCTTGGGTAGGTGGTTGACTTCAATATGTTTAAGTACATTGTGTGTTTTAGAGAATTTCCTTCTTCCCCCCTCCCAACCCCGCATTTAGGTCATCTTGTTTGTTCCTCTGTAGGATTTCCATTTTCTTTTCTTTTCTTTTTTTTTTTGGTGGTACTGGCGTTCCTGGAAGCCCTTCTATCTCCGGGCTATACTCCCAGACCTACACACACACACACACACACACACACACACACACACACACACACATTTTATTTGGAAACAGGGTCTCCTAATCCAGCGCGCATGGCTGGCTTCGAACCTGCGCGATCCTCCTGTCTCTGCTTCCCAAGCGCGGGGATTACAAGCGTGCGCCACCATGCTCGGCTAGGATTTCCATTTTCATCTAGAGTTCCTCCTATGACCCATTTCTCCTTAATTTTCACATATTAGGGAAAGCATCTGATTTCTTTTTTCTTTTTTCTTTTTTTGGTGGTACTGGGGTTCCTGGAAGCCCTTCTACCTCTGGGATATACTCCCATGGGCTACACTCCCACACCTATTTTTAACTTTTTTATGTGGAAACAGGGTCTCTTAAGCCAGCGAGAACCAGCATGATCCTCCTGTCTCCACCTCCCAAGCTTGGGGATTACAAACTTGCGCCATCATGCCAGGCCGATTTCTTATTTTTTGACTGACTAATCTCACTTAGCATAATGTCCTCCAGTTCTATCCATTTTCCTGAAAATGATATAATTCAGTTTTTTTTAATAGCTGAGTAAAATTCCATTGTGTACATATCCCACAGTTTTGTAATCCATTCATCTGTTGATGGACATCTTGGCTGGTTCCATAGTTTGGCTATGGTGAATGGTGCAGCTATGAACATAGATACACATGCATTAGTTCGGTAGTTTGGTTTGCTTTCTTTTGTTTAGATGCCCAGAAGTGGTATTGCTGGATCGAATGGGAGATTTGTTCCCATTCTTCTGAGGATTCTCCATACTCTTTTCCAAAGTGGTTGCACTAATTTGCAATCCCATCAACAATGTTTTAGAGTTCCCACTTCTCCACATCCTTGCCAGCATCTGTTGTTGTTTGTGTTTTGAATGATTGTCATTTTAATTGGAGTTACATGAAATCTCAGGGTAGTTTTGATTTGCATCTCTCTGATTGCCAATGATGTTGAGCATTTTTCATGCATTTATTGGCCATTTGAATTTCTTCTTTCGTGAGTGTCTATTTAGTTCGCTTGACCATTTTGTTATTGGATGATTTGTTTTTTTAGTGTTGATATTAGTCCTCTATCGGAGGAGTAGGTGGTGAAAATCTCCGATTCTGTTGGCTCTCGATTGAGGTTCTTGACAGTTTCCTTTGCTGAACAGAAACACTTCAGTTTCATGCAATCCCATGTATTGATTCACCTTTTATTGTTGTGCCTTTGGGGTCTTGTTGAGAAAGCGTTTATCTGTGCCTATGTGTTGCAGTGTTGGACCTATGCCCTCTCCAAGGAGCTTCAAGGTCTCTGGTTTGATTTCCAAGTCTTTGATCCATCTTGAATTGACTCTTGTGCAGGGTGAGAAAGTGGGATTCATTTCCAATTTTCTGCATATGGTTAACCAGTATTGCCAATAACATTTGTTGAACTATGTTGGCTATTCTGGGCTTTTTGTTATTCCAAATCAAATTAAGGACTGATTTTTCTATGTCTGTGAGAAACGATCTTGGTAGTTTAATGGGCATTGCGTTGAATCTGTATATCACTTTTGGAAGGATGGCCATTTTAATGGTATTTATTCTGTCAGTCAATGAACATGGAAGATCTTTCCATCTTCTAAGATCTTCGGTTTCTTTTTTTCAATGTTTTATAATTTACCTTTTAGAGATATTTTACCTCCTTGGTTAAGTTTATTCCTAAGTATTTTATTTTATCGTGGGAGATCCTGAGTGGAAGTGTTTTCTCAATTTCTTTTTGTGGATTTATGGATGGTGTACAGGAAAGCTTCTGATTTTTTTAGATTAATTTTGTATCCAGACACTTCGCTGAATTTGTTGATCAGTTCTATAAGCCTTTTGGTTGAGTTTGTTGGGTTTTCTAAATATAGTATCATGTCATCTGCAAATAGTGGAAGTTTGAGTTCATCTTTTCCTATTTGTACTCTTTTGATTTCCTTTTCTTGCCTTATTGCTTTGGCTAGAGTCTCTAGTACTATATTGAGAAGTGATAATGGATATCCTTGTCCCATTCCTGTTTTTAGTGGGAATTCTTGAAGTTTTTCCCTGTTAAATATGATATTGGCAGTGGGGTTATTGTAGATTGACTTAATGATGTTGAGATATGTTCCTTCTATTCCAGTTCTCTGCAGTGTTTTTTTTATAAGTGGATGTTGGATTTTATCAAATATTTTTTCAGTGTCTATTGAAATGATCATGTGATTTTTGTCTTTGATTCTTTTTATATGGTGAATTACATGGATTAATTTTCATATGTTGAAACAGTCTTGCATCCCTGGGATGAACTCTACCTGGTCATGGTGTATGATTTTCTCTGTGTAGCTTTGAATAATTGTTGCTAGTCTTTTGTTTAATAGTTTTGCATCCAAGTTCATCAGAGATATAGGCCTGTAGTTTTCCTTCCTTTAACTGTATTTATTTGTTTTGGGTATTAGTGTGATGTTGGCTTCATAGAATGTATTTGGGATATTCCCGTTTTTTTCTATTTCACAAAATAGTTTGAGGAGTATTGAGGTTATCTCTTTTATAAAGGTTTTATAGAATACACGTGGAAAGACCTCTGGTCCTGGGCTTTTCTTTAAAGTAAGTTCTTTATTGCTGACAGTAGTAATGTCTCCTTTTTCATTTCTTATCTTAAAAATTGGTTTCTCTCTTTTTTATAGTTAGGTTGGCTAGTAGCTTATCAATCTTGTTAATTTTTTAAAAAAACCATCTTTTTGTTTTGTTGATTTTCTGTATTTATTTTTTTATTCTCTATTTCATTAATTTCTGCTCTAATTTTAGTAATTTCCTGTCTTCTGTGACTTTGGGGTTCAATTGTTCCTGCTTTTCAATGGCTTTGGGGTATGTCATTAAGTTATTTATTTGAAGATTTTCTGTTTTTCTTATGTGAGCACTCAGTGCTATAAAGTTTCCTCTTAATACTGCATTCAAAGTGTCCCAGAGGTTTTGATATGTTGTATATTTATTTTCATTTGTTTCTAGAAATTTCTTGATTTCACCTCTTACATCTTCTATGACCCATTCTTCATTCAGAAGTGTGGTGTTTGCCAGGCGTGGTGGTGCACACTTGTAGTCACCATGCTTGGGAGGCAGAGACAGGAGGATTGCGCAGGTTCAAAGCCAGTTGTGCTGACTTAAGAGACCCTGTTTCCACATAAAATAGTATAAAAATAGGTTTGGGAGTGTAGCCCATGGGAGTGTAGCTGGAGGTAGAAGGGCTTCCAGGATCCCCAGTACCACCACCAAAAAAAAAAAAAAAAAAAAAAAGAAGTGTGGTGTTCAGTCTCCATATGTTTATGTCGTTTCTCTGGGTCTTCTTATAGTTGATTTCTAGTTTTATTCCATTATGGTCTGAAATGACACAGGGAAGTATGTAACATTTTTTGAATTTACTAGTGCTCATTTTGTGTCCAGGGTGTGATCTATTTTGGAGAAGGTTCCGTGAGCAGCGGAGAAAAATATAAACTCCACTGTAGTTGGGTGAAATAGTCTATATGTGTCCAACAGGTCCATTTGATTAATGGTGTTCTTTAATTCTGAGGCATCTTTACTGACCTTTTGTCTGGAAGATCAGTCTAGTGTTGTGAGAGGTGTGTTGAAATCTCCCAGTATTATTGTGTTGGGACTTATGTTTGACTTCATGTCACAAAGAGTTTGATTAATGAAAGTAGCTACACCTATGTTTGGGGCATACATGTTGATTATTGTTATTTCTTCTTGCTGGATTATTCCTTTTACCAGTAAAATATGACCTTTGTCTCTTCTAATAAGTTTGGGTTTGAAGTCTAACTTGTCTGATATCATAGCTGCTACTCCTGCTTGCCTTCGAGTTCCATTAGCATGGATTACCTTGCACAAGCCCCTTACCTTGAGTTTGTTCCTATCTTTACTTGTCAGGTGTGTTTCTTGTAAGCAGCAGATGGATGCATTTTGGTTTTGAATCCATTTTGCCACTTTATGTCTTTTTATTGGGGAGTTGAGGTCGTTTACATTCAGTGTGATTATTGAGAGATAGTTTTTAATTCCTAACATGTTAAGATTTTATTTCTGTTTGAGATACTGTTTATTCTTCTTTGCTTAGTTGTCTGCTGGATGGGAAATCTTGTTTGTTTCTGGCATGTATTACCTATTCCTTCTTTGTAGTTAATCTCCTTGAGTATTTTCTCTAGCGCTGGCTTTGAAGACATAAATTCCTTCAGTTTCTGTTTATCATGGAAGCTTCTTATTTCTCCATCTAATTTGATAGTTTTGCTTTGTAGAAAAATTTTGGCTGGAAGTTGTTTTCTTTCAGAGTTTGGAATATGTTACTCCAAGCCCTTCTGGCTCTCATGACTTGGTTTGGGAAGTCTGGAGTGATTCTAATTGGCTCGCCTCTGAATGTCACTTGGCCTTTTGTTTTTGTTGCCTTTAAGATTCTCTGCTTAGCTTCCACATTGGTCATTTTGACAATTATGTGGCATGGGGAACCTCTTCTCTGATCCTGTCTAAAGGGGGTTCTAGAAGTTTCCTGGACCTGTTTATTGATCTTTTGCTCTATGTTTGGAAAATTTTCTGCTATTATTTTTTTGAAGATATTATTGATCCCTTTGGTTTCACCTTCTTTTCCCTCCCCTATTCCAGTTATTCTTAGGTTAGCTCTCTTTAAATGGGCCCATATTTCTTCAATGTCAAATTTCTGCTGTTGGATTTTTTTCTAAATTAGAAACTATGCATTCATTTTTGGAGTAGCATATTCTAGGAGCGAGATTCTATTCTCCATGTGGTCTAATCAATTGTTTATACTTTGAATTGTTGCCTTTACTTCAATGATTGCATCCTTTGGTTCTTTTAAACTCTCTCTAAAATCTTTTTGAAGGTCCTGAATTATTTCTACAGTTATATTCCTGATTTGTTCTTCTGGAGATCTCTGAATTTCTGTGTTATCAGGTTCTGATGTTATGGGGTTGTGGGCATTCATTGCTCTATTGTTATTTCTCTTTTCCATGATTTCAGAAGTTTGTGCCTTCTCTGGTTTCTTCCCTGGGTCACTACGACTTCACTTTGGGTGCTCTGGATCTCAAGTCTGTGGTAATCTCCGTTACCACTCTCTTTTACTGGGTTGTATCACAAAGTCTCAGACCCAGAGTTAATTGAGGCTGCTTGAGACCATGGGGGTGCCAGGCTGGGTGTTTTCCCATGGTGAACTGCGACTAGGGTATGGTATCTCTGCCACCATTACTCCTTCACTGGGTTGGACTGCAAAATGTCAGACCCAGGGAGAATGTCAAAGTCGCGCAAGTCCCTGGGGGTGCAGTACTGGGATTTCTCCTTTAGGTGCTATAATTTCACTCAGGGTTGTTGAGTGTGCTGATCTGGAGCTGTCATGGGCGTGGTGAACTCGCTGCCACCACCCCTGGCAATATGGCTCTGCTGTTAAGTCCTCAGCAGTCGCGAGGTTAGCATATTTCTTTTCTGGTTTTGAGCTCCGTTCTGAGTCCCTGGAAGGCGTGATGAGCTTGGCCACTGGGTGTTTTAGACGTTCTTTGTGCTGAAAGAACTTCTGAATTACACCAGAATGATCTGCAGCTGCTCACTTCAGCTCCTTGTTTATCTTTCTTCTCTGGAACCTGGTGGGTTGTTGAGTGCCCTGATCTGGAGCTGTTGTGGGCATGGTAAACTCGCTGCCACTGCTGGCAATAAGGTGCTGTTGTTGTGCTCTCGGCTGTGAGGCTGCTGTATTTCTTCTCTGGATTTGAGCTCCATTCTGAGTCCCTTTCTTCTCTTGAGCGTGGTGCTGCAAGGCAAGATGGCGCCGGTGCGGCTCCGCCGCCGCAATGTGGGCCGGTTTATTTTCTGGTCTCTGGTTGTTCTTCTAGTCTTATTTTTCTCTGTCCCTTGTATTTACAGTTTTTATTTCTCTGCTGATGGTATTTTATGGCTATCAAAAGCACTGATTTTGTGGCAATAGAGATGGATTGTTAGCGGGACTCGTAAACGCTGCTTTTCTCATTCGCCATCTTCCCAGAAGTCGAAAATTTCTTAAAGTTAAATCTTCTCACAGTCTGAAACAGCCTGCCTAAATGATATGGTTTAACACTGAAGCTAATTGTTAACTTTTAACCCTTATTCTCCCCACTTTGTTTGCCATTAACTTTTAACTCTTCTTCTCCCCCTTTGTTTGTGCACCTACAGAAAGTATGTTTAGTAACATACGCTAAAACTCACACCATAAAAAGGTAAATGTTTTACTCAGACTATGGGAAAGTAAACTTTTTGCCCTGAGCTTGTATTTTGCCTGTATAAAAATACCCCAAAGTGGCTACTTGGGGTTACACTCCAGTTCTATGCCCAGTGTAGTCTCAGCCAGTAATAAAGACTTTCTATTGGCAATGGATTTGTCTAGTTCATCTCTGGTGGATTACCTCACAACCCATGGAAAACAGAATCTCACTCATAGAAGAGACCACTTCAAAAATGAACATGGAGTATATCATTTAGAAAATAAAGACAATTTGACAGCATGAGTTAGATATTGAAGAGATCTGGGCCAACTTTAAAAGAGCAAACCTAAGAAAAATAGGCATAGAGGAAGAGATAGAAGGCAGGTGTGGTTGAGGCTTTTAATCCCAGTACTTGGGACGCTAAAACAGGAGGATCGTGGATTGCAGCCAGCCCCAGCTACTTAGTGAAGTCCTCTACAACTTAGTGAAATCCTGTATATATATATAAAAAAAAGAATAAAAAATAGGGCTGGGGGTGTAGTTCAAAAATAGAATGTCCCTGGGTTCCATCTCCAGTGCTAAAAAAAGAAGAGAGATAGTAACCAAAACAAGTGGTGGTTTGTATTGATGCCTTCACTTTATTTACTCTATACTTCACTTCCATCAGAGCATCTTTTAAATTTCTCTTCAGGATATTAGATTCTTTGTTTATTTGATCCTTTATTTCTTTCAAGGTCTCTCTCAACTCTTTTCAGAAATCCTGTATCATTTCTATTAAAATTCTGAATTGTCCTAGCAATCTCTGCAATTCTTTGTTGGCAGGTTTTGTTGTTGTGGGATTGTAGGGACTCATTGTTTCCTTACCATTCTTCTTCTCAAGATTTATTTATTTCTTTCTCTTCTTCCTCCCTCCCTCTCTCTCTCTCTCTCTCTCTCTCTCTCTCTCTCTCTCTCTCTCTCTCTGGGTCTGGGGATGGAACCCAGGGGCATTCGACCTCTGAGCTACACTACCTGCCATATTTTTTATTCTTTATTTTGAAATAGGGTCTTACAAAGTAGCTGAGGCTGTCCACGAACTGTGATCCTCTTATCTCAGCCTCCCAAATGCTGGGATTACAAGCATGTGCCACCACACCTGATTTCTTAAGTTTATATCTTTGTTACTTTTGATCACTCTCAGAAAGAAATATTCTAAAATCTATATGGAACCAAAAAAGACTCCAAGTAGCAAAGACATACTGAGCAAAAAGAACAACCCAGAAGCATTATATTACCTAATTTTATTTTTTTATTTTTGGTGGTACTGGGGATGGAACTCTTCTACCTCTAGGCTATACTCCCAGACCTATTATATATATATATATATATATATATATATATATATATATATATATATATATATATATATATATATATATTTTTTTTTTTTTTTGGAAACAGGGTCTCTTAAGCCAGCATGGCTGGCTTCGAACCTGCACGATCCTCCTGTCTCTGCCTCCCAAGCACGGTGATTACAAGTATGTGTCACCTCGCCCGGCCCCTAATTTAATTAATTAATTAGTTAATTAATTAATTTATTGGTGGTACTGGGGGTGGAACCCAGAGGCTTTCTATCTATGGGCTATACTCCCAGACCCATTTTCTATTTTATTTGGAAACAGGGTCTCACTAAGTTGCTGAGAACCTCACTGAGTAGCTGAGGTTGGCTTCGAACCTCCGCGATCCTCCTGTCTCTGCCTCCCAAGCGTGAGGATTACAAGCGTGTGCCACCACGCCCGGCTCCTAATTTTAAATTATAACAAAAACTATAGTAATCAAAATGACATGGTACTGGCAAAAAGAAACAGAATAATAGAACAAGAGAATGAATCTAGAAGTAAGCCCATGCATTTACAAACAACTTCTACAAAGTTGCTAATTGTATGCATCAGAGAAGGTCTAGTCTTTTAAATAAACAGGGCTGGGAAAATTGGATATACACATGCAGAAACAGATAAGGCCCTTTTTCTTACAAGTGACAAAAACAAACTCAAATGGCTTGAACACTAAAATGAAAGATCTGAAACTATAACACTGCTCAATGAAGATAGTGTAAAATGCTTCAGGATAGCTGGACATGGTGGCGCATGCCTGTAATCCCAGTACTTGGGAGGCTCTGATAGGAGGGTCACAGGTTTGATGCCAGCCTCATTAAGTAGTGAGACTCTGAGGAACCTAGTGAGATCCTGTTTAAAACAAACAAAGAATAAATAAATACATAAAGGACTGGGGATATTGCTCAGAGGTAGAATGCCCCTGGTTTCAATCCACAGTAACCCTCCCACATACACGCATATTTAGGACACTGAATTGTATAAGGATTTTTTGGATAATATCCAAAAGTGCAGGAAAAAAATGTATGTAAACAAATGGAATTTTATCAAACTAAAAAAGCTACAGCACCATAAAGGAAATATCAATAGGGTGACATGACACTCTAAAGATTGAGAGAAAATATTTGCAAACTACACTTCATACAATGGTATAATATTAATAATTTATAACCTAATAGAAAAATGTAATTTAAATTAAAATGGACAATAAACCTAAATGGATATTCTTCAAAAGAAAATGTACAAATGGCATATATATAATTTATTTTTTTGGTAGTACTGGGGCTCTTGGAAATCCTTCTAACTCCGGGATACACTCCCAGACCTGTTTTTAAAAATATTTTTATTTGGAAACAGGGTCTCTTAAGCCAGCGAGACTGGCTTTGAATCAGCGTGATCCTCTTGTCTCTGCCTCCCAAGCACGGGGATTACAAGCGTGTGCCACCATGCCCGGCAAATAGATATATTTTTTTAAATACTCAGCATTGTTAATCATCAGAGACGCGCATATCAAAACCACAGTTAAGTAATCATAGGCTTGAGTAAGAATGGCTGTGAAAAAGACTGGGGTTGTAGCTCAGAGGTAGGATGTCCCTGGGTTCCATCTCCAGTACCAGAAACAAAAGGTAACTAGCACTGCCCAAGACATAGAGAAAGGGGGCCATTGCACACAGTTGGGGGAATGTGGATTGGGAAGTGAGTTAAAATCTCCCTGCAGCGACGTGGGCATAAGGGTGGCCTGAGAACTCCTGGCTTCAGTTGTCGTGCTCCAGACTCAGGAGTCCCGGGACCACCTGTAGCAAAAATTGATAGGAAGCAGGAGTTGTGGAATTTTAACCTCACGAGGGAGACCAGCCCACGGTGCACGTGCTGATGTTTAGCATGACAGGACCTTGGTGTCATTGTGAAACAGTCCTGTGGAAATGCCAACTGGAAATGTACCAACAGGATCCTTAGCCACCTCCAGGGCCTCTTCCCCCCATGGCCACACCAATTGTGGCCTGCGACTCTCCCACAGGAAACAGAAACTTTTTCTAATTTCTGTTCAGCTGCTCATTAGGTTTATCCCACTAATTGCCAAAGTTGTCAGTAGTCACCTGAAGTGTCACCTGAAGTGGCTGATGTGATCTGCACTGGGGACAGAGTTCCCTGCTCAGTGGAGACGTCCCAGGCTCTCCAGGCAGACAGGGGGCCTGGTGATGGTGTCTCTGTGAAGAGCAGGTGTGGGGACCTTGCCCTATAACTATGGACTCGAGGTCCTGGGTCCATCTTGAGCGACACTTCCCTGCACAGAGCTCCATGGCCAGGCTCAGCCAGGTGAGTGCTTCCCTGGGTTACACCCCAGGGAGAAGGGCAGCAGAGGGATGTCCACAGGAGGAGCTCAGAGCTGCGGCTGAGCTGTTGCTCTGTGCAGGTGTCCTCCCACTGTGTGGGCCCCTGTCCTTGCTGGAGAACTCCCCTAACTCTGCACTTTGGCTTAGAAGTCATTTATCTTTTCTCACCTGACAATGACTCCTGGATCCAAATTCATAATTGAGATAGCTGGGCACAGTGGCACATGCCTGCAATCCTAATTCTTAGGATGCTGAGACAGGAGGATTGCTGTTCAATTCTAACCTCAGCAATTCAGTGAGACTAGTGAGACTTTGTTTCAAGAAAACAAAGGATTGGAGGTGTAGCTCTGAGGTAAAATGCCCCTGGGTTCAATCCCCGGTAACACTCCCCTGCAAATCTATTGCCTCTGGAAGACTTTTGTGTGTTCTACCTCCAAACTAAATGCCCAGCACTTTTAATTTTGAAACAATGTTTTGCTAAGTTGCTCAAGGCCTTGTTAAATTTCTGAGGCTGCCCTGAACCTGTTATCCTCTTGTCTCTTAAGTATAGGAGTTACAGAAGGGCCATTGTGCCTGGCTTGGAAGTGACAATTTTTTCTTTTTTTTTTTTCTTTTTTTTTTTACTCTCTCTTATTCAACTTCAGTGGGTTCAGTTGTTCCAGCATTTTCTCAAAGATTTTCTAGGTCCTTTTTCTTTGTCTGTTCTATAGTAAGTGTGTATGCGAGTGTGTGGGTGCATTGTGCATATTTTAATCTAACTGATTATAAATGGGCTCCTCCGATATTTTATGCTTTTTTTTGGTAATAGGAATTGAACTCAGGAGCATACTGTATTTGAGATACACCTAGGCTTTTTTATTTTTTATTTTGAAAAGGGCCTTTCTAAAGTGCTGTCCTGGAGCCTCTAATCCTCCTGTCTCAGCCTCCCGAATACTAGAATTGCAAGTGTGCACCAGTGTGTCCCACCCCTTTTTTAATTTTAATGAGTTAGGCCATCTTATAATTTGATCACAATTTTGTACGTATTCATTTCATTTTCTTAAGTTAGTTCAGTATGATAACTGAAAAGTGATGGATTCTATGGCATAATATATCCATATGAGTGTCTCCTTCAGTTATTCATTTATAAAGTACTTATTTATTTAACACAATGTCACCTCACTGTTGAACAAGGCAGACATGTTTCCTACCATCATGAATCTTGCATTTTGGTGAGAGTTATATTATGAAATAAAATAGGAATAAATACCAAAACCTCAATGGTAAAATATGTGGTTGGTGTCAGTGGGATGTTCTTTTGGCTGAGATCCTCGTGTGTGTGTGTGTGTGTGTGTGTGTGTGTGTGTGTGTGTGTGTTTGATATTGATCATTAAACCCAGGGGAATTCTGCCTCTCTTTTTGTGTGTGTGGTGCTGGAAATGGAATCCCAGGGGCATTCTACCTCTGAGCTATACCTCAAGCCCTATTTTATTTTTTAATTTGAAATGGTCTCACTCCGTTCCAGGGGACCTCACAAATTGTTAAGGCTGGTCACAAACTGCAATCCTCTTATCTCAGCCTTCCAAGTACTGAGATTACATGTGTGTACCACCAAACCTGGCTATAGTCTACCTATGGTCTATACTCCCAGCCCTTCTAGTTTTTGTTTTTGAAACAGGGTCTCATAGGTTGCAGAGAGTCTGACTCAGTTGCTAAGGTGGGCTTGAACCTATTATCCTCTTTCATCAGCCTCCTAAGTATTGGGATTACAGGTATGGATCACCACACCCAGTGGGTGAAGCACCTCTTGTGGGTTATAATGGTGTTTCCATTTTCTGGAAAAAAGGCCAAATGATTATCTCATATGAAAAACTAGGAGGAGAGCTGGGCCATCACTGACCCAGCCTTCATTGCAGCCTCTCTGATGCCCTCTCATGTCTTTTCAGAATGAAGCCCTGAGTACCCCCGGGGAAGTGGCTCTGAAGACCATCTTGTTTTTGCAGATGGGAGTTGGGATGCTGGCCAACATCATCCTCTTCTTTTGCAATGTCTCCCCAGCCTTGCTGGGCCTCAGACTGTGGCCCACGCAGGTAATCTTTGCCCACATGGCTATGGCCAACTCCTCAATTCTCCTGTCCACTGCACTCCCTCACGTGATGGTGGCCTTTGGTCTCAGGAACCCCCTGTCGAGTCTTGGGTGCAAGCTGGTGTATTACATCCGCCTGGTGGCTCGCAGTACATGCCTGTCCTCCACCTGTGTCCTGAGCACCTACCGCTTCCTCACTCTGGTTCCTAGGACTCCAGGCTGGGCGGGGCTCAGAGACAGAGTCCCCAAGGCCATCGGGTTTACTTGCTGCACCTGCTGGCTGTTTGCTCTCTTGTGGCATGCCCACATTCCTTTGATGGTGGCTGGTCCACAGGAAACATCCAATGTTACTGACGCCCAAGGCAAGTGGCTCTGCTCATTCTTGGGTCCCTTTGCAAGCGTAGTCTTCTTGTGGCTTGTGCATGATGCCGTGTTCATTGGACTCATGGTGGGGACCAGCGGCTCCTTGGTGCTTTTCCTGCACAGACACCACCAGAGACTGCAGCACATCCACAGCCCCAAGCAGCACAAAGGCCGCCCCGAGGCCAGAGCGGCACACACTGTCCTGATGCTGGTGCTCACCTTCTTCTGCTGTTACCTGGGAAGTACAGTTTTGTGTTCTTATATTAATCCAACGTTAGCCTCTCATCTCTTGTGGCTTGAGGTCTCTACTATTCTGGTTGTGTGTTTTCCCACCGTGTGCCCCTTATTGTTGATGCTTAGGGATCCTAGGATTCTTCTTTCCTGCTCTTGAAACGTTGAAAATCACTGTTGAGCCAGGCTCAATGGTACTGCCTGAAATACCAGCACTCGAGAGGCTGAAGTAGTAGGATCGCAGGTTCAAGGCAGAATCAGCAAATTAGTGGACCCTCAGCATTTTAGTGAGAACCTGTCTTAAAAGAAAAAAATAAATTAGAGATGAGCATATAGCTTAGTGGCACAATGCTCCTGGGTTCAATCCCCAGTACTAAAAAAAAAAAAAAAAAAAAAAAAAAAGACTGCTGAATGGTTTATGTAGATGATAGGTTTGCTAATAGGCATATGTAGCCTATTAAATAATCATTTGTCTTTTTTATATAAAATCCACAATGATCTTATCAAGCTAATGTGATACTGGGTTGTATTGGGGGATTTTACTAAATATAGCAGAAATAAGTTTGAAAAAGATCCATGACAGTATTTAAGATACAAGTTTCCTCTCTGTGTGGAGCTGTAAAGAAAATTTCTTCAGGAGCATTTGCAGAGAGTTCACAAATGTTATGTCATTGGGGATATTGGTAATACCTTCTATACATTGGTATAAGGTTCAATATAGGTCCAGGTAAATGTTTCTCCAGATTAGGGTCAGATTTTGTTACACACATGAAGATGAGAAAACCTGAAGGTGAACAATGTCCTTTTCTATGTTATAATCCCCAGTACTGAAAAAAGAAACACTGTCGAATGCTGTATGTAGAAGATAGTTTTGATAATAGCCATATATACTCTTTTTAATAATCATTTATTAGCCAGGTATGGTGGCACATGCCTTTATTTACAGTACTTGAGTTGCTGATACAGGAAAATCGCAGGTTCAAAAATAGCCTCATCAAATAGCAAGACTCTTATCAACCGATTCAAAATAAAAATTAAAAATAGGCCTGAGGGTATAGCTTGTAGGTAGAATGTCCCTGGGTTCCATCTCCAGTACCACATAAAATGTTATTATTATCATTTTTACATGAAATCCACAATAATTTTATCAAGCCAATGTGATACTGGAGTTGCATTGGGCGATTTGGTCATCTATAGATGAAATTATGTTGAAATGAGCTTAAAAAAGAGCTGTGACATTATTGAAGATACAAGTTTCATCTCTATTAGAGTTGTAAAATTTTTTTCTCTTTTTCAGAAGCATTTAAAGAGATTTTTAGAAATGTTATCTCATTGGGGATTTATTTTTTCTTTTTGGTACTGGAGATGGAACCCCAGGGGCATTCTACCTTCAAGCTACACACCCAGCCCTACTTTTTATTCCTTTTTTTATTTTTATTTTTTGGTGGTACTGAGGTTCCTGGAAGCCCTTCTACCTCTGGGATACACTCCCAGACCTATTTTATACTTTTTTATTTGGAAACAGGGTCTCTTAAACCAGCACAGCTGGCTTTGAACCTGCACGATCCTCCTGTCTCCGCCTCCCAAGCGTGGGGATTACAAGTGTGCGCCACCATGCCTGGCTATTCTTTATTTTTAAACAGGATCTCACTGAGTTGTGGAGGGCCTCACTCAATAGCTGAGGCTGTTCACGAGCTGAGATCCTCCTGTCTCAGCCTCCCAGATGCTTGGATTACAAGTGTGTTTCCTCACACCTGGCTTTCATTGGGGATATTGATAATACCTTCTAGGCATTGGTATAAAATTCTGTATTGGTCCAGATAAATTTTCCTTCAGGGCAGGTACAGATATGTTGCACAGATAAAGACAAGAAAATGAAGATAAACAAGGCCCTTTTCTCCATTATTTTATACCTTTGTTTCACTCACTTTTTCCACAGTGCTATATTTCCTGTATTGAGCAGGAAAACGATGTGGGCTGGGTTCTTCACGCAAGCCTTGCGGGTACTCTGTATGGTGGCTCCTCTGTCTGTCACTGGTTGGACTGATGGAGTGATGCTGTGCGGAGGCTGACGTCTGACGTCTGTGGAGTCGCACCTTGGACTTTTAGTTAAGTGATTGAAAATGAAAGCTGGGGACTGTGTTGTCTATCTGTTCAATTTACTTCTTTCCCTCTTTGTTTTTCTTCTTACATTCTTTGAAAGACAGCCTCATGTTTTAATATATTTTTTATTATTATATTTTTAATATATATTTTATTATTATTTATATATTATTTAATCATATTAAATTAACAAATATAGTAAGGCTGATTGTCCCACCTCTGATCCAGTCTTGGCCTCTCTGAGGATCTCATCCTCCTCCTATTTGTCAGAGGCCTTTGTCAGCTCATTAGCATATGAAAAACATTATCTCAGGGGTGAAAACCAAATACATATAGGTAAATATTGAGAATGTCATATATATATATATGAAGAGCAAATATATACATATATTTCTGAACACTACACACACACACACACACACACACACCCCTAAAGAAGTTTAGAGTAAGTAGCTGGGGATGCATTACAGTCCCAGATGGAAGGCCTGGGATCTGAGGTTGCCTGTATAGGTCTGTATTCAAGGGCCAGTGAGCCTGGATTTCCAGGTCCTGGGCAGCAGAAAGAGGCTGTGATAACTCTGGGGAAGAGATCAGATTGCCTCCTGTATTTGTTCCAGAAAACTGAAGTATAAAAAGAGAAAGTAAAGCCGGGCGTGGTGGCGCACACTTGTAATCCCCCGCCCTTGGGAGGCTGAGACAGGAGGATCGCGCAGGTTCGAAGCCAGCCTCAGCTGGCTTAAGAGACCCAGCCTCAGCTGGCTTAAGAGACCCTGTTTCCAAATAAAATATAAAATAGGTCTGGGAGTGTAAAACCAGATTTAGAAGGCCCCTGGGTTCCATCCCCAGTACCACAAAAAAAAAAAAAAAAAAAAAAAAAAAAATTTACCTGTATTGCAAATGGAAGAATTCCCTTCTCTGTACCAGTATTAAGAAGTGGCCTAAAAAGATTCAAAAAAGAAATTTTGGGTTATTAATATATATATTTCAAAAATCAGGTTACAGAAAATGGAGCGCAGATCTCTAAGAGGGAAGGGCGGTTAGGGCTTGGTTACTGCCAGGAGTCTGGTAGCTGTTATAATGCAAAGTACCCTCCTGCTAAAAGTACTTAGCAAGTGGATAGAGGGTTGGGTCCTAGGACCTTCACATTCTAGAAACAGATTTACATAATAAATGGCATCTAGCAAAAGCTAAGAGTTCCCCAAAGGTGTGGGTGGAGGGTACTAACCTTTGTAAAAGGGGAGCAGATACTACAGATAGATACCATGGCCCTGACCTTGTGAATCATTCTGGTTCTAACAAAGAAATCTAGAAAAAAAGACCTGCCCCGGAAATAGGGTGGATCTAGTAGGGTCAGAAGACTGGTTATAAGAATACTGTGTCCAGGAATCTTCAGTGGCTTCTTTCCAGTCATCCCACTATGTTACTTTGTGGCATAGTGCTCTACTCTAAGGTCTGTCTTTCCTTCTTTCTAATGGTGCCATAACAGTTACAACCTGTATTTCTATCTTTGTAATAATAAAACTCGTTTAAATCTTTAGCAAGAGTTGGGACTAGTGCATATCTATCCTCGGTCTGGACAAGAACCTGCGGTTCACGGGAACCATCTCCGGTACCTTAAGAGAGGTCCCTAGGGATAGTTTGCCTAAACCCTAACAGTTTAAACTGTAACATTCTCTATGGCAAATTCATAATAGTGTCCATTTTATTCCTGCTAAAAATAAATTACCATGATGTATTAAGAAAAAAACATATATTCAAAAGTTGTTCAGCAGCTGGTTGTGGTTGCCCACGCTTGTGGTCCCAGTACTTGGGAGGCTAAAACAGGAGGATCACAGGTTTGTGGCCAGCTTCAGCTACTTAGTGAGGCCCTCTGCAACTTAGTGAGACCCTGTTTTAAAGTAAAGAATAAAAAAAAACAAGTCTAGGGGTGTAGCTTACATGTAAAATGCCCCTAAGTTCAACCCCTAGTTTGGAAAAAAAAAAGTTGCTAAGCAAGGTAATTTTACATTTACAAAATGGATCTTACCACCAGGGTATAGAAGCACATTGAACTGAAAGCCCACCCAGTTTGTTTGTTTATTTATTTATTTATTTATTTATTTATCTTTTGTGGTACTGGGGATTGAACTCAGGGGCATCCTACCTCTGAGATACATCCCCAGCCCCATTTTATTTTTTAGTTTGAAACAAGGTCTCACTAAGTTGCAGAGGGCCTCACTAAGTAAGACTGGCTACAAGCCTACAGTTCTCCTGTCTCAACATTCCAAATACTGGAATTACAGTTTTATAATCTTACAATATTGGCTAGTTCATCTAGAATGGGATATTGGGGAGGGGTGTCATTTGCAATTTTTAAAGAAATACTAAATGAAAAAAAGATGAGAGCTTATTCAGTGTTTCAAAAGGGCAGTTTTATAAAATGGAGTTAAGCTAATCTTTTTGTCATGGGAAAACATGATAATTCCATGGAGAGTCTTGAGGAACTCCTAGTTTTGGTGATGGGGAAACTCACATCAGGACTCAGGGTTTTTGGCATCCATGTCAAAAAGAATTTCAGCATATCCAGTTAGAGACAAAGATAGAGGTTTTATTTAAGAAAAGTGGGGATATACATTCAAGGGAAAATGTGGGCCACCTTGAGTGTGAGAGGCCATTGGGATCTTTGTAATCTTTATAAAGGACCCAAAGAGGCAATGGCTAGGGCACATGGTAGGGATTATTTTATCTTGTCTCTGTTGTTGAAAACCCCAAGGGCCAAGTTTAAAAGTTGATCAATGGGAGTCTGAGGTCTCATTTTTTTGCTCTTGGAGTTTTCTCCTAATATCTGGGGCTGATTGGCTGGTAAAATAAGTTACCAATAATATTTTCTCCTCACATGAGTCTGGGTTAACATGAGTATATCTCCAAAGGGTCTTAGATAAGCATCTCAGAGACATAGCAGCACCTGTACAGCCTACCTTTCGCCTCAGAATTTCCATTTGTTATTGAGACCAGGCTGCAAGGAATACTTTACTGCAATGCACACACACACACACACACACACACACACACACACACACACACACCACCTTTGCATACAAATAGAACATTTAAAAACAGGGAGAAAGAAAAAACAAAAACATTTTAGTAGACTTCCATTGTCAGTGCCTCTGAAACCCTATGTTGGCGCGTAAAATTTTTATGTCACTGGAAAATATTCTGTGGAGAGTCCTGAGGAGCTCCCAGGATTGGGGATGGGAAATTCACCTTAGGACCTTCAGAGTCCTAGGTTTCTATGTCAAAAAAATTTCAGAGGCCGGGCGTGGTGGCGCAGGATTATAATCCCAGCATTTGGGAGGCTGAAACAGGAGGACTGCGGTTTGTGGACATCTTCAGCTACTACTTAATGAGGCCCTTTGCAACTCAGACCCTGTTTTAAAAAAATAAAGATTAAAAAATAGGGCTGGGGATATAACTTGGAGGTAGAATGCTCCTGGGTTCCATTCACAGTACTGTAAAAGAAAAAAAAATATTTCTTGCCGGGCGTGGTGGCGCACGCTTGTAATCCCCGCGTTTGGGAGGCGGAGACAGGAGGATCGCGCAGGTTGGAAGCCAGTCGCGCGCGCTGGCTTAGGAGACCCTGTTTCTAAATAAAAATATAAAAATAGGTCTGGGAGTGTAGCCCAGAGGTAGGAACCCCAGTGCCACCAAAAAAAAAAAAAAAAATATATATATATATATATATATATATATATATATATATATATATATATATATATATATATATTTCAGCACATGCCAGTCAGAGACAAAGACAGATTTTATTTGGGAAAATGGTAGACACGTGTTCAAGGGAAAACATGGGCCACCTTGGGAGTGTGAGGACCCTTGGGGTCTTTGTAATCTTTTTTTTTCTTTTTTTAGAGGACTATGATAGGGGATGGCTAGGAACACATGGCAGGGATGAGGTGACATGGGATGGCTAATCTCCTTTCCTTGAATCCTCAGGTTCTTAACTGTCATGGACAACATAACTTCTGTGGGTTTTTGGTTCAAAAAAACAAAAAGATTTTCAACACGTGCTGGTTAGATATAAAAGCAGATGTTTTAATTTAAATAAAGTAAAAATGCATGCTTATAGGAAATGCTGGCCAGGGGATGGCTAGGAACACATGGCAGGGATGAGGTGACATGGGATGGCTAATCTCCTTTCCTTGAATCCTCAGGTTCTTAACTGTCATGGACAACATAACTTCTGTGGGTTTTTGGTTCAAAAAAACAAAAAGATTTTCAACACGTGCCGGTTAGATATAAAAGCAGATGTTTTAATTTAAATAAAGTAAAAATGCATGCTTATAGGAAATGCTGGCCAGCTAGAAAGGTGTGAGAATAACACAGGGAGAGAGGGGCAAGAGTTGCAAAAGCTGCCCCAGAGATGCCCCCTAAATGGCCTAGAATAGCCCAAAGATGGCTCAAAATTGCCCAGAATGTCCCCCAATTGGCAAAGAGCTCTTCAGAGGTATACTTTCTTATATGGCTTACTAGAGAGGGATGGTCAGGTCACATGGGAGAGTGACCTCTTCTCTTTGACATTTTCTGGTTCATAAAAGGTGGGAATTTATTCTGGGACAGGACTCCTAAGGAGTGAAGACAGGAAGCTGGGGCTTTCAGAGTGCAGGTTTTCTTTTTTTTGTTGTTTTGTTTTTAACAAAAGGTGTAACTTTTTCTGGGGTTCTTCCTGGAGATAGACACAAGGTAAAACACTCACGTTTTAATTGCCTCAGAATTTTCCTGAGCCAGCCCATTATGATTTAAATGTATGGGCCTGGCTTTTAAAGAATAACCAAATTCTGTTAACTGAAGATCTCAGATTTTAAAACCACATTTTTTCTTTCCTTCCCAATGCATCTTGTTTCTACTTACATTTTATTTCTTCTATTCTACCTCATCACCACCATTTCTTTAGTGGGTGCTGAGTGATGCCTGGTTTTGACAAAAGGGGAAACTTGCTTTAGGATGTTTTGTTGTTTTTGTTTTTTGTTTTTTGTTTTTGTCAACCATCCCAGGAAGTTGAAGTATGGAGATAGGGTGCTGGGTTCATTTCCACTTTCTTAGCTAGACAGACTGTATTCGCCTTGATGTGGCCAGAATTGAGTGACACCATCTTGGGCCCCATGCGGTTGACACTGGGAAATACTTTCTTCTGCATTTAGCTGCCTATTTGTTGTCTTAGCTGCTGGGAGAGGCCCTGTTCTGTTTGCCTCAGAGGGGTGTGTGTGATACAGCTTTATTCTTCTGTCTTATCCCTAGGCTTTTAGCCAAGAGTCATCTTCAGGGACCTGGCCGGGCTCCTGCCTCAACTCAAGACAGATGAACAACTATTACTTTGGGTTACTATAGTGTATTTGACACCCTATATGTCTGGAACTATAGATGTGTATAATTCTGAGCTCTAAATATTCTATGTATCTGAAGTTTATCTAAATGTTTCATAAAAACTTATAAAGTTAATATATGGGTTTTATATACATGTGAAATAATCAAAGTAATCTCTTTATACAATGTGCACTGTATAAGAACCATAGTAATATAAAATGGTCAATGAAGTTATTGAAGCTTCTGCCATTTACATGTTTACCGCCATTCATGTATCCTTTATTTGAGACCTGGTTTATATCTGTTTGCTTTGAAAGAATCAATGTTTTATTATTGTATAAGAAAGATACAGTTGTTTATAAGATTATGAAACTATGATCATTCACACTGTTCCTTAAACTTATAAAATGTCTAGAGCTATTATTTGATTTTTTGGTCAATGTTGTATTGACCAAAGCTATAATTATAGTTATCTTACTGAGTAGTGAATTCTAAATTTCACTTCAGTAGTAAAGGTCAAGTTAACATATATGCAGCTGTGATGTTAATTGTCACTGACTTCTTTGTAAGTTAAGTATATTTGTTTTCTTAGGTTTCTTCTAAAATACAAAGCTTAAGAACACATTTTCCCAAACTAGTGTCCTCTAAATAAAATTGAATAGCAATCGTTTTTATTGGGGGGATTGTATTTGTGTATTCTAAAATAGTGTGAGGACCATTCTTAAGCAAAGCTGTATAGAGGCAGTAAAACACTTGACTTTCCAAATCATGCCACTCTGATTAAAATTGGATATTAATAATAATTATAGCCAGGTGTGGCGGTGGATACTTATAAATTGAAGTACTTCGGAGGCTGATACAGGAGGATTGTAGATTCAAAGCCACTTAGTGAGGATTGGAGTCTCAGCAACTTAAGTGAGGCTCTTAGCAACTTAACAAGACCCTGTTTCCAAAGAAAACATAACATAGGGCTGGAGTCAGTCCGGAGATAGAATGCCCTTGGGTTCCATCCCCAGTACCACATAAAAAAAATTATATATATAAAGTGAAGTTTAAAAGGGGTTTTGTTTATGTCATCCAGTATTATCAGAACTATTATTCAAATTGGCATTTTCTGTGGGAGCCTTGGGAAGTGAGTTATATTCTCCCTGCAGCGACGTGGGCGTGAGGGTGGCCTGAGGACTCTGAGGAGGACCCTGGCTTCAGTTGGCGTGTTCCAGACTCCGGAGTCCTGGGACCACCTGTAGCAAGAGTTGATATGGACTAAGAGTTGTGGAATTTAACTTCACAAGGGAGACCAGCTCGTGGCGCACGTGCTGATGTTCAGCACGGCAGGACCTTGGTGTCATCATGAAACAGTCCTGTGGAAATGCCAGCTGGAAATGTACCAACAGGATCCTTAGCCACCTCCAGGGCCTCTTCCCCCCATGGCCACACCGATTCTGGCCTGCGACTCTCCCAAAGGAAACAGAAACTTTTTCTAATTTCTGTTCAGCTGCTCATTAGGTTCATCCCACTAATTGCCAAAGTTGTCAGTAGTCACCTGAAGTGTCCCCTGAAGTGGCTGATGTGATCTGCACTGGGGACAGGGTTCCCTGCTCAGTGGAGACGTCCCAGGCTCTCCAGGCAGACAGGGGGCCTGGTGATGGTGTCTCTGTGGAGAGCAGGTGTGGGGACCTTGTCCCATAACTATGGACTCAGAGTCCTGGGTCTGTCTTGGGTGACACTTCCCTGCACAGAGCTCCATGGCCAGGCCCAGCCAGGTGAGTGTTTGCCTGGGTTCCACTCCAGGGAGAAGGGAAGTAGAAGGAGCTGTCCACAGGAGGAGCTCAGAGCTGCCACTTGCGGTGGCTCTTTTCAACTGCCGTCCCCACTGTGTGAGCCCCTGTCCTTGCTGGGGAACTCTTCTAACTCTATGCTTTGGCTTAGAAGTCATTTATCTTTTCTCACCTGACAGTGACTCCAGGAACCAAATTCATAATTGAGATAGCTGGGCACAGTGACACATGCCTGTAATCCCAGTACTTGGGAGGCTGACACAGGAGGACTGCAGGGTCAATTTCAGCCTGAGCAGTGCAGCAAGTCTCTCAGTAATGTAGCTTAAAAAAGGGGAGGGTTTGCAGTATTGCTCTAAGGTTTCCTGGGTTCAATCCCCAGTACCAAAATAATAATAATAATGCCTCTGAAAGGCTTTGGTTTTTTTGTTTGTTTTTGGGTTTGGGGCATTAGGGATAGAACCAGGAGTGTTCTACCTCCACGTTGTATCTTTAGCCCTTTTAATTTTGAAAAAGTGTCTTCCTAAGTTTCCCAGTTCTTGTTGAATTTCTAGATGGCCTCCAACCTACAGTCCTCTTGTGTCAGCCTCTCAAGTACTGTGATTACAGGGATACCACTGTGCCTGGTTTAGAAATGACAATCATTTTATTTCTATGATTCCACTGCAGGAGGTTCAGTTGTGCCGGCATTTCCCCAAAGATTGCCTGTATACCCTTTCTGTGAATGTTTTAAAGTATGTGAGTGCATGAGTATATTGCTCATATTTTTATATAACTGATTAGAAATTGGCCCCTCTATTTTTTTTTATACTGGGGATTGATCCCAGGGATATTCTGCCTTTGAGCTACAGCCCCAGCCCTTTTCATTTTTTATTTTGAAGAAGTTCTCACTAGCTCACTAAGGCTATCCTGGAACCTATGATCCTCCTGTCTCAGATTTCCAAGTAGTTGGACTACCTGATAGGAATAACTAGGAAAAGAGCTGGGTCATCACTGGCCCACCCTTCGCTACAGCTTCTCTGATGGACTCTTGTGTCTTTTCAGAATGAAGTCCTGAGAATCCTTAGGGAAGTGGCTCTGAAGACCATCTTCCTTTTGCAGGTAGGGGTTGGGACACTGGCCAATGCCATCCTCTTCTTCTACAATGTCTCCCCAGCCTTGCTCGGCCTCAGGCAGCAGCCCACACAGGTGATCTTCACCCACATGGCTGTGGCCAACTCCTCACTTCTCCTGTCCACTGCACTCCCTCACGTGATGGTGGCCTTTGGTCTCAGGAACCCCCTGTCCAGCCTTGGGTGCAAACTGGTGTATTACATCCGCATGGTGGCTCGCAGCACATCCCTGTCCTCCACCTGTGTCCTGAGCACCTACCGGTTTCTCACTCTGGTTCCTAGGACCCCAGGTTGGACGGGGATCAGAGGCAGGATCCACATGGCCATAAGGTTTTCTTGCTGCACCTGCTGGCTGTTTGCTATCTTGATGAATATCTACATTCCTGTGATTATGGCTGGTCCACAGATCACAAACAACATGACCGACACCCAAGGCAAGTGGTTCTGCTCATACTCTGGTCACATTGCAGGCCTGTCCTTCCTGCGGCTTGCCCACGATGTCATGTTCATTGGCCTCATGGTGGGGACCAGCGGCTCCTTGGTGCTTCTCCTGCACAGACACCGCCAGAGACTGCAGCACATCCACAGCCCCAAGCAGCACAAAGGCCGCCCCGAGGCCAGAGCGGCGTACACTGTCCTGATGCTGGTGCTCACCTTCTTCTGCTGTTACCTGGCGAACGCAGTTTTAGCTTTTCATATTACTTCAGCTTTTGCATCTCATCTCTTGTGGCTGGAGATCTCTGACGTTCTGCTTGTGTGTTTCCCCACTGTGTGCCCCTTATTGTTGATGCTTAGGGATCCTAGGACTCTTGGTCTCTGCTCCTGAAATGCTGAAAATCAGCTCATTTTTCTGCTGTATTGAGCAGGAGAGCAAGGTGGCCTGGGTACTTCTTTTTAGCCTTATAGGCACTCTGTATGGTTGACTCTTGGTGTCTGTCACTCGTACTGATGGATTAATACTGAGCAGGTTGCAGATGCTGGTGTCTGTGGAGTTGCATCTTGGACTTTTAGTAACTGAGGATTAAAGCTGGGGACTTTATTGTCTGTTTGTCCACTCTACTCTTTTCCCTCTTTGTTTTCTTCTTGCACTCTTTAGAGGATGGTCTAATTTTTAATATATTTTTATTTAATTATATTAAGGGATAACTCTTTTTTAGTGGTATCATAGTCATCATGTTACATATTTCTGAAGTACTGTTAAATTCAAAGTATTATTGTTTGGGCACAATATCACACGACTGTAATCCCAGATACTCAAGAGATTGAAGAAACCAAGTATGGTAGTGCACACATGAAATCCCTGTAATTGGAAGGCCAGAACAGGAGGATTGCAGGTTTGACACCTGCCTCAGCAACTTAGTGAGGCTTTCTGCAGCTTAGAGACACCCTGTTTCAAAAAAAATAAATAAAATAGGCCTGGGGGTATAGCTTAGAGGCAGAATTTCCCTTAGTACCCCTCAACACTCCTAACAAACAACAAGAATAAAGTAAAGCAGGAGAATAAAATGTTTAAGGCTAGCCTGGGTAGCTTAGCAAGACCCTGACACAAAATTTTATTTACTTATTTAATTTATACTGGAGGCTAAACCCAGGGCCATTTTACCTCTAAGCTACACCCTCAGCCATATTTCTTTTTTCTTTCTTTCTTTCTCTTCTTTCTTTTCTTTTCTTTCTTTCTTTCTTTCTTTCTTTCTTTCTTTCTTTCTTTCTTTCTTTCTTTCTTTCTTTCTTTCTTTCTTTCTTTTGGTGGTACTGGGGTTCCTGGAAACCCTTCTACCTCCGGGCTACACTCCCAGACCTATTTTATATTTTTGAAACAGGGTCTCTTACGCCAGCGCGGCTGGCTTCGAACCTGCGCGATCCTCCTGTCTCCGCCTCCCAAGCGCGGGGATTACAAGCGTGTGCCACCACCCCGGCCATATTTCACTTTGTATTTTGAGACAGGGACTCACTAAGTTTCTGATGGTCTTGCTAAGTTACTGAGGCTGGATTTGAATCTGTAATCCTCCTGGCTCAGCCTCGAAAGTACTAGGATTATAGGTGCCAGGCACTGAAGGGTCCGTTCCTCACCTCAAGAACTAAGGATCAGTGGAATCCTTGGTTTCCATGACAGAAAAAAATTTCAGCACATGCCAGTCAGAGACAAAGATGAAGGGGTTTTTAAGGAAAAATGAGGGATACATGAATCTAGGGCGTCACAAGGGAGGGAGAGAGGAGAGAGGGATAGAGGAGAGAGGGGGGAGGGGGAGAGCGAGCGAGCTTGCTAGCCATGCACTTGGTGTTTGTAAAGTACTTCTATGGGGAACCCAGAGAAAGAGTTGGGATTCATGGCAGGGATGGGTATCTCATCCCCTCAGGTTTCTGCCATTTCATTCATGGGTGCTGGGTTTTACCTGGGCTTTACCAAACATTAGACATTTTGGGGGGAACCTTTGTTTGACAAGCATCCCAGGAATTTCAGGTGGGAAGATAGACCATTAAGATTAAAAAGTATAGGTCCATTGGCTCTTTCTTCCTAGCTCTTTTATTAACTGATTGTTCTCCAAGTCTCAGTTGTTGGGCACCCAGACTGTCAGTTTCACCAATCCTTTTTAATGAATAGGGTCAATGTTATAGCCCATTTTCCAGGTAATGGCTATTAAGGCATTGTTTAGGTTATTCTTGTACATCTGTAATGTTAACAGGTAAAAATTACAAAGATATGCAAGGAAAATACAAAATAAAGCAGTCATGAACAAAACAAATCCAGTTTGTATAATAGTTCTGATAATATTTGTTGACATAAATCTCCATTTATATTTGACTTAATATATATCAATAAAATAGTATTTATGGCTCAGTATGTTAACCATAATTACAAGTCTATGTAGATTAATAGAACTGACAAAAATTCAAAGAATAGCTCTATATCTTTTATAAATTTAGAGAAAATACTAATAATCAGAAATAAGTTTATTACCAGATGGACAGTCATATCTTTTTAATACAATAATAAAACATCTATTTAGTCAAAACAAAGATGTAGCCGGGTGTGGTGGCGCACGCTTGTAATCCCCGCGCTTGGGAGGCAGAGACAGGAGGATCGCGCAGGTTCGAAGCCAGCCACGCGCGCTGGCTTAGGAGACCCTGTTTCCAAATAAAAATGTAAAAATAGGTCTGGGAGTGTAGCCCGGAGGTAGAAGGGCTTCCAGGAACCCCAGTACCACCAAAAAAACAAACAAAAACAAAAACAAAGAGATGTAAACCAGATCTTAAATGATGGATTTTAAGAGGTACTACACATAAATAGCAGAAGTCTTAGTACTTCATTAACCATTTTCTATGATTATGGCATAAATACAATTCACACTGCCTGAAGAGATCACTTACTGGTTAGATTATATGTATATAAAACCCATATACCTTTAACTTTATTAGATCTCTTATAAATAAAACATGTAGGTGAACCACAGATACATAGCATATTTAACCCTCGGATGCATACACATCTTTAGTCACAGATAGACATGATGTTAAATGTAGCAACCCAAAGTAATAGTTATTCATTTAGCTTGGGCACCTAGGTAATCATTAAGCAGGTGTGAAATACAGATATTTAAACCTTGATTTTGTTAAGATACAGCTTGTTAACTAATAAAAGACAGTAAACACAAGATATTATCTTTTTTTTTTTTTCAGGCCTGGGGATGGAACCCAGGGGTATTTGACCTAGAGCTACACCCATGCCCTATTTTTTTATTCTTTATTTTGAAACAAGGTCTCACTAAGTTGCAGAGGGCCTCACTAAGTAGCTGAGGCTGTCTGTGAACTGCAATCCTCTGGTCTCAGCCTCCCAAATGCTGGGATTACAAGTGTGTGCCACCACACCCGGCTACAAGATATTATCCTAATATAATCTTTTTTGGTGTATGTGTGGTACTGGGGATGGAACCTGGGGGATTTCTACCTCTGGGCTACACTCCCAGGCCTATTTTTTTTTTTTTTTTTGGTGGTACTGGGGTTCCTGGGAACCCTTCTACCTCTGGGCTATACTCCCAGACCTATTTTATATTTTTATTTGGAAACAGGGTCTCTTAAGCCAGTGAGGCTAGCTTTGAACCTGTGCCATCCTCCTGTCTCAGCCTCCCAAGCATGGGGATTACAAGTGTGCGCCACCATGCCCGGCCTCCCAGGCCTATTTTATGTTTTATTTGGAAACAGAGTCTCACTAAGTTGCTGAGGCTGGCTTAGAACCTGTGCAATCTTCTGTCTCAGCCTCCCAAGTACTGGGATTATAAGCATGCACCACCATGCTCATCTGATAAAATATAATCTTTAAGCAATTTCTTAGTAAATGTTAAGAGCAAAAGACATGAAAGGGGCTTGTCATACACATCTTAAGACAATGGGGACATTTCAGTAAGCAGGGGGATTTGAGTAAGATTTGAGATTTTTCTGGTCAGTAAAGAGATGTGCAAAATGACATGTCTTCATAGGGTAGAGTCACTTTCATTCAGGATTCTAACAGTTGTAACACCCTGTGGTTCAATCCCTAGTAAGGGGAGAGAGAGGAGAGGAGGAGGAGGAAGAGGAGGAGGAGGAGGAGGAGGAGGAGGAGGAGGAGGAGAGGGAGGGAGGGAGGGAGGGAGAGAGGGAGGGAGGGAGAGAGAGAAGAAGAAGAAGAAGAAGAAGAAGAAGAAGAAGAAGAAGAAGAAGAAGAAGAAGAAGAAGAAGAAGAAGAAGAAGAGGAGGAGGAGGAGGAGGAGGAGGAGGAGGAGGAGGAGGAGGAGGAGGAGGAGGAGGAGGGAGAGAGAAATGAGAAAGGAGAAAGAGAAAAGGAGAAGGAGGAGAAGAAAGGAGAGAAATGAGAAAGGAGAGAGAGAAGAAAGAGAGAACAAATAAGTGTAGAGGGTGAGGCTTGGCAGGGCAGAGAAGTTTCCAGCAGTCTCAGGTTTGTGCTTTCCAGGAACCTGCCCTAGTTTCTCAATCCTTCCTGCTTCCTGTTGGTTTTTAGGCAGCTTAATCATGCAGGCCTGATGGAGGAGACCCATAGCCCTCAGTGTTCTCCCTCCCAGGAGGCTGAGGTGTTAAAAGTCTTGCCTCTGATCCAGCCTTGGCTTTTCTGAAGACTTTCCCCCTGCTAGGCTTCCTAGGGTCTATTGGAATTTTGTTGGCTCATTAGCATATAACAATTATCTCAGGGGTAGAAAACATATATATAAATATATTTTACTCTACTTCAAGAACTCAATCCAAATCCAAAGGACTTCAGCGTAACGGGATGTAATGCCAGTCGCGGGGGGAAGGCTGAGAAGCTGGGGCTGCTGCTGCAGGTCTTGGACCCAAAGACTCGCGAGCTGGGCTTCAGCATTCTGGATAGCAGAAAGGAGCTGTGCCAACACTGGGAAGAGACCAACTCACCTGCATTGGTTCACTCCTGTTTCCCACCCCCAGCTGGGTGGTGCACCCCCCATAAGGAAGCAATTCTTCCCCACATGTCCGGGCACTTTGCACCTCCTACCCCAAATAATGATTTATCAGGTCTCTAGATTACTTTTTTTGTGTGTGTATTTTGGGTGCTGGGGACTGATTCAAGGGACATTCTACCTCCAAGCTCCACCCCAAACTATTTTCTGGTTTGAAACAGGGTCTTACTAGATTGTTGAGACTCTTCCTAAATTGCTAAGGCTGTTCTTGAACCTGTACTTTTTCTGTCTCAGCCTCCCAAATACTGGGGTTACAGGTGTGTACCACCACACCCGGCTTCTAGGTGTCTCTTAATCCAATCAAATTGGATTGGATGGTGTACAGGAAAGCTTCTGATTTTTTTTAGATTGATTTTGTATCCAGACACTTTGCTGAATTTGTTGACCAGTTCTGTAAGCCTTTCGGTTGAGTTTGTTGGGTCTTCTACGTATACCATCATGTCATCTGCAAATAGTGAAAGTTTGAGTTCTTCTTGTCCTATGTGTACTCCTCTTATTTCCTTTTCTTGCCTTATTGCTCTGGCTAGGGTCTCAAGAACTATATTGAAGAGAAGTGATGATAAGGGACATCCTTATCTTGTTCCTGTTTTTAAGGGGAATTCTTGAAGTTTTTCCCCATTTAATGTTGGTGGTGGGCTTATTGTAGATTACCTTTATGATGTTGAGATATGTTCCTTCTATTCTAGTTCTCTGCAGTGTTTTTATCATAAATGGATGGTGGATTTTATCAAATGCTTTTTCAGCATCTATTGAAATGATCATGTGATTTTTGTCTTTGATTCTGTTTATAGGATGAATTACATGGATTGATTTTCATATGTTGAACCAGCCTTGCATCCTTGGGATGAACCCTACCAGGTCATGATGTATGATTTGATTGACGTGTTTTTGAATGTGTGTTTGTTAGTATTTTGTTTAGCAGTTTTGCATCCAAATTCATCAAATATATAGGCCTGTAGTTCTCCTTCCTTGAACTGTCTTTATATGATTTTGGTATTAATGTGATTTTGGTTTAAAGAATGTGTTTGGGAGATTTCTGTTTCTTTCTATTTCACAAAATAGATTGAGATTATTGGTATTAGCTCTTTCATCTGGGCTTTCTTTGATGGTAGGCTCTTCATTGCTGTTTCAATCTCTTTGATTGTTATTGGTTGGCTAAAGTGTTCTATATCTTTTTCACTCAATTTAGGAAGGTTATATTTATCTAGAAAATTGTCAATTTCCTCCAGATTTTCCATTTTGTTGAGTATAGTTTTTCAAAGTAGTTTCTGAAAATCCTCTGGATTTCTACACTGTCAGTAGTGATATTCCTTTTTCATCTCTTATCTTTATAATTTGGGTTCTCTGTTTCTTTTAGTTAGGTTGGATAGTGGTTTGTCTATCTTGTTAATTTTTTTGAGAAACCAGGTTTTGGTTTTGTTCATTTTCTGTATTTTTTTTATTCTTCACTTCATTAATTCTGCTCTGATTTTAATAATTTTCTGTCTTCTACTGGCTTTGGGGTTAGATTGTTTTTCAAGGGCTTTGAGGTGTGTCATTAGGTTATTTATTTGGTGATTTTCTGTTTTTCTTATGTGAGCACTCTCACCACTTCTTTTCAATATAGTACTTGAAACTCTAATCTGAGCAACAAGGCAAGAAAAGGGAATCAAAGGAGTACAAATAGGCAAAGAAGAACTCAAACTTTCATGATTTGCAGATGACATGATACTAAGAAGACCTAGCAAACTAACCAACAAGTTTATAGAACTGATCAACAAATTCAACAAAGTGTCTGGGTACAAAATCAATCTTAAAAAATTGGAAGCTTGTAGAAAGATGGAACTAAACTCCTATATCTCACCATGCACAGGAATCAACTCAAGATGGATCAAAGACTTAGAAATTAGACCTGAGACTGTGAAGTTATTAGAGGAGAGCATAGGCCCAACACTACAACATATTGGCACAGGCAGTAACTTTCTCAATAAAACCTCCAAAGCTCAGGAAATTAAAGTAAGAATTAACAACTGGGATAGCATCAAACCACAAAGTTTCCTCTCATCAAAGGAAACCATTAGTAACCTAAAGAGGAAGCCCATAGAATGGGAAAAGTTCTTTACCAGCCACCACTCAGATAGGGGGCTAATATCCAGAATATACAAAGAGCTCAAAAGACTCTTCACTAACAAAACAAACAACCCAATCAAGAAATGGGCAAATGAACTGAATAGACACTTCACAAAAGAAGAGACACAAAGGGCCAATAGATACATGAAAAGATGTTCTATATCACTGGCCATCAGGGAGATGCAACTCAAAACTACACTGAGATTCCATCTAACCCCAGTCAGAGTGGCAACCATAAAGAAATCAAACAACAACAAATGCTGGTGAGGATGTGGGGAAAGAGGAACACTTTTACACTGTTGGTGGGAATGCAAACTAGTTCAGCCACTATGGAGATCTGTGTGGAGATTCCTAAGAAAGGTGGGAATAGATCCACCATATGATCCAGCTATACCACTCCTGGGTATCTTTCCAAAGGGGTTGAATTCAGAGAAATACAGCAATATATGCATACCAATGTTCATAGCAGCTCAATTTGTAATAGCCAAAATATGGAACCAACCCAGACCACCATCAACAGATGAATGGATAGCAAAACTGTGGGAAATACACACAATGGAATTCTATTCAGCCATAAAGAAGAACAAAATTATATCATTTGTAAGAAGATGGAATGTCTTAGAAAACATTATGTTAAGTGAGATCAGCCAAGCACAGAAGGAGAAGGTACATATGTTTCCTCTAATATGCCCAAACTAGGGAACACAGAGGATACCAGTGGGACTCCAGATAATGGAGGGAAAATATCAGCAAAGTTTGAATGGAAAGATAGGAGAGGAGGAAGGTTGATCTTGTTTAATGAGGGTCTACATCCGAATATGTGTAAAATTATGAATATGACATGGTTACTCTGGACAACCATTGGTGGGAGGGGGGAAGAGAAAATGGGGGTGGAGGGGAGAGGGCACCAAATGTAGTTTAAATGTATACCATTTATGTTCAATAAAAAAATTGTTTAAAAAAATAGGAAGCTTTTCTGTATACCAAACCATAAATACACTGAAAAAGAAAACCAGAAAACACTTCCACTCAGCATTTCCCACAAAGAAATTAAATACTTAGGAATAAACTTAACCAAAGAGGTAAAAGAACCCTACAAAGAAAATTACAAAACATTGAAAAAAGAAATAGAAGAAGACCTTAGAAGATGGAACGATCTCCCATGTTCATGAATAGGCAGAATAAATATCATCAAAATGAACATTATTGTAAGAAAGGAAAGCAATCTCTTCTATTGATGTTATGAGATTACATAGAAACTGGCAATCTTAGCTGGGTGTGGTGGCACATGCTTGCAATCCCCACGCTTGGGAGGCTGAGACACGAGGATTGCACACATTCAAAGCCAGCCTCAGATACTTAGTGAGGCTTTCGCCAACTTAGTGAGACCCTGTTTTCAAATAAAATATAAAATACATCTAAGAGTGTTGTCCAGAGGGAGAAGACCCCTGAGTTCCATCCCTAGTACCATCAAAAATAAAGAAAAAAAAAGAAATTGGCAGTCTTCCACTGCATAATTGTAGCTTATTCATTTTATAACTTTTGTACATAATTTTAATATTTCTCTCTCAGATGTGCTGGTTTCTTTTTTTCCCCTTTGATAAATCTTCCCAGTGGAAACTAGCTGGGATCAGATTGTGAAGCTATACCCCAGCTCAGAGGCCTATTCATGAGAATAAAAATCTGTGAGAACTACCTGTGCAGTAGTCTTGTTGTACCTATTTTATGGTGGCTCAGCAACCTTCTGCACAGAGTAGATTACCTTGCTGAGTTACTTTGAATTTCACAATTTTTTTATTTATTTTTGGCTCCTTTAATTCATTTCTAACATTAAGAAGATAAAAAAATGAGGCAAACAGGGCAGAGGAAAAAAACAGGATTGGAGGATTTGGCTAGCCCTCTTGAGAAAAGATATTAAGATTGTTTCACCTAGCTATAGCCAATGGCTTGTAGCTTTTACACGGCAACCTTAGAAAGCAATGGAAAATCACAACATGCAGAGTCAGCATTGTGAGACTAAGCTATGGAGTTACTATGCATAAGGTGGGACCCCATGACCCCTTTTCTCCTGCAAATCCAGTATTACATCAATGCATACATTGAGTGCCAGCAGGAACAATAGTCACACCCTTTTTACTGCCAGTGGACCTGCTTCCATCTTGACCATGGCTGAGCCTATCACCACCATGGCATCACAGCAGCCCTGGGTCTGCCTCCATCCAGGCCTCAGGGACAGATTGATTCTCAGGGCCTCACTCTGCCTTGTTTGTTTTCCATGATTACAAACTGCTCAGGCCTCATTCTTTTTTTTTTTTTTTTTTTTTAATGCAAATCTTTAGCTCCCTGACTGCATTCTTTCTTTATTTGTTTCTAATCAAAGCATTCAACTTCCCTTCAGCCATTTTCTTTTCTTTTACAGTAACAGCCCTATATGGGCCCCAGCTTTATATACATGCCTTTCTGGCTAAACTGTAAGTCTACAAACTCTCTTTTTTACTTTCCACTCTCAACATCAGTGTACAATTTATTGTACATGGACATTAATATCCATGTTAGGAATGGATTTTAGGGAAGCCTTAAATAAAAATTCATAAAACCAAAAGTAACTCAGCAAGACAATTTTTTTCCTCACAGAATGGTGCAAGCAAACTGGGTGGGTAGTATGCTGTCTTTTTTTCCCCCTAACACAAAGGCCACTACACCATTCTCTGTTGGCTAGAGTATGGCCTTTACAATGTAATCTACTTGGCTAGTTTTCACTGGGCAGATTTTTACAAAAGAAGAAACTTAAAACCAGTTCATCTAGGAGTGCAGTATATAGACACAAGTACAAAAGTTACAAAATGAATATCTAAGGTACAGTTTCAAAATGTAAGCCTGCCAATTTCCACGTGATCTTGTAACTTCCATAGAAAAAACTGGTTTTCTTTCTTATCTGTGGAAAATGCCATAGGCCTCCCACTCGGGTGGCACAAGTCCTACTGCCTTGTAGTAGTAGTCCCTAAGTACTGGGTGCAACTTGCAGATCCCTAACTGTTTGAGACCCAGAGATTAAAATTGCTCAGCAATGCAATGAAACACATAAGTAAACAACTCCAACCAGATACTTTCATGTATGTACCAAGGTAAGAAATGCCAAATGGGAGTGGAGAGTTGTATGTGTATGTGATTTGGTAAGCATCTGAAGATGCCTAGTGAAAGTGGACTCCTAAGGATTTTTTCCACCAGTGGCCTGGCTGGAGGGGGAGTGATCAAGGTAAAACGTTAGGAATCCTCCAGAAAAAGAGGGACTGAGACTCTTATGGTAATACATACAACTAGAGAACTGAGATGGAGGTACAAGACACCTTCAGGCAGAATATAGTTAAGTATCTGCCAGGAACAGACAATAAATATACCTAAAGTAAGATTCAGGACAAAATTATTTCTGATACTCCCATAGGCCCAATGTTACAATGCTGGGTAACTAAAGGTGACTAAATATCGTTTCATCTAAACCCAAGAGACCATATTATGACGAGCTGTCTTTTGTCAGAAGTTCAGGCCCAATGAGGATTGGATATTACAATTATAAATAAATGAGTAATCATAAATTAAAAGGTATTCAAATCAATTTTAGGTAATGTGACAAATTCTTGACAAATGTATCTAAGTTTGATAAGTAAAAATAAAAGATGTTATTAAAATTTATTTTTGCAAGACTAGAAAATTAAGCTTGTATTGGTTTTAAAGGTCATCTTAAAAATAGGCGAAAAGAAAAATTTCAAAACAGCAAAGTATACGAACTCCACTATGAGAAATCATGTCAGCATACAGTAAATTGTACAATAAATTTGGGAAGCAAAAAATAAAGCAGAGATACTTTATAAATTTCAAGTTTGGCCAGAAAGGCATGTGTAAAGTGGGCTCAGAAACAGAATGTTGTTTAAGAAAGCAAAATGGCTGAAGAGAGGTCCAATGATAAAGGCAGTGGCTCATGCTCTGGAGAGTACCAACAAGAACAAGATCTGCCTGCTGAGATGTTCCGAGGTAGAGAAACTCATCCACAAAGCAGATGAGGTCATTCTGAGTGAGATGGGGTCCATGGCCAGGCCCAGTGAACCAGGAAGCCATGGAGGAGGCAGTCAGACCATGCCCTCCCAGCAGGAGATACCTGGAAGTCAGGCACAGCCCAGCTGTCCACATCATGCCCATCAGACATCCAGCCCAGCCAGGGCCCCCAGATCATTAGGATCTTCGTGGGCTACCAGAATGTTGAGGATAGAGACCAAGGATGTGCTGGGGCTCAAACAACATAAGTGAGCCCAGCGGCAATGCTTTCTGGTGAGGCAGGGCAGGGGACCTAAGAACAAGAAGAAGAAAAAAAGGTCACCCGCATTGTTTTCTGTGAGTTTGGGGGAAATAGACAGGGAAGTGAGAGACTGGTGGGCACCAGGAATTAAGAACCAGCTCACAAGATAACATTCAAATTAAGGATCAAAATTTTGCAAAGACATTGGCTCCCCAAAACCCAATCTGATCAATCATAAAAGAGTAAATGAGAAACCTCATTTAATAGGTTTAATAGACCCCTTACCAAGAGTTTTGGCGGTCATTCTTCTATGACCACCTGCCCTTTGGAGGGGAGCTGCTTTTTTCTTCTATCATTTTCTTACTTAAAATAAACTCATATTTCTATATATACCCTTCCTTACTTCAGGACTTCATTTGTTGAAATCCACTGGACAAAAACTCTATAAGAGAAGAAATCCAATTCAGTCATGGTGCAGGGGCTGGGAAAGATGGAAGGGTAAGTGAAAAGACAGACTTTTTCCTCTGGGGCTTCTGCCAGGCATTCTTACAGGCTCAGACCAGTCAGTTTAATCTCACATGTCTTACAGTTAGACTTAGTCTGGGCTGTGCCTCTTAATATAAAACCCAGCAAGGCATAGCAGCTGGAGTACTAACATGCATAAGAGGAGAAATAGAGCAAGTAAGAAGAAAAGGACAAAAACAACAAAACAGACCCAAAAAGGCAGTGCTGTAGCTATTAGCTGGTACAAAATTTTGGTCTGGCTAAAACTTGAGGGTGATGCTGGAATTACAAAAATCCATGACACAAAACTACCCAACATGGAGGGCAAAGTTATTTGCCCTCCAGCTGATACATAGTGGTAAGAGGAATAGTAAGGATAAAGGTTGAGATTCACCCTAATTTCTTGTGAGCTGTACTTGTGGCAAAAGCTGTACCAAGCAGGAGCACATAGGGATTCAACTGGACCATTCACAGTCCCATAAGAAAAACAAGGGTTTCTCTTCATGTCTGGCATGCAGATAGTTCTGGTGAAGGGGTCAGATTTCATTCAGGTCACTAGATACCAACCTAAAAACCATGAGAAACTTAAACCATGATAGCCAGGCTCCTTCAGCCCTCCAGCAATAGATGGTTATGAGAATGAAGCCTTATGAAGTATTCATTCTTCCACATTCCTCTATCATCCTCTCCCTAAAACCCTAAAGTAGAATTCTCTTACAGCATCCCTTATTAGTACAAAGAAGTTAAAGAAGTCATCGTTCCATTTCCCTCATGGCAGTTATCTTCACTTTATCAGAGGAGGTCATGAACCAGGACAGATGACCTGGGAACTGGAAGGGGTGGGGCGAAGGCCATCTCCATTGCCTTCTGTGAGTCTGAGGGAGATAAACAGGAAGATGAAACACTGGTGGGCACCAGGAAATATACACCAGCCCACAAGATAACAATTCAAATTCAGGATCAAAATTGTACAAAAGTCATTAGTTCTCTAAAATTTGATTCTGACCAAACATAAAAGAGGCAGATGGGAAAACTCAGTAAGGTGGGGGAGCTGCTTTTGTCTTCTAACTTTCCTTGACTTAAACTCATATTTCAATATTTTTCACTAAGCCTTGGATTTTGTTCATCGAAATCTACTGGATAAGAGCCCTATATTATAAGACATCCATGTTACACTAGTTTGGGGCACACAAACTGTGCTGTGTCTACCATGTTCCATGGGCTCAGCTATAATTAAGATAAAAGTAAGCCCAAGGGCAGTAGAAAAAAAAAATTAAAAGAAAGGGAAAAATGCTTTTATGTGGAAAATAATTTTATATGGCAATATTTTTGTTCTAAATGACTGTATGATCCTATGGCAGAAATGAAAGATACAAAAATCAGAGGGTTAAGTCTCAGAGGGTTTGAGGAAGTTGCAAATAATTTGTAAAGCACAAGATGTATAAACAAAATTTTGTATGTGTAATATGATTAGTTAAAATTTAGAGAATTATTTAAAAGATTTTCTAAGGCTCACATTTAATGCTTCGATTATATGTTTGAATCAATTAGGTTTTCTTAAGATATTGATGTTAAGAATATTGATCTTAAGATATTGATGTTGGTAAAATATTTCCACAAAAATTAGCTTAGAAAGCAATTTTTAAATTTTTTATAAAGGTAATTTTTGTAAGAAAAATAGGATTTTTCTGCTCTAAGTAACAATTTACTAAGAACTAGTTTAAATAAAGATTTTGCATCTTTATCAAGATAATCCCTTGTGTTTACCACCATAACTCAACCTTTGATCCCTGCATCTGAGCAGAGTCAGAGTTGAATGTTCATGTTTTAGAGCCTGTTGAACAACCACTTTACAGCCCCAATAAATAAACAACTATTACTTTGGGTTACTGTTGTATGTTTGACACCCTCTATATCCTGAAATTTAGATGTATATACATCTGAGGGCTAAACGTACTGTCTCTGAGGTTTATCTAAATGTTTCATAAAAGCTTATAAAATACTGATTTTTAAATACATGTCAGGTAACCTAAGAGTGATGATCCCTTTATGGAGTATGCATTTCATCAGAATTGTAATCATATAAAATGGTTAATAAAATAATTGCCATTTATATATTTAGTACCATTCAAAAATTTGTCATTTAAGACCTAGTTTATATCTGTTTGCTTTGAAAGAAAAAATATTTTATTCTTGTATATAAAAGATATAATTGCCCATCAGATAGTAAGGCTATTTCCAATCATTAACACTGTTCTTTAAACTTATAAAATGTCTAGAGCTATTCTTTGATTTTTTTTTGTCAGTGCTGTTAACCTACATAGAGCTGTAATTATAGTTATCTTACTGAGCAGTGAATTCTAAATTTTACTCCAACAAAAAAGGTTAATATATGCAGCTTTGATGTTAATTATCACTGACTTTGTAAGCTTATTTGTGTTTTCTAAGTTTCTTCTAAAATACAATGCTTAAGAATACATTTTACAGTGGGTGTGGTAGCACACACTGTAATCCTACTATTTAAGAGGCTGAGATGGGAGGATCACAGGTTCACAGACAGACTCAGTTAATTAGTGAGGCCCTCTGTAATTAATGAGACCGTGTTTCAAAATAAAGAATAAGAAACAGGGCTGAGGGTGTAGCTGAGAGGTAAAGTACCCCTGGGTTTAATCCTCAGTGTTGAAATTAAGTACATTTTACCAAGCTAATGTCTTCTAAAAAAGTATTGTTAATAGTTTTAGTTTTATTGGGGGGGGGTTGATATTTGTGTTTTCCTAAATTGTATTATGACCATCTTTAAGCAATAATATGTAGAGGTGCTAAAACAATTGACTTTCTCAATCATACCATTCTGTTTAAAAATGGTATACATACACATATATAGTCAAATTTACATGGGGATTTGTTATATAATCAAATATTATCATAACTATTATACACATTGGAAGCTGCAGTGGGAGGCTTGGGAAGTAAGTTAAAATCTCCCTCCAACAACATGGGCATAAGGGTAAACTGAGGACTCTGAGGAAGATCACACTGGCTTCAGTTGGTGTATCGTAGACTCAGGAGTCCTGGGGCCACCTGTGGCAGGAGTTGATATGGAGGAGGAGTTGTGAAACTTAACTTCACAACTTCATGAGGAAGACCTGCCGGTGGCAGGCATGTTGATGTTCAGCACAATAGGACCTTGGTGTCATCGTAAACAAGGCTGTGGAAATGGGAGGTGGAAATTTGCCAAAGGCATTCATAGCCATATCCAGGGCCCCTTCACCACCTGGCTCCATCAGTTCTTGTCTGTGACTCTCCCACAGGAAACAAACTTTTCCTAACTTCTGTTCAGCTGCTCATTAGGTTCATTGCACTAATTTCCAAGTTGTTAGTAGTCAGCAGAAGTGGCTGGTGCTTATCTACACTGGGGACAGAGTTCCCTGCTCAGTGGAGATATCCAAGCCTCTCCAGACAGACAGTGTCATTGACACCACAGGGGACGTGATGATGGCATCTCTGTGGAAGAGCAGGTGCAGGGACCTTGCCCTATATCTATGGACTCGGGGTTCCTGGGTCCATCTTGGGTGACACTTTCCTGCACAGAGCTCAATGGCCAGGCCAAGCCAGGTGAGTGCTTTCCTGGGTTCTACCCTAGGGAGAAGGGCAGCAGAGGAGCATCCACAGGAGGATCTCAGAGCTGCGGCTGTGCAATGGCTCTTTCTAGGTACCCCCTTCCCCACTCTGTGGTCGCCTGTCCTTGCTGGGAAATTCTTCTAACTCTGAACTTTGGCTTAGAAGTCACTTCTTCCTCACCCGACAATGACATCTGGATCCAGCATTAAATTGAGAGTGCTAAGCACCGTGGCACACACCTGCATGCCAGTACTTGGGAGGCTGAGACAGGAGGATTTCAGCTTCACAAAGGCAGCGTGACTTTCAGCAAACCCTGTTTCAAGAAAAGAGGAAGGAGCCTGGTGTGGTGGCGCATGCTTATAATCCAGGCACTTGGGAGGATGTGACAGGAGGATCGCACAATTTTGAAGCCAGCCTCAGCTACTTAGTGAGACTCTCAGCAACTTAGTGAGATCCTGTTTCCAAGTAAAGTATAAAATAGGTCTGAGATTATATCCTGGAAGTAGAAAAGCCTCTGGGTTCTACCCTCAGTACCCCACACAAAAAAAAAAAAGAGAAAGAAAGAAAGGAAGGAAGGAAGGAAGGAAAGAAGGAAGGAAGGAAGGAAGGAAAAAAAGAAAAGAAAAGAGGAAGGATGGAGGTGTAGCTCCAAGGTTTAAACCCCAGTACCAAAACAAAAACAAAAACCCTATTGCCTCTGGAAGACTTTATCATTGATTTTTTTGGTACTGGGGATAGAACCAGAGTGTTCTACCTCTAAGCTACAATTGCATACCTTTTGATTTTGAAACAGTGTCTCCCTAACTTGCTCAACTTTGCTAAACTGCTGAGGCTGGCCCAGAAACTGTGATCCTCCTGTCTCACCTCCCAAGCACTGAGAGTACAGGAGCACCATTGTGCCTGGCTTGAAGGAACAATTCTTTTCTATATCTCCAGTTGCACTGTAATAGGTTCAGTTGTGCCAGTGTTTCTCTAAAGATTGCCTGTTATTTTTTTTAAGTATTTGAGTGTGTGTGAAGGTGTTACTCATATTTTTATCTGATTATTAAGGGGCCCCTCTATTATTTTATTCTTATTTTTGTGGCACTGGGATGGAGTGCAGAAACATTCTGTCTTTGAAGAATAGCCCTAGGCCTTTTGTTTTCATCTTAAAACAGGGTCTTATGTAGCTGAGGCTGTCCCTGAACCTGCAATCCTGCTGTCTCAGGCCCCCAAGTACCTGGATTATGAGCCTGCTCTTCTGTGTCTAGCTTCTCTTACAATTTTAATGAGTTAGGTCATCTTATAGTTCGAGCATGATTTTGCATTTATTATCTTTAGTTAATTTACCAGGATGACAGACAAGAGAGTGATGGATTCTGACTATGGCACAACTTGTCCATACCAGTGTCCTCTTCAATTATTCATTTGTAAAATACTTATTTATTTAACACTTCAAATGTTACCTCACTGTTGAACAAGACAGACATAGTCCCGGATCTTGCATTTTGGTGAGTCAAATTATCAAATTAAATAGAAATAAATATCAAAACCGTATTTCTTGGTTGATGTGTGTGTGTGTGTGTGTGTGTGTGTGTGTGTGTACAGTGGGGAGTAAACCTAGGGGCATTCTACCTCTTATCTATACCCACATCTTTTTTAGGTTTTCATTTTTGAAACAGGGTCTCGCTAGATTGGTTAGTCTGACTAAGTTGCTGAGGTTTGCCTTGAACTTGCAATCTTCCTGTGTAAGCCCTGCAAGTTGTGGGATTACATGTGTGCGCTACATCCCCAGCAGGCAAAGGCTATCTTGTGGGTTATGATGGTGTCTTCAATCTTTGGGGGAAAGGCCCAAATGACTTTCTGATAAAATCTAAGAGGAGAGCTTAGTCATTGCTGGCCCAGCCTTCTCTGCATTTTCTCTGATGCCCTCTCGTGTCTTTTCAGACTGAAGTCGTGAGAACCCCCGGGGAAGTGGCTCTGAAGACCATCTTGTTTTTGCAGATGGGAGTTGGGACACTGGCCAACATCATTCTCTTCTCCTACAATGTTTCCCCAGCCTTGCTCGGCCTCAGACTTAAGCCCACACAGGTGATCTTTGCCCACATGGCCCTGGCCAACTCCTCTCTTCTTCTGTTTACTATTCTTCCCCACATGATGACGGCCTTTGTTCTCAGAAACCCCTTTTCGGACCTTGGGTGCAAACTGGTGTATTACATCCGCCTGGTGGCTCGCAGCACATCCTTGTCCTCCACCTGTGTCCTGAGCACCTACCGGTTCCTCACTCTGGTTCCTAGGACCCCAGGCTGGGTGGAGCTCAGAGGCAGAATCCACAAGGCCATTGGTTCTTCTTGCTGCACCTGCTGGCTGTTTGCTGTCCTGTTGAATGCCCACAGCCCTTTCAATTTGGCTGGTCCACAGGACTTACACAATGAAACTGACGCCCAAAGAAAGTGGTTCTGCTCGACTTCAGGTCCCGTTGTAGTCATGGTCTTTTTGCGGCTCACTCACGATATCCTGTTAATTGGCCTCATGGTGGGGACCAGCGGCTCCTTGGTGCTTCTCCTGCACAGACACCACCAGAGACTGCAGCACATCCACAGCCCCAAACAGCACAAAGGCCGCCCTGAGGCCAGAGCAGCGCACACTGTCCTGATGCTGGTGGTGGCCTTTGTTTGCTTTTACCTGGCGAATGCAGTTTTGGCTTTTTATATTAATCCAGCTTTATCCTCTCATCTCTTGTGGTTTGAGGTCTCTGATGTTCTGGTTGCGTGTTTCCCCACTGTATGCCCCTTACTGTTGATCCTTAGGGATCCTCGGACTCTTGGTCTTTTCTCTTGAATTGTTGAAAATCACTGTTGAGCCAGGCTCGATGGTGCAGACCTATAATCCCAGCAGTTGGGTGGCTGAGAGAGGAGGATCACAGGGCCCATGCCGGCCTCAGCAACTTAGTGAGACCTTCATTATTTTAGCAAGCCCTATCTTAAAAGTAAAAATAAAATAGGGCTGGGAGTATAGCTTAGAGGGAAAATGCTCCTGGGTTAAATCAATAGTACAAAAAAAATAGTGATGCTATATTAGAAGATTGGATTGATAATAGCCATATTTACTCTATTTATTGGTTGGGTTTGGCGGCACATGCCTGTATTGCTGGTACTTGGAAGTCTGAGACAGGAAAATCACAGGTTTAAGAACAACATCAGCAAGTAGTGAGACTTTCATCAACCTGGCAAGACCCTGTTTTAAGATAAAAATAAGCCGGGCGTGGTGGCGCACGCTTGTAATCCCTGCGCTGGGGAGGCAAAGACAGGAGGATCGCACAGGTTTGAAGCCAGCCGCGTGTGCTGGCTTAGGAGACCCTGTTTTCCAAATAAAAATGTAAAAATAGGTCTGGGAGTGTAGCCCAGAGGTAGAAGGGCTTCCAGGAACCCCAGTACCACCCCCCCCCAAGAAAAGGATAAAAATAAAAATAGGGCTGAAGGTTTATCTCAGATGTAGAATAAATCTGGATTCCATCCCCTGTACTACACAAACAAAAATCATTTATTATCCTTCGACCATAATCCCACAGTGATCTTATCAAGCCAAAATGGATACCAAGGTTTTATTGGGTCATTTGATCATCCATAGAAAAAAAACAATGACCTCAAAAATGACCCATGACATTATTGAAGATACAAGTTTCACCTCTACTAAAGGAACTGTCTAAAAAAGTCCTTTCTTCAGGAACACTGGAAGAGATTTCACAAATATTATCTCACTGGAGATATGTTTAATACCTTTTGTGAGTTGGTATAAAATTCTATATTTGTCCAGATAAATTTTCCTCCAGGTTAGGTACAGGTGAAGACAAAAAAAACCCTGAAGATGAGCAAGTTCTTTTTCATGTTATTTTATACATTTGGCTCACTCCCTTTTTTCACAGTGCTATATGAAGCAGGAGAAAAATGTGGGCTGGGTGCTTCCTGCAAGCCTCTGGTGGGTCTGTAGGGTGAATCCTTAGTGACTGTCGCTGTTGGACTGCTGGTATGGTCTTGCTCAGGCTGCAGGTGCTGGCATCAATGGAGTCGCACTTTGGACTTTTAGTTTAGTGACTGAAAATGAAAGCTGGGGACTGTGTTGTCTGTCTGTTCAATCTACTTCTTTTCCTCTTTGTGTTTCTTCTTGCATTCTTTGAAAGACAGCCTCATGTTTTAAATATGTTTTTTTATTATTTAACTATATTAAGATGGAACTCTTTTCGTGGTATCACAGTCGTCATATTATGGATTGCTGAAGCATTATGAAATTCAAAGTACTATTTGATGGGCCCAGGCTTATAACCATTACTCAAGAAATTTAAGCGTTCAGGAGTGGTGGCCCATGCCTGTATTCCCAGTACTTGGGAGGCTGAGACAGGAGGATTGCAGGATGCAGCCAGCTTCATCAATTTAGTGAGATCCTATTTCAAAATAAAAGACAAAAAGGACTGTTGGTATAGCCTGTAGGTAGTGAAAGTATAGAACTGGGGGAGGGGAGAAGTGAGGTGGCTGTGTGGCAGAACAGGCTTTATTGGAATAAAACCTTTGGAGGGGGTCTTCAGGAAAAGATGGAGTCTGGGTGAGCTTCCAGGCTAGAATCTTATATTGGTTGTTTAAGGGGATATTCTATGAGGTAGGGGGTGTGGTGGTTAACTATTGCTAGGTGAGTGGTTAAGGGCAGTTAGGTTGTTAGGCTGGGTCTGTAGGACAATGGGAGTTGTCTGTAAGCAGAGGAATGGGGCTTGTCATGCATATCTTAGGTAAGATAAGGGGAATGTTTCTGTAAGCAAGGGGATTTGAATGTAAGACTTGGGAATTTCTGGTCAGCAAAGAGACCTGCAAAATCACATGTCTTCATGGGATAGACTCAATCTCATTTCAGACTAACAGAACACCCCAGAGTTCAATGTCCAGTACAAAACCAATCAATAAATAAAATAAAAATATAAGGAGAGTATCAAGGCAACACAGATAAAGAAGTGCAGATGCTAAGGAGGTGGCAGTGCTTCTGGCCCTCTCAGGTTCGTGTTTTCCAGGAACCTGCACATGTGTACTGATTCAGGACCTTGCTGATCTCCTTTAAGTTGGGTCTTAGAAGGCTTAATCATGCAGGCCTGGTAGAGGAAATCCATATCCCTTGGTAACCCCTTAACCTCAGCACTCTCCCTCCCAGGAGGCTAGGGTGTGGTTGAAAGTCCCACCTCTGATCCAGCCTTTCTGAAGATCCCCTCCCATCTGCCAGGCTCTTAGGGACTATCAGACCTTTGTCAGCTCATTATCATATGAAAAACCATTATCTCAGGGGTGAAACCTAACTATATATACTCATATATATGTATATATATATTGTGCATTTCATATATATATTTCTTTTTTTTTTTGCGGGTCTGGGGATGTAACCCAGGGGCATTTGACCTCCGAGCTACCCCCCTTCTCTACTTTTTATTCTTCATTTTGAAACAAGGTCTCACTGAGTTGCAGAGGGCCTCAGTACGTAGTGTTGCAGGGGATAGGTTGGGGGGGGAAAGGTGTGTGGTGTGAAATAATCCCCCCACCACCCCCAGACACACAGAGACAAACAGAAAAACCGTGGATTCTTGTCCTAAGCTAAGAATAAGTATTCATCGCTTGGACAGCTGCTGCAGATTTAAAGAAGTTTATTAAAAAGATAGAAATATAGAGATAGTTAAAGCCCTGTGCCAGAGGAGACACAGGGGGGCAATTCGACCGAAAATGCCAGAGAATTCCAGTTTACTGAGTTTTTATCCTGTCTAAGTCCGAGGAAGGTCCTTTGATCTGTAGATATGCTAGCCTTATCTCTAGCCCAGTCTCTGCTGTTTCCAGGAGGATTTGCCCTGGAAGGTGGGGCTGTCCTGCCTTCAAACACAGTCCTCTACACCTCTTGTTCCATCCCCCGAGATGTGTGAAATTGTTTCTCCCGGCATCTGGGATTTCTTCCGATTTCCCTTAGGCCATTTGTTTCTCTTTCAGAAATGTAAAGAAGCCTCTCAGGCTTCCTTCCTTTCCCTTTAGAAATGTAAATTACAAGTCCCTCCTTTCTGCTAGCCCTGGCCTTCTTAGTATAAAGGATATATTTTTAAAATTGGAACTCTTTTCCCAATACTTATACCTTAATACATTTCAAACCCTCTTCCCAATACCAGTACACGTAGCTGAGGCTGTCCGCGAATTACGATCCTCTGGTCTCAGCCTCCCAAATGCTGGGATTACAAGCATGCGCCACCACGCCCAGCTTATATATATATATATTTCTGAACATATATATGAATATATATTTACATATTATGTGATATATATATATATATATATATATATATATATATATATATTTCACTGTATCACAAGTATTAATCCAAGTCCAAAGGAAGTTCAGGTAGCTGAGGATGTAATTACAGTCTCAGAGGGAAAGCCTAGGATCTGGGGTTGCCTGTGCAGGTCTGGATTTAAAGGCCAGTAAACCTGGGATTTTAGGTTCTGTGTAGCAGAAAGAGGCTGTGCCGGCTCTGGGAAGAGATCAGCTTGCCTCCTGTGTTTGTTCTCTCTTGTACCCGCCTCAGGCTGGGCGATGCCCACCTACGAGGAGTGGTGTTTCTTCCCCACCTGGTCTAGGCAATTCATGAGCTAATCCCCTGGGTATACCTGCTGACATCCCCCCCAAAAAAAAAATGCTTTACCAGGTGTCTAGGTGTCTTTCTTTTTTTCTCAGTGTGGTGCTTGAGATTAAACCCTTGGGCATTCTACCTCTTAGATACACCATCAGACCTTTTTAGTTTTTGTTTTGAAACAGTCTCTTCCTAGGTTGCTGAGAGCCTTGCTCAATTGCTAAAGTTGGTCTTGAACCTGGGCTCCTCTTGCCTCAGCCTCCCAACTATTGGAATTATGGGTATGCACCAGCATGTCCAGCTTGTAGGTGTCTCATAATCCAATTGAGTTGATAACTAAAATAAACTACCACTAAATTGAAATGCCAAGAGTATCCAGAAAAGTAACTGTAATCTGAACCCAAATTTCCTCCACTCCTGCCCACCATGGAAACTGAAGTTTCCTTCCAATTCGTCACCTGAGATCCTGGTACCTCTATACTGAACGTCCCTGCCTGGTTATGCATACAGCTTTATAAGAACAGCTGGCATTTATCTTCTTGCTCCTGGCTTTTTTCATTTAGCTTGATGCTCTCAAGATTTACTTATATTGGATACCAATTGTGGGTATCTACCCAAAAGAGTGGAAACCAAACTACCAAACAAATGCATACGTATCTATGTTCATAGCCACACACTCACAATTGCCAAACTATGGAACTAGCCAGTCCATCAGCAATGAATGGATTACAAAACCATGGGATATGCACACAATGGAATTTCAAAATTATGTCATTTGTGGGGAAACGGATGGAACTGGAGAACATTATGCTACATGAGACTAATCAGTCACAAAAATTAAAAAGTCGGATGGTCTCTCTAATAGGTTGAAGCTAGGGAGAAAAAGAATCATAGGAGAAACTCTGGACAAAGAAGGAGAAACCATAGATGAGCAAATGAGGTAACCTATAACTGAGTGTGATGGGAGGGGGAAGAGGGAAATTCCCAAATGTACATGATGTAAATTCACAAACATATCAAAGTTAATCACTAAGCCAAACATGAGAAGGAGGGCAGGGGGGAGGAATAGGGTGGGAATTGGGGAAGAGCTAAATAAGTGATGTGTGCATGTATGCCTCTACCATCTTGTACCCCATTAATATGTATGACTACAATGCACCAATAGAAAATGCCTTAGAAAAGATTTACTTGTATTGCAAATGGCAGAATTTTCTTCTTAATGGACAAATTGTAGTATTATCCATTCTATTGCTGTTAGAAATAAATTTCCATGGTGTTTTAAGAAAAGATACATATTCAAAAGTTGCTCAGCAAGGCAATTTTATTTATTTATTTATTATTATTATTATTATTATTATTATTATTATTATTATTTTTTTTTTTTTTTGCAGGCTTGGGGATGGAACCCAGAGACATTTGACCTCCAAGCTCCACCCCCTGCCCTATTTTTTATTTTTTATTTTGAAACAGGGTCTCACTAAGTTGTGGAGGGCCTCACTAAATAGCTGAGGCTGGCCAAGAACATGTGATCCTCCTGTCTCAGCCTTCCAAGTGCTGGGATTACAAGTGTGCATCACTACATCCAGCTCTAGCAAGGCAATTTTACATGTGCAAAAAAAGATCTTGCCAACAGGGAAACCTGATATAGAAGCACATTGAACTAGAAGCCTGCCCAGTTTATTTTTTTATTTTATTTTATTTATTTATTTATTTATTTATTTATTTATTTATTTATTTATTTTTGTGATACTTGGGATTGAACCCAGGGACATTTTACCTCTGAGCTACCAGCTAGGGTTTTGATTGGGGACAGCATCAAAAAAGGATGCTCTCCTATAGGGTGCTTCTGGTCTTAGGCATACACTTCATTTGCATATGCCTTTGCTGCTCCCTGCTTATGAGTCATTTCTTCAAGGGTGCAGCAAGCGGAAAGGATTTCATGAAGATCCATCCACATTAAATAGACAGGTTCTGAAACCCATTTATAAATATACCAAGGTCCTCTGAAAACTGACCCAATTTTTTAGTTTGTACTAGCTCAGGCGTAGAAAAAGAAACATGTACCTTTAATATTTTCTTCTCCATCTGCCAATATGTGTCTAGTTCCTCATCTGGACACATATTTGAGGGCTTAGAATTAGTTGGATGATAACATGTGCCACTCCTAGTTATGCCAGCAGGGCTGGGCTCCCCCAGTAGCAGAGGATAAATGGGCTTATAAGTAGGTGGTGTTGAGGCTATAGTTCTTAGAGAAAGGGGGCAGAAGAACCTGTGGAGCTTTGCTCAGAATTTTTTGTAGCAAATTCTCTTCCTCTGAGGAAGCTATTAGTTCTACAGTTATAGCTGTAGTCAACAGAAGAGACATATTTGGAGCACTTAATAATAAATCCTCCCTTGGAACTGGCTCATCCTTTTTTCATTTAAGGGGAGTATGTGCATAAAAAATCTTGCAAGTCTCATATATATTGGGGCTTATATATAAGTCCATAAAAGTTTGAGCATAGCCGGGCATGGTGGAATATGCTTGTAATCCCAGTACTTGGGAGGCTGAGACAAGAGGATCCAGGTTTGTGGCCTCAGTTACTAGTGAGGCCATCCATAACTTAGTGAGACCCTGTTTCAAAATAAAGAATAAAAATAGGGCTGGGAGTGTAGCTCAGAGGTAGAATGCCCCTGGGTTCAATTCCCAGAACCACAGGGGAAAAAAAAAGTTTGAGCATATAAGACTTCTGTACTGTCCTTTGTGCTTACAGAACAGATCAAGCTGATTTATAGTGTTAAAATGTATAGTCCCATTTTTAGGTCATCTCGCTATACCTTTTAATTCATATTGAGGCCAGACTATGTTACAGAAAAAAAGTCTCTTTTTATGTCCTCTATTTTAAAATAATTCAAATTATTTAGTATGCACCCAAGGGGTGAGTTCTTAGGAATAGAAGTAGAATTACCCATGATTTGTCAATTTGCATGCACATGAGGACTTCCTTATTCTCATTCAGGGTACTTTATCAACTTCTACAGAAAAAGGCAAACAAGCAAACATCAAAGCAAAAAAAATTCCTAAAATGAGATTATCCCTGAGATCCTACTCCCAATAACTTTAAGCACTCTTAAAACTTATAACCTCACATATGCAAGCACACCAAACATTTTTCTTTGTGAGGACTTGAGGACATTTTTTAGATAAGACTGTGTGTGTGTGTGTGTGTGTGTGTGTGTGTGTGTGTGTGTGTATTGGCATTTATTTCCCTGAACTAAAAAGGATGAATGCCTTTTTGACAAGGCCTTTTTTTTTAGAACAAAGCACATTTTAAGAAAACGATTTTTATCTACTGTAGGTGGAGATGTTCTCTTTTAATTAAACACAAGAAGCAGGGTATGTTCTTCCTTAGTTTAAGCAAGGGATCAGACAAAGAAACAATTATTTTTTACTATACTCGTTCAAAAGACAAAATAGATTTACTTATTTCCCCAAATATTGAGTACAAATATAGGAGAAAAGAAATCAACATACTTCAGACAAAATCTCCAAAATGCTCCGTTATCAACAGTAACAATATGGAGGACTGGCTTAGCTATAACACAAAACAAAACAGTTCTACAAAGACAGTTTAGAGCTCACATTTATAACAAAAAGCTTAGGGAGTCAAAAGATTGGCCACTAAAACTTGTATTTGGTTCAAATATGTGGTTTTTAATGGAGGTAGTTTCATGACTTTGTAGATCAGAGTTGGTTTCCTTTAATATGTGTCTCAGAAGCACCGCATACATTGTGGGGATGCTCAAAAAGCTGGGAGACCATTCTCTCATGTGTTTTTCCAAATGAGTGATGTAAATTCCCTTTGATCCAGGAATAAGTATGTTAGCCTAGAGGGTGGGCCTTTCCTTTGGTGCTTTTAAGCACTCATTTTCTAAGGGAGAATGGACTTGGCCAGATAAAGAGAGAGACCCAGACAGAAGGAGAGAGAGAGAGAAAGAGAGAAAGAGAGAGAGAAAAACCTTTCTATAAGTTCCATAGCTAGCAGTTGGTTTTGGAAGCAACATACCAACAGACAACTAAGAATCCTATAGGAAGTCCTATAGTAGAGAAAGGTGTTATGGTTGTAATGATGCCGTGGGCTTTTCCCCTCTATTCAACTAGAAATTACTGACTAGGGAAATTAAAACTAATACCTTGGTGCAGCTTCAACAAATCTTTATTACAAAATTAGTAGAAAATATAAAGGGAAGAGAAGAAAAGCAGCATCCCTGGGATATGCAGGAATGCTCTAAAATAGAACTCTGATTCCTTCTCCATCCCCAGGCTTTAAATAGTTTTTGTACTAGTATTTTTTTTTTCAGTATTAACATGGTGATGGGCTAGTAACTTATTTATTTGCCAGATGGTGCTTCTTTGTCTCCAGACAGTGTAATTACTAAGTGCAGGGGTCAATAATCGACCTCGTTTCCACCTCTATAGTATTGGGTTATATTGGTTGCTCATCAGTTATGGGTGCTTTGAAGCAGCACATGGAGTTTACCTTTCCTATACCCAGGCCTGGTCATAAAGGAAAGGGGGTAGCTGGGCGTGGTGGCGCACCCTTGTAATACCAGCATTCGGGAGGCTGAAACCCGGAGGATCGCGGTTCACGGACAGCTTCAGCTAATTAGTGAGGCCCTCTGCAACTCAGTGAGACCCAGTTTCAAAATAAAGAATAAAATATAGAGCAGGGTGTGTAGCTTGGAGGTCAAATGCCCCTGGGCTCCATCCCCAGACCCACAAAAAAAAAAAAAAAAAAGGAAAGGGGTAAACATTGGCACTTGATTGCCTCTATGTACTTTTGGGGCTAAAGGCTTCAATTGTCTCTAGGGCTTCTAAGGCTAAGGACCTTAATTTCCTTTGCATTCTTACTATAGATTAATCATTAGAATAAAAGGTAGAGAGAAGGGACCTCTGCAGTGTAACAGCTGCTGCCCATCCCTGCCTGAGTGCTTACACAGCACCCAGGCTCTGACTGCATTTTACATTTTGGAAATTAATACCAGAGCAATTTTCTAAGACCAGTACAAAAGGAAGAAGAAAAGGAAAAAGAAAAAAGAGGGACCATTCTTGCTTCTGGGAGACATTTTAGAGACTCTCCAGGCCTCTAGGACAAGATCAGCTGCCACTTTTTTTGCCATTTGAATCTGCACAAAGGAGGAATTTCTCCAACCCCTTACAAACGGAGAGCCATGGCAATGGGGCAAATTGAGTTTATGCTCTTTTGGTCTATAAAAGTAAAGGACTGGGATTTAACACACACACACACACACACACACACACACACACACACACACACACACGAGGTAGGAAAATATCAGAGTCTTAGAAATATTATTAGACCAATATTTAGACTTAAGATGGGAACAAATAGAGATTACCTACACTCCTTCTCCCTTTCCCCCCACTTAGCTGCCAACAAGCTGACACTTGGCAAAGAAAAGACAGAAAGTCATTTTTCAAATTAATGGGACCAGACCCTACTCCAGGCAAGGAGGGATCCTCCCTAAATGTAAATAAGGTGGAACCCATGAACATTTGCCCAATAAGAGAGAGACAGGACAACTTGATTTAACTGCTTTCTGTATCACCCTTTTGCTAGTTGTAGTAAATCTCAAGCATTCCCCTTTCCTCTTTTCTGCAATTAAGTGACAAAATGTATAAAAAGGTTGTGATGTCTTTGTTCTAGGCCCAGAGCCACAGGAAATCGCTGCCTGGGCCATCACCAATGATCAAAGAAAGACCCTAGAATTGTTTTCTTTTTCTCTGAGACCGGGCTGTGGGAAATACTTCACTGCAATATATATATATATAAAATGAAATTCTGCCATCTCTCAAACTCCAGCCCTTAAATACAGTTTTCTTATTGATATGTTCTTATTAGCATTACCAAGAAAATGAGCTAGTAACTTATTTCTTAGGCAGATAGTGCCTTCTTGTTCTAGACAGTGTACTTACTAAGTGCAGAGATTAATAATCTTTTTTCTTAACCCCTGTTGTATCCAGCTCTACCGGTTGCTTATCAGTTACATTTCACATACCAAGGCTGGGACCCAAAGTAGAGGAGAAAAAGAGAAACACTAATTACAAAACAGCCAGTGCATCTGTGTGTCATCTCTAAGAGCAAAGCGTGAAGCTCTTGCTATCATTGTGGCTTTAAAATGTGCCAGACAGCCGGGCGTGGTGGCGCACGCTTGTAATCCCCGCGCTTGGGAGGCAGAGACAGGAGGATGGCGCAGGTTCGAAGCCAGCCGCGCGCGCTGGTTTAGGAGACCCTGTTTCCAAAATGAAAATGTAAAAAATAGGTCTGGGAGTGTAGCCCGGAGGTAGAAGGGCTTCCAGGAACCCCAGTACCACCAAAAAAAAAAAAAAAAAAAAAAAAAAAAAAAAAAAATGTGTCAGACAGAGTCACTGTGAGCTTAGCACTTTTAATTTCTTCTATATATTTTTAAGATTAAAGGCTTTAATTGCCTCTAGGTATTTTTAAGGGTGAAGGCTTTAATTGCCTCTACATTCTTTCTATGGGTCACATCAAGACAAAGGCGAGGAGAGGAGTTTTAAAGTGTAATAGGCAAATCCTCATTTTCCTCTGCCTCAGTGCCTCTGTAGCATTCCAGGCTCTGACTGCCTTTTACATTTATTTTAGAAATCAATACTGGATGCCGGGCGTGGTGGCGCACGCTTGTAATCCCCGCGCTTGGGAGTCTGAGACAGGAGGATTGCACTGGTTCGAAGCCAGCCTCAGCTGCTTAGTGAGGCTTTCGGCAATTTAGCAAGACCCTGTTTCCAAATAAAATATAAAAAAGGTCTGGGAATATAGCCTGGAGGTAGAAAGCCTCTGGGTTCCACCCCTAGTACCACCAAAAAAAAAAAAAAAAAAAAAATCAATACTGGAGCAATTTTCCAATTACCAGCACAAAGACCTAAGAAAAGAACAGGCCAGATAGGCTATTATAATTCAAGGTGTGGCCCACTAAGGATTTTTATCTAAGAAAGAGCAAACTTTGTAAGGTGAAGTTAAGGGGGATGACGTTTTTAGATTTTAAAACCATATTTTCCCTTTCCTTCCTGTTACAGTTGTAACGACACTGTGGGCTCTTTTCTCTATTCAACTAGAATTTGTTGAAGAGGGAAATTAAAACTAATAGACAGCTTGTGGCAGCTTTAACAATTCTTTCTTACAAGATCAGTAGGAAAATATAAAGGAAAGAGAAGAAAAAGCACTGTGCCTGGCAGGCATATTGGAGAGCCTGAAAGAACTCTGCCCACCCTCCATCCCTGGTCTTGAAATACAGATTTTTGTATTGGTATGGTCTTATCAGCATTGCCAAGTTAATGGGCTAGTAATTTTTTTTTTTTTGGCCAGGTAGTGCCTCTTTGTCTCTGGACAGTACGCTTACTAAGTGCAAGGATCGATAATCTACCTTGCTTTTACCTCTATTGTATTGGGCTGTATTTGTTGTATCAACTATGGGTGATTTGAAGCAGCACATGGGAGTTTACCCAGCCTATACCTGGGCTGGGCCACAACGAAGAAGAGGTAAACAGAGGCCCTTATTGCCTCTTTATACTTTTAGGGCTAAAGACTTCAATTGTCTCTATTGGTTTTTAAGGCTAAAAGCCTTAAGTTTCTTTATATTCATACTATACATTAATCATTAGAACGAGGGAGGGAGGGAGGGAGGGAGGGAGGGAGACAGAGACAGACAGACAGACAGACAGACAGACAGACAGACAGAGAGAGAAGACAGGGACAGGCTCTGCAGTATAACAGCTCCATTCCTCCCTGCCTGAGTGCCCACACAGCATCCAGGTTCTGACTGCTTTTTACATTTTGAAAATTAACACTGGAGCAATTTTCCAGTGCCAGCATACATCTCAATTCTTCTCCTCAATACCAAATATTTTATGTCTTCTATCCTACTTTCCTTTGAAAGAAAAAAATATATTCTCCCAATTCCCTTCACTTTGTTGCACATTACTATACTTTTCTTGAAATTCTATTAGCATATGGCAACATTTGCTTTCAAATGTGTCTAACCAGAGGAGATTACACGAATCACTACCTCCAGTATTTTCAGATATCAGATGGCTCATATCTAGAGATAAATGGTCTTCCCAGATCATCCTACTAGTAACATCTAGTCTTTCGGCTATTCCCTTGATGGAATCTCAGGTATAGTGATAAATCTCTGCTGATTGTAATTTAAATAATTAATCCAAAGCGGGGCATGGTGGCACATACTTGTAATCTCAGTAAAAGACGGAGACAAGAGGATCACAGGTTCTCAGCCAGGCTCAGCTACTTAGGCCCTTTGCAATTCAGTGAGACCCTGTTTCAAAATTAAAAAATAAAATATGGGGATGAGGGTGTGAATCAGAGGTAGAATGCCCAGGGGTTTAACCACCAATTCCCTCCCCCAAAATAGTTAATCCACTCTACATTTTAAAAAAAGCATACAATTTAGCTTATCAAGTACTGTCACCCTGCATACTAATGTTAATAATTTATTGTTGTAAGGATTATCCTAATATCTGTCTTCTATTTTTATATACTTGCAGAGCCATCTCTAAACCAAACATTATGTTTTTCCTTTAGGTGTCTGATGGTCCTGGACTTGAAAACATCAACAGGAACAGGCTTAGTTTTATGGCATCTTATAAAGACTTTGTTGGAGAGGGGTTTTGGACATCTGTGAGTGTAAAACAGAAGTGTCATTATAATTATAAGGTAATTATGTGGGGGTCTTTAAAACAACCCAAAGAGGAGTATTATTATTATTATTATTATTATTATTATTATTATTATTTCTTCTTCTTCTTCTTCTTCTTCTTCTTCTTCTTCTTCTCCTTCTTCTCCTTCTTCTCCTCCTCCTCCTCCTCCTCCTCCTCCTCCTCCTCCTCCTCCTCCTCCTCCTCCTTTGTGGTACTGGGGTTCCTGGAAGCCCTTCTACCTCCGGGCTACACTCCCAGACTTATTTTATTTTATTTTATTTTATTTTTTTTTTTTGAACGTAACTCAGTAAGGTACTTTACTTCTATACAGAAGGGTGCATGAACACTGTAAGTTGGGACAAGCACACAGCCAAAGTAGCCTGCACTTTCTTTTATCCCCCTAATGTATACCCCACTGTGTCATCCCCACTGGCTGGGGTGAGACCTCACAGTCTAATCCAGTTGGTTAGTTTCCCAATGGCAAGCTTTTTCTCTAGAACAAAAAAGAAACCTATACCTCCTATAGCAGATCATATAGACACATGTACCAAGTTACAAAATAAATTCCTAAACAATTGTTACAATGTAAAGTTTTTTTTTGTTTTGTTTTTGGTGGTACTGGGGGTGGAAGCCAGAGGCCTTCTACCTCTGGGCTATACTCCCAGACCTATTTTATATTTTTATTTGGAAACAGGGTCTCACTAAGTTGCTAAGAGCCTCACTAAGTAGCTGAGGCTGGCTTCGAACCTATGCAATCCTCCTGTCTCAGCCTCCCAAGCGCAGGGATTGCAAGTGTGAGCCAACACGCCCGGCTCAATGTAAAGTTTTAATCCAATGTGCATCTGTACACGTGGACCAACTGAAGACTTTGACACATTATCTTTTAGTCAAGGTTTCTCCCCAGTGTTTTTTCATATCTGTGAATTCATCTGAGATTGCCAGGGGCATTACCCCCAAACTTTACATTGATAGGATGTGCATTCTTGTGTGATAGCAAACCCTTCACTATCACACAGTGTATATTTGAAATTCTTTTGTGTGAGTCCTTCCATGTCTGTACAAAGCACTGCATAGTGTGAAGGCTTTCCCACATTGCTTACATACATAAGGCATCTCATCAGTGTGAATCCTTTCATGTTTTCTCAGAGAACTATGATCACAGAAGGCTTTCCCACCTTGCTTACTTACATGTATAGGGCTTCTCACCAGGGTGAATTCACTCATGTATCTGAAGGAAACCAGAACTAAAAGCTTAACCACAGCGTTTGCATTCATAGGGTTTCTCTCCTTTCATGTCTTCTCAGAGAACTCTGATCACAGAAGGCTTTCCCACACTGCGTACATACATAGGGCTTCTCACCAGTGTGAGTTCGCTCATGTATCTGAAGGTAACTGGCAGAAGTAAAGGCTTTACCACAGCGCTTGCATTCATAGGGTTTCTCTCCAGTATGACTCCTTTCATGTTTTGTCAGAGAACTATGGTAACTGAAGGCTTTCCCACATTGCTTACATTCATAGGGCTTCTCACCACTGTGAGTTTGCTCATGTACCTGAAAGGAACTGGAAGAACTAAAGGCTTTACCACAGTGCTTGCATTCATAGGGTTTCTCTCCAGTGTGACTCCTTTCATGGTTTGTCAGAGAACTATGGTAAGAGAAGGCTTTCCCACATTGCTTACATTCATAGGGTTTCTCTCCAGTGTGACTCCTTTCGTGTTTTGTCAGAGAACTATGGTAACAGAAGGCTTTCCCACATTGCTTACATTCATGGGGTTTCTCTCCAGTGTGATTCCTTTTTTCATGTTTTCTCAGAGAAGTCTGAGAACAGAAGGCTTTCCCACACTGCTTACATACAGAGGGCTTCTTACCAGTGTGAATTTGTTCATGTATTTGAAGGTAACTGGCAGAAGTAAAGGCTTTACCACACTGCTTACATTCATAGGGTTTCTCTCCAGTGTGACTCATTTCATGTTTCATCAGAGAAGTACGATAGCGGAAGGCTTTCCCACATTGCTTACATACATAGGGCTTCTCACCAGTGTGAATTCGCTCATGTACATGAAGGGAACCAGAAGAACTAAAGGCTTTACCACAGCGCTTGCATTCATAGGGTTTCTCTCCAGAGTGACTCCTTTTATGTTTTCTCAGAGAACTATGATCATAATAGGCTTTCCCGCATTCCTTACATACATAGGGCTTCTCACCAGTGTGAATTCGCTTATGTATCAGAAGGGAACCGGAAGAAGTAAAGGCTTTCCCACAGTGCTTGCATGCATAGGGTTTCTCTCCAGTGTGAATCCTTTCATGTTTTCTCAGAGAACCATGATCATAATAGGTCTTCCCGCATTCCTTACATACATAGGGTATCTCACCAGTGTGAATTCGCTCATGTGTCTGAAAGGAACTGAAGGAACTAAAGGCCTTCCCACAGTACTTACACACATAGGGTTTCTCTCCAGTGTGAATCCTTTTATGTTTTGTCAGAGAACTACGATAATAGAAGGCTTTCCCACACTGCGTACATACATAGGGCTTCTCTCCAGTGTGAATCCGCTCATGTTTCTGAAAGCTACTCAAAAAATTAAAGGATTTCCCACACTGCTTACATACATAGGGTTTCTCTCTACTGTGAGTCTGTTCATGTGTTCGAAGAACACAAGAACAAAAGGCTTTCCTACGATGCTTACATACATAGGGTTTCTCTCCACTGTGAGTTCTGTTATGTCTTAACAAGCAACTGTTATCTGCAAAGGCTTTCCCACACTGCTTACACACATAGGGCTTCTCACTCCATTGTTCCTTACGTTTATCAGATCTCTCTCGATATCTCAAATGCGCACATGGTTTCAGTGCAGACTGAGCTCTGTGAGGCTCATTTAAGGATGAATAACCACTAAGAACTTCTCCACACATAGGACTTTCACCTGGTTTAACTCCAGGATGAGTTTTCTTCTTGGGAATGAGATCCGTAGACCAGCTAAAGGTGATTCCACATGCACTGCCAAGTTTATGTTCAAAGAATCTCTCTATCTCTTGACTTCTTAGTTTGCTCATGGAATCTTTGTAGTCATCTTTAGTGTTCTGCTCTTCCTGTTCTTTGCCTACACAGGCCAGGTTCCTCAAGGTTTCCTGCATCACATCTCGGTACAGCTCCTTTTGGGATAGATTCAGCAAAGGCCACTCCTCCGGGGTGAAGGTCACAGCCACATCCTCAAAAGTTACCGACTCCATTTCGCCGCTTCCCGGAGCTCGACGCACAAGTCCCGCGGATCGGGGTCTCTCTCAGCAACTGAAACCCAGGCAGAGATACGGGTAGCGCCAGAGTTTAAGTTCCGGTAACGGGGGTCTGCCTTATTTTATACATTTTATTTGTAAATAGGATCTCTTAAGCTAGCGCAGCTAGCTTCAAACCTGCACGATCCTCCTGTCTCCGCCTCCCAAGCATGGGGATTACAAGCGTGTGCCACCACGCCCGGCTAAAAACAAATTTGTATAAAATTATTTTACTGTTAAGTCGAAGCTCCCCAGGGTTACCCTTAGGGCCTTTGTGAGGCTTTTCCTTAATGACTTGTGCCATTCACCAGGATAGGTCATGGTCTTGCTCACCATTTGGATTCTCTTGAAGCATCAGGGACATTTCCCTCTCCAAGAACCCTTCATTTTTGCAGAATATGTGCTGGTGACTCTCAGTCTCTGGGGCCTTCGTGATCCCACTGTTTTTGAAGATCAGATGATGTACCACAGTCGAGGGCTCTTACAGAAGTCCTGTCATCCCCGTGGTCCTACTTGAACTTAGAGGGCAAGGGCCAAAATATTGTCTCTTCTTTCAATGCACTTTCATTTTCTGATTATTCTCTAAGACTCAACTGTTGAATACCCAGAAGATTAGTCTCACTAGTCCTTTTAAGCTGCCTTTCAGGTGATAGCTATCATCTCAAAACACTGTTTGGGAGTTGTACTTTTGTTAAATGTTAACAGACAACAGTTTTATAATAAAAATACAAGACAAAATTATCAGAAATAAAACATCCCTTTTGGATCTTTGCATAAAGAAGATTTTATATATATCTATATTTTATTCATGCACTATAGTCTCACATCATAATGTGGACCATGTTGATAATGGCATATATTTACACAGTACTTGGTGCCCTCCCCTCCACTTCACATTTTCCCTTTCTCCCAATACTGAGTGTCCACGTTAACAGTGTTTTTTTTTCACATGTATACACATATTCAAATGTGCCTTTTCCATTAATAAACCTCAGCCTTTCTCCTCCCCTACCCCTCCTTTCTGGATTTGCTGTGGTTTTCCCTTCATTATCTGGAGTCCTTCTGGTACCCCTAATACTCCCTAGTTTGGGCATATTAGAGAAAACGTATGTCCCTTCTCTTTCTCTGCTTGGCTAATCTCACTTAACATAATGTTCTCCAGGTCTTTCCATCTTCTTCTGAGTGACCTGATTTTGTTCTTTATTTCTGAGTAGCATTCCATTGTGTGTATTTCCCATAATTTTGCAATCCATTTATCTATTGATGGAGACCTAGGTTGGTTCTATATTTTGGCTATTGCAAATTGTGCTGGTTCTATATTTTGGCTATTACGAATTGTGCTGCTATGATCATGGGTATGCATATGTTACTGTAGTTCTCTGAATCAACCTCTTTGGAAAGATACCCAGAAGTGCTATAGCTGGATAGTATGGTGGATCCATTCCAAGTTTTCTAAGGAATCTCCGCACTGATCTCCATAGAGTCTGCACTAGTTTGCACTCCCAACCAACAATATAAGAGTTCCTGTTTCCCTACATCCTTGCCAGTATTTGTTGCTATTTGACTTCTTTATGCTTGCCACTCTGATTGGAGTTAGATGGAATATCAGTATAGTTTTGATTTGCATCTCCCTGATTGCTAATAGTGTTGAACATTTTTTCATGTATCTATTGGCCATTTGTATCTCTTCTTTTGTGAAGTGTCTATTAAATTCAGTTGCCCATTTCTTAATTGGGATATTGGTTTTGGTACTGTAGTCTTTTGAGCTCTTTGTATATTCTGAATATTAGCCCTCTATCAGAGTAGTAGCTGGTAAATATCTTCCCTCATCCTGTAGGCTTTCTCTTTAGATTCCTGATGGTTTCTTTTGATGAGCAGAAACTTTTTAGTTTGATGCCATACCACTTGTTAATTCTTGCTTTAATTTCCCACGCTTTGGAGGTCTTGTTTAGAAAGTTACTACCTGTGCCTATACGTTGGAGTGTTGAACCTCTGCCCTCCTCTAATAGCTTCACAGTCTCTGGTCTAATTTCCAAGCCTTTGATCCATCTTGAGTTGATTCCTATGCATGGTGAGAGGTAAAGATTTAGTTCCATCTTTCTACAAATGGATAGCCAGTTCTCCCAACAGCATTTGTTGAAAAGGCTGTCTTTTCTCCAGCATATGAATTTGGCCCCTTTGTCAAAGATCAATTGATTATAAGTGTATGGGTTTGTTTCTGTATCTTCTATTCTCTTCCATTGGTCTGTGTGCCTGTTACTGTGCCAGTACCTTGCTGTTTTAACTAATATTGCTCTGTAATATAATTTGAAGTCAGGGATTGTGATTCTTCCTGCATGGTTTTTTATTGCTGAGAATTCTTTGGCTATTCTGGGTTTTTTCTCTTCATATGAAATTCATGACTGATTTTTCTAGGTCTATGAAAATGTAGTTGGTATTTTGATAGGAATCACATTTAATCTGTAAATCACTTTTGGCAGAATGGCCATGTTGATGATATTTATTTTGCCTATCCATGAGCAAGGGAGATCTTTCCAACTTCCAAGGTCTTTAATTTCTTTCTTTAATGTTTTCATTGTAGAGGTCTTTTATGTCTTTAGTTAGGTTTATTCCTAGGAATTTTATTGGTTTTGAGGTTATTGTAAATGGAATTGTTTTTTTTATTTCTTTCTTCATGGATTTATTGTTGGCATATAGAAAAGCAACTGATTTCTTTAGGTTGATTTTGTATCCTGACACTTTGCTGAATTGATTAATCAAGTTCAGTAGTCTTTTAATTTAGTTTTTGGGGTCTTCTAAATATAGGATTATGTCATCTGCAAACAAAGATAATTTTAATTCCTATTTTTCTATTTGAATTCCTTTGATTTCCTTCTCTTGTCTTATTGCTGTGACAAGAGTTTTGAGGACTATATTGAAAAGGAGTGCTGATCGTGGGCATTATTGTCTTTTTCCTGATTTTAGAGGAAATTCTTGCAGTTTTTCCCATTCAATATGATGTTGGGGTTTTTTTTGTATATTGCCTTAATGATGTTGAGATACATCCCTTCTATTCCAATTTTTTGCAGTGTTTTTTAACATGAGTGGGTGTTGGATTATGTCAAATGCCTTTTCAGCATCTATTGATATGATCATATGGTTTTTATTCTCAGTTCTATTTATGTGGTGAATAGCATGTATTGATTTGCTTATGTTGAACCAGCCTTGTTTTTCTGGGGTAAAACCAACTTGGTCATGGTATACAGTTCTCTTCATATGGTTTTGACTGTGTATAACTAGTATTTTGTTTAGAATTTTTGCATCTATGTTCATCAAAGATATTGGTCTGTCATTTTATTTTCTTGAGGTATCTTTATTTGGTTCTATTATTAATGTGATACTGGCCTCGTAGAAGGAGTTTGGAAGAATCCCATCTCTTTTAATTTCCTGGAACAAGTTGTGAAGTATTGGGATTAGTTCTTCTCTGAAAGTTTTGTAGAATTCAGCTAGAAACCCATCTGGGCCTGGGCTTTCCTTTGATAGCAGAATTTTTATTGTTTTTTCTATTTCTTTGCTTGCTATTGGTTGGTTTAGGCTTGCTATGTCCTCTTGGTTCAGTTTAGATAGATTATATGTCCTTAGAAATCTATTGATTTTTTTCATTTTTTTTTCAGTCAGTCTATAGGAGTATAAATTTCCAAAATAGTTTCTGATAATCCTTTGAATTTCTCCACTGTCTGTGGTGATGTCTCCTTTTTTGTTTCTGATTTTAATGATTTGAGTTGATTCTCTCTTTTGGTTAGGTTGGTCAGAGGTTTGTCAATTTTATTAATCTTTTCAAATAACCAGCTTTTTGTTTTGTTGGTCCTTTGTATTTTTTTCTATATTTCATTTATTTCTGCTCTGATTTTAATTATTTTCTGTTTTTTTTTTTTCTGGCTTTAGGATTAGACTGTTGCAGTTTTTTTTTTCTAGATCCTTCAGATGTGTCATTAGGTTGTTTACTTGATGACTCTCTGTTCTTATGTGGGCACTCAATGCTATAAACTTTCCTCTTGACACTGCCTTCAAAGTGTCCCATAGATTTTGGTATGTTGTATCTTCATTTTCATTTAATTCCAAGAATTTTTTTATTTCTCTCCTTATTTCTGATCTTACCCATTCCTCATTTAATAGTGTATCATTCAATCTCCATGTATTTAAATAGTTTCTTTTTGACCTTCCTGTTGTTGATTTCTACTTTCATTCCATTTTGATCTGAAAAGGTACAAGGAATTATATTACATCTTTTGAATTTGCTGCTGCTTACTTTGTGACCCAGGATGTGATCTATTTTGGAGAAGGTACCATAGACAGCTGGAAGAATGTGTATTCTGCTGTTCCTGGTTGAAATATTCTGTATATGCCTATTAGGTTCATTTGGTTATAGTTTTCTTAGTTCTGAAGATTCTTTTGCTAATCTTGTGCCTTGAAGATCAATTTAGTGGTGTGAGTGGTGTGTTGAAGTCTCCCAATATCATTGTATTTGGGACTATTTGAGCTTTGATGTCCTGAAGGGTTTGTTTTACAAATGTGGGTGCCCCCATATTTGGGGCATAAACATTTACTATCACTATATCTTCTTACTGAATTGTTCCCTTTAATAATAGGAAGTGCCCTGCTTTGACTTTTCTAATGTGTTTTAGCTTAAAGTTTGTTTTATTGGATATCAGCATTGCTAATCCTGCTCGTTTTTGGTCTCCATTGGCATGATATATCTTTTTCCATCCTTTAATTTTTAGCCTATGAATATTTTTGTTTGTGAGGTGAGTTTCTTGCATATTTGGATTATGTTTTTTCATCCACATTGTCTGTCTATGTCTTTTAACTGGCGCGATAATTCTTTTGATGTTCAGTGTTATTGTTGAGATATGATTTTTGCTTCCTGTCATTTTGTGTTCTATATTCTGTTGGATATAATGTTATTTCTTCTTTGCTTAATTGCCCCACTGAATGAATTCATCTTTTCTCTGGTTCTTAAATTTGCTTCTTTATGATTTATTTACTTCTTTTCTCTAGTGCTGGCTTAGTATTCATGAATTTTTGAGATTTTGCTTATCTTGAAATACTTTTATTTCTCCATAGATTTTGAAGAATAACCTTGTTGGATATAGCAGTTTGGGTTGGAAGTTGTTTCCTTCTAGGGTCTGGATTACATCATATCAGTCTCTCCTGGCATTCATGATTTATCTTTAAAGTCTGAAGTGATTTTTATTGTTTTTCCCCTGAATGTCACCTGTTCTTTTGTTCTCACTGCTTTTAAGATTTTTTTCCCTTAGCCTCTATGTTGGTCATTTTGATTATTACATGGGGTGAGGAGGCCCTTCTTTGATCTTAACAGTATTTTGTATGTCTCCTGTATGTGGATGTCCAAGTCTCTTTCCATGTTTGGAAAATTCTATGAAAATATTTCTCTGAAGAGATTATAGATATCCTTGGTCTGTGCCTCTATCCTTCTTCAATGCCTTTTATCTGTAAGTTGGGACACTTCATATTGTCCCATAGTTGTTGGATGTTTAGTTTCTGTTGTTGTAATGTCTTCTGTATACTGTTGACTGCGCTTTCAGTTTTGAATGAACTTTCTTCTAACAGTGATATTCTGTTTCCCACTTTGTCTAAACACCCAGAATTTCTTTCTATTGCTGTCTTCGTTTCATTTATTCACTCTTTCATTTCATTCCAGGCCTCTTTCTGATTCTTTCTTAGTGTCTCCATTTCCTCTTTCATTTCCTGTATACTTACTGTGAGGCCTTTTATCATATTGAAGATCAGGATTTTGAATTCTCCTTCTTGCATTTCTTATAGGTCAGTATTCGTGATTTCCCTTATTTCCTCACTGTTCCTCATTCTCATATTTTCAGAATTCTCCGGTTTGTGTTTCTGTTGTCTTGGCATCTTCTTTATTTTTGTGTGTGAGTCATTGTTGATACATGCTGTTTCAGATCACTATTGGGAGAGATGGTTACAGCTATTTCTCACACTTAGATATTAACCCTAAAAACTGTGCCTACTATCACTCTGCTTGCTGTTATGGTGGTGTTGGTGGGTTTCAAGTGTTAAGGTCAAGTGTTCTGTCTTCCACTACCTTTATAAAAAGTCATCTCAGTGGTGTTTATTGACTCATCGTTCTTTCCTGTGGATCACCAGCATGTTCATGCATGAGTAACTAGTTTTGTTTTCAATGGTGATGGTTAGGTGGGGAGGAGCTGGGGTGATGGGTACAGGAGTAGGGAAAAGTATAGGATATGTATAAGTTGATTAAGAATTTAAGTATAGTAAGGTAGTGTTTGAGATGAGAGATAGTGATATAGTAGGATTCTTATAGTTGGTGTTATGGTGAAAACTTTTACAATGCCCTTGTTGGGCTCTAAAACTGTTACAGTGTGAGATGTAGCCACGGGTTCTTGTTCTTAGCTATCTTAGATAAGAATAGCCCAAGCTTTTTTATTTTTGCTGTAAGGTTAAGCAATTTTATTATTACAAAGACAGAAAGATAGGACAGAGTTAAAGCACTGCATTAAAAGAATAAATGCAGTGGAGCAACTTGAAAATAAATTACTGAGGTTTTTGGATACAGAACAGATTTTTTGGGGGATGGGGGTTGGTGGTACTAGGGTTCCTGGAAACCCTTCTACTTCCGGGTTACACTCCCAGACCTATTTTTATACTTTTAAAATTTGGAAACAGGGTTTCTTAAGCCAGCACGGCTGGCTTCGAACGTGCGCGATTCTTCTGTCTCCACCTCCCAAGCATGGAGATTATAAGCGTGTGCCACCACACCTGGCTCCGGAACAGTTTTTATAAAGATTTTTATCCCATATCTTTGCTTAATCAATCATCTTTTGACTTGACTAGATCCGCCCCTTCTCCAGGGCAAATCTTTTGATGTAGGGATTCACTATCTTACATCCTGTCTGACCAAAAGTCTTCTTCTTATAGGTGTAAGCTCAAGTCTTTAAGACCCCAAAAGGTGTTACTTCAATAAGGATTATTGAAGTCAGGTATCTCTTGAAGGCTTGTGGCCCATCCTCCCACATCCTAGTCTGTTTGCTAGAAGTTATCTACAACTTATCTTTAATATGCAAAAGGCCCTGCTCCCTCTATTTTTTTACTAATCACTCTTGGTGCAGGGAACTCTGCAGGGTTCCTTCCCTGTCTGAGTACCTGCCTACACCCAAGCTCTGGCTTTCTAACCCAAAGCTATTTTCTTTTCTCTTCTTTTCCTTTTTTTTTTTTTTTTTTTAGTGGCACTGGGGATAGTACCCAGGGGCATTCTACCTCTGAGCTATGCCCCCAGACCTATTTTTTATTTTTTATTTATTTTTTTCCAAGTCAAGCAGGAGCTCGTTTATTCTTCTTCAAGCAACATATATATATAGTACAAAACCACAAGGGGAATTTCCAATGAGGAAATAGCCTATCGGGATAAAGGTCACCTCTTCACGGACCCAGCATGTAGCTCGCAGCCAATCCCAGGCCAGTACACGAGCCATTCATGTGTGCGGATTATTTTTTATTTTGAAACAGGGTCTCACTGAGTTGTAGAGGGCCTCTCTAAGTAGCTGAGGCTGTCTGAAAACTGCAATCCTCCGGTCTCAGCCTCCCAAATGCTGGGATTACAAGTGCGTGCCCCCATGCCCAGCTACCAAAGCTATTTTCAAATACATTTTGAAGCCATTTCCCAATACTGTCACATTAATACCAAAGCTATTTTCAAGTACATTTTGAAGCCTTTTCCCAATACCAGCACATTCTCCCCTCTTTCTATGAACTTCCTGACACCTGTCAGGCCAAAGGTACACCTAGGTATTTTTTATGTTTACAGCTCTTATTAACAATAAATACAGGCTCAATCCCCACCAGCCTCCCCTATTTTTCCTACTTGCATATACTCATAGCAAAGGAATAAGAATGCTGAAATCTCTGTTATTAACTTCTTCAATGCTGAGAAGGGATGACTGTGGTTAACTTACTGTCCTGTGGGCCTGGGTCTCTAAATGGCACAGGGCACTGCTGCAGGTGCCAGTTTTTGGTGAGTGCATGGGCTATTAGATATTTTGCTTCATCCCTGAATTATGGTGCTGGTCACTTAAGACATTGGGCTTCTGCTGCCGACACTGCACTTCAAGTCCTTGGTTTACTTGCCAGAATTTCTTAGGGCTGCGGAGCCAGCAGTCGTGGTTCCGGCTGGTGGCCTGAGAGGGCACCGGCCTCCACACCAGGTCAGTCGTGCTCTCAAGTTCTTTGCTGTTGGTCTCGCACCTGACTATTGAAGTTTATTCCGCTGTGGTTCCCTTTTTTGTGTTTTTGTTCATATGTGTCTTCACTGTTTTGATTTTCTTGTCAAGTAGCTGCCTTCTCTGTAGTTGATTTTTGTTTGTTACAGCTACTGAGATGTGCTGTGTCCTACAGTCATCATTTTCTTCCTCTCAAAGATATTTTTGAAAAACAAATATATTTAACTTACAAAGAATCCAATAATCATTAACATCACAGTTGCATAGAAGCTGGCATATAGGTTAGCTTTTACTATTGGAATGAAAATTAGAATGGTTCAGTAATATGACTATAATTATAATTCTATGTAGGCTAACAACAGCACTGACAAAAATCAAAGAATGACTCTGGACCTTTTTAAAGTTTAGAGAACAGTGTTAATAATAACCAATATGCTTATTACACAATGAATAGTAATAAAACGATTTTCCTGTCAAAGGTCTAGAAACAATGCACAATACATAAAAGATCACTACTGGTTACCTTGCATGTATATGAAACCTATATATCCTTAACTTTATATGCTTTTGTGAAATATTGAGGTAAACCTCATATATACTGTGCATTTAACCTTCAGATATATAAATGTCTATAGTCCCCCAAATATAGGGTGTCAAATAAACAGTAGTAACCCAAATTAATAGTTGTTCATTTAGATAGAGTTATATAGTATTTATTTATTTATTTATTTATTTATTTATTTATTTATTTATTTATGTGGTACTGGGGTTCCTGGAAGCCCTTCTACCTCCGGGCTACACTCCCAGACCTATTTTTTTAAAAATATTTTTTATTTGGAAACAGGGTCTCTTAAACCAGCGCGGCTGGCTCCGAACCAGCGTGATCCTCCTGTCTCCACCTCCCAAGAGTGGGGATTACAAGTGTGCGCCACCATGCCCAGCTTAGAGTTATATAGTATATTTGACACCCTATATGTCTGGAACTATAGATGTGTATAATTCTGAGGGCTAAATAGTCTGTGTATCTGAAGTTTATCTAAATGTTTCATAAAAGCTTATAAAGTTAAGATATGTGTTCCATATACATATGAGGTCATCAAAAAGTAATCTCTTTATGCAACGTTCACTTATCAGAACCATAGTATTATAAAATGGTTAATGAAGTTATTTAAGCTTCTGCCATTTACATGTTTAGCGCTATTCAAACATCCTTCACTTAAGACCTGGTTTATATCTGTTTGCTTTGAAAGAATAAATGTTTTATTATTGTATAAGAAAGATAAAATTGTCCATAAGATTATGAGACTATTTATGATCATTAACACTGTTCTTTAAACTTATAAAATGTCTAGAGCTATTCTTTGATTTTTATGTCAATGCTGTTAACCTACATAAAGCTGTAATTATAATTATCTTACTGAGTAGTGAATTCTAAATTTCACTCCCATAGTAAAAGTCAAGTTAACATGTATGCAGCTGTGATGTTAATTATCACTGACTAAGTTAAGTATATTTGTTTCCCTAGGTTTATTCTAAAATACAAAGCTTGAGAACACATTTTTCCAATCTGGTGTCCTCTAAACAAAAACTGTTAATAGTAGTAGTTTTTTTTTTTAAATAAAAGACTTTATTTTTCAGAGTCATTTTAGGTACACAAAAGAATTAAAGGGAAGAAACAGCAATTTCCCATCTACCCTCTGCCCCGCCCTGGCCTCTCCATGATCAACATCTCCACATAAGAATAGGGTCTTATGTTACAACTGATAAAACTACATTAAATTGACACAATATTTTAATGTCAATTTTTTTGTGTGATACTGGGGATAGAACCCAGGGGCCTTCTACCTCCGAGTTACACCCCTGGTCTATTTTATATTTTATTTGGAAACAGGGTCTCACTTAGTTTCTGAGAGCTTCACTAAGTAGCTGAGGCTGGCTTCGAACCTGCGCGATCCTCTTTCTCAGCCTCCTAAGTACTTTTTACAAGTACTTGCATGATTACAAGCATGAGCCACCACGCCAGGCTTAATGTCAATTTATTTATTTATTTATTTATTTATTTATTTATTTATTTATTTATTTATTTATTTTGGTGCTACTGGGGTTCCTGGAAGCCCTCTACCTCCGGGCTACAATCCCAGACCTATTTTTACATTTTTATTTGGAAACAGGGTCTCCTAAGCCAGTGCGCACGGCTGGCTTCGAACCTGCCCTATCCTCCTGTCTCTGCCTCCCAAGCTTGGGGATTACAAGCGTGCGCCACCACGCCCGGCTTAATGTCAATTTAATATAAGCTCAACAGTTATAACAAACATGGACATTATCTGTTATCACAACATTAAATAGGCATTATCACCTCAAACTCATAGATTATGTTAAGATCCACTCATAGTACATAAGTAGTAGTTTTTTGAGGGAAGTTTGTGTATATATGTGTGTTTCAAAATTGTATTATGACCACTGCTAATGTTCAGCATGACAGAACTCTGGTGTCATTGTGAAACATTCCTGTGGAAATGCCAACTGGAAATGTACCAGCAGGATCTTTGGCACCTCCAGGGCCTCTTCTCCCCCATGGCCACACCAATTCTGGCCTGTGACTCTCCCACAGGAAACAAAACTTTTCCTAACTTTTGTTTAGCTGCTCATTAGGTTTATCGCACTAATTGCCAAAGTTGTCAGTAGTCACCTGAAGTGGCTGATGTGATCTGCACTGGGGACAGAGTTCCCTGCTCAGTGGAGACGTCCCAGGCTCTCCAGGCAGATGGGGGGCCTGGTGATGGTGTCTCTGTGGAGAGCAGGTGTGGGGACCTACCCTATAACTATGGACTCAAGGTCTTGGGTCCATCTTGAGTGACACTTCCCTGCACAGAGCTCCATGGCCAGGCCCAGCCAGGTGAGTGCTTCCCTGGGTTACACCCCAGGGAGAAGGGCAGCAGAGGGACATCCACAGGAGCAGCTCAGAGCTGTGGCTGAGCTGTGGCTCTGTCTAGGTGCCCTCCCCATTGTGTGGTCCCCTGTCCTTGCTGGAGAACTCCCCTAACTCTGGACTTTGGCTTAGAAGTCATTTATCCTTTCTCACCTGAGAGTGACTCCTGGATCCAAATTCATATTTGAGATAGCTGGGCACAGTGGCACATGCCTGCAATCAGTACTTGGGAGGCTGACACTGGAGGACTGCAGGGTCAATTCCAGCCTGAGCAATGCAGCAAGTCTCTCAGTAACCTAGCTAAACAAAGGAGAGGGCTTGAGGTGTTGCTCTAAGATTCCCTGGGTTCAATTCCCAGTATCAAAAATTAATATTGACTCTGGAAGGCTTTAGGGTTTTGTGTTTGGGTTTTGGGTATTAGGGATAAAACCAAGGAGTGGTTTACTTCCAAGTTGCACCCTTATCCCTTTTAATTTTGAAAAAGTATCTCCTAAGTTTCCCAGGTCTTGTTGATTTTTTTTTTTTTTGGTGGGTTTGGGGATGGAACCAGGGGCATTCGACCTCCGAGCTACACCCCCTGCCCTATTTTTTATTCTTTAATTTTTAAACAGGGTCTCACTAAGTTGCGGAGGGCCTCACTAAGTAGCAGAGGCTGTCCACAAACCACGATCCTCATGTCTCAGCCTCCTGAATGCTGGGATTACAAGCGTGGACCACCATGCCCCACTCTTCTTGAATTTCTGAGACTGCCTCAACCTGCATTTCTCTTGTGTCTGCCTTCCAAGTACTGTGATTACAGGGATACTACTGTGCCTGGCTTGGTAGTGATAATCTTTCCCCCAAAGAATGCCTGAATCCCCTTTCAGTGAATATTCTATAATATGCAAGTGTGTGGATATATTGCTCTTATTTTTATCTAACTGATTGGAAATGGGCCCCTCTATTTTTACTGGGGATTGATCCCAGGGACATTCTGCCTTTGGGCTACACCCCCAGTCCTTTTCATTTTTTATTTTGAAGAAGGTCTCACTAACCTGCTGGGGCTGTCCTGGAACCTATGATCCTCCTGTCCAGACTCTCAAGTACTTGCACCACCTGATATAAAAAATAGGAAGAGAGCTGGGTCATCACTGGCCCACCCCTCACTACAGCTTCTCTGATGTACTCTTGTGTCTTTTTCAGAATGAAGGCCTGAGAACCCCTGGGGAAATCGCTCTGAATGCCCTCTTTCTTTTGCAGGTAGGGGTTGGGACACTTGCCAACATCATCATCTTCTCCCAGAATGTTTCCCCAGCCTTGCTGGGCCTCAGACTGCAGCCCACACAGGTGATCTTCACCCACATGGCTGTGGCCAACTCCTCACTTCTCCTGTCCACTGCACTCCCTCACGTGATGGTGGCCTTTGGTCTCAGGAACCCGCTGTCCAGTCTTGGGTGCAAGCTGGTGTATTACATCCGCCTGGTGGCTCGCAGCACATGCCTGTCCTCCACCTGTGTCCTGAGCACCTACCGCTTCCTCACTCTGGTTCCTAGGACCCCAGGCTGGGCAGGACTTAGAGGTGAAATCCACAAGGCCATTGGTTCTTCGTGATGCACCTGCTGGCTGTTGGCTGTCTTGTTGAATATCTACATTCCTGTGAAGGTGGCTGGTCCACAGATCACAAACAACATTACCGACACCCAAGGCAAGTGGTTCTGCTCATACTCTGGTCACATTGCAGGCCTGTCCTTCCTGCGGCTTGCCCACGATGCCATGTTCATTGGCCTCATGGTGGGGACCAGCAGTTCCTTGGTGCTTCTCCTGCAAAGACACCGCCAGAGACTGCAGCACATCCACAGCCCCAAGCAGCACAAAGGCCGCCCCGAGGCCAGAGCGGCACACACTGTCCTGATGCTGGTGCTCACCTTCTTCTGCTGTTACCTGGCGAACGCAGTTTTAGCTTTTCATATTACTCCAGTTTTTGCATCTCATCTCTTGTGGCTGGAGATCTCTGATGTTCTGGTTGTGTGTTTTCCCACCGTGTGCCCCTTATTGTTGATGCTTAGGGATCCTAGGACTCTTGGTCTCTGCTCCTTCAAAGAATGCAAGAAGAAAAACAAAGAGGAAAAGTAGTAGATTGAACAGACAGACAGCACAGTCCCCAGCTTTCATTTTCAGTCACTAAACTAAAAGTCCAAAATGCGACTCCATAGATGCCAGGCCCTGCAGCCTGAGCAAGACCACACCAGCAGTCCAAAAGCGACAGTCACTGAGGATTCACCCTACAGACCCACCACGAGGCTTTCAGGAAGCATCCAGCCCACATTTTTCTCCTGCTTCATATAGCACCGTGGAAAAGTGAGTGAGCCAAATGTATAAAATAACATGGAAGATAATTTGTTCATCTTCAGGTTTTCTTGTCTTCATCTGTGCGATAAAATCTGTACCTAACCTGGACGAAAATTTATCTGGACCAATATAGAATTTTATACCAACTCACAAAAGGTATTAACCATATCTCCAATGTGAAACTTGTATTTTCAATAATGTCATGGGTTATTTTTGAGGTTATTGTTTTTTCTATAGATGATAAAATTACCCAATAAAACATCAGTATCATATTGGCTTGATAAGATCATTGTGGGATTATGTCCAAGTGATAATAAATGGTTTTTGTGTGTATGGTACAGGAGATGGAACCCAGATTTATTCTACTTCTGAGCTGCACCTCCAGCTCTATTTTTATTTTTATCTTGAAACAGGGTCTTGCTAGTTTGATGAGATTCTCCCTACTTGATAATGTTGTTGCAAACCTGAGATTTCCTGTCTCAGCCTCACAAGTACCAGGAATACAGGCATGTGCCTCCACGCCCAACAAATCAATAATTACTGAATAGAGTATATATGGCTAATATACTATTATAAATCCATCTTCTACAGATAGCATCACTATTTTTTTTTTGTACTAGCGATTGAACCCAGGAGCATTCTCCCTCTAAGCTACACTCCCAGCTCTATATTTTATTTTTAATTTTTTTTGTGTGTGGTACTAGGATGGAACCCAGGGTCTTTCTACTGCCAGGCTACACTCCCAGACCTATTTTATACTTTATTTGGAAACAGGGTCTCACTAAGTTGCTGAGAGCCTCACTATGTAGCTGAGGCTGGCTTCGAACCTGTGCGATCCTCCTGTCTCAGCCTTCCTAGTGCTGGGATTACAATCATGCTCCACCACACCTGGGTTATTTTTAGTTTTGAGATGGGTCTTGCTAAAATGCTGAGTGTCTCACTATGTTGCTGAGGCTGGCATGGGCCCTGTGATCCTCCTCTCTCAGCCACCCAACTGCTGGGATTATAGGTCTGCACCATCGAGCCTGGCTCAACAGTGATTTTCAACAATTCAAGAGAAAAGACCAAGAGTCCGAGGATCCCTTAGGATCAACAGTAAGGGGCATACAGTGGGGAAACACGCAACCAGAACATCAGAGACCTCAAACCACAAGAGATGAGAGGATAAAGCTGATTAATATAAAAAGCCAAAACTGCATTCGCCAGGTAAAAGCAAACAAAGGCCACTACCAGCATCAGGACAGTGTGCGCTGCTCTGGCCTCGGGGCGGCCTTTGTGCTGTTTGGGGCTGTGGATGTGCTGCAGTCTCTGGTGGTGTCTGTGCAGGAGAAGCACCAAGGAGCCGCTGGTCCCCACCATGAGGCCAATTAACAGGATATCGTGAGTGAGCCGCAAAAAGACCATGACTACAACGGGACCTGAAGTCGAGCAGAACCACTTTCTTTGGGCGTCAGTTTCATTGTGTAGGTCCTGTGGACCAGCCAAATTGAAAGGGCTGTGGGCATTCAACAGGACAGCAAACAGCCAGCAGGTGCAGCAAGAAGAACCAATGGCTTTGTGGATTCTGCCTCTGAGCTCCACCCAGCCTGGGGTCCTAGGAACCAGAGTGAGGAACCAGTAGGTGCTCAGGACACAGGTGGAGGACAGGCATGTGCTGCGAGCCACCAGGCGGATGTAATACACCAGTTTGCACCCAAGGTCCGAAAAGGGGTTTCTGAGAACAAAGGCCGTCATCATGTGGGGAAGAATAGTAAACAGAAGAAGAGAGGAGTTGGCCAGGGCCATGTGGGCAAAGATCACCTGTGTGGGCTTGAGTCTGAGGCCGAGCAAGGCTGGGGAGACATTGTAGGAGAAGAGAATGATGTTGGCCAGTGTCCCAACTCCCATCTGCAAAAACAAGATGGTCTTCAGAGCCACTTCCCCGGGGGTTCTCACGACTTCAGTCTGAAAAGACACGAGAGGGCATCAGAGAAAAATGCAGTGAAGGCTGGGCCAGCAATGACTAAGCTCTCCTCTTAGATTTTATCAGAAAGTCATTTGGGCCTTTCCCCAAAGATTGAAGACACCATCATAACCCACAAGATAGCCTTTGCCTGCTGGGGATGTAGCGCACACATGTAATCCCACAACTTGCAGGGCTTACACAGGAAGATTGCAAGTTCAAGGCAAACCTCAGCAACTTAGTCAGACTAACCAATCTAGCGAGACCTTGTTTCAAAAATGAAAACCTAAAAAAGATGTGGGTATAGATCAGAGGTAGAATGCCCCTAGGTTTACTCGCCACTGTCTACACACCCACGCACATCCCTCAACCAAGAAATGAGGTTTTGATATTTATTTCTATTTAATTTGATAATTTGACTCCCATAAAAATGCAAGATCCATTACAGTAGGGACCGTGTCTGTCTTGTTCAACAGTGAGGTAACATTTGTAGTGTTAAATAAATAAGAATTTTATAAATGAATAATTGAAGAGGACACTGATACGAACATGTTGTGCCATAGTCAGAATCCATCACTCTCTTGTCTGTCATCCTGGTGAAATAACTAAAGATAATAAATGCAAAATCATGCTCAAGCTCTAAATGGCCTAACTCATTAAAATTGTAAGATAAGGCAGACACAGAGGAGCAGGCTTATGATCCAGGTACTTGGGAGGCTGAGACAGGAGGATTGGAGGTTCGGGGACATTTTATAAGTTGAAAGAACAGATATTACCACGGCAAGATAATTCGGGACTAAAAACGGACTTAGGACCGCATCTTAAGCAGCGAGCAGCAGCCACCAGAATTCTGTGTGCCCACCAGCGACCGGATCACAACTGCATAGAGACTCCCATGGATTCCTGCACCAAGTCAGGTACCTGAGGGCGCCCTGGTAAGCTGGGGTCCTAGTGTGTGCGCAGCCTCAACTCCCCAGCACGGGCTCAAGCCTCAGATCCGAGCACTCTCCTCACACAACTTGCCTGTGCCACGGTCCCCTGCTGGTAGTCAGTACCTGTACACTGCCACCCCTAAATTGGAGTCTGCTTATGTGTCTAGCCCCTGCCACCTTGCCAGAGCCTGCCTTCCAGGCTGCGAAAGCCCTGGGTGACCCGGAAATCTCCTTGGGGCACCCCCAGCTTCTACGTCCCGCGGGAGGCAGAGACCATTGCTGGACAACGCGCTCTGGACCCTTGAGCACCTACCCTGCACCCCTGGCCCACCTCTGGGTGTTCCCACCCTCCTGGTAGCCAGAGGCTTAGTGTTAAGCGAGAACACAGCTCAATACACCTTGGAAGAGCATACCAGCAGCAATAGACAGCTGCATCCACTCTCACTTGGGTCCAGTATTAGCAGCGCATCCAGCCTGCACTCTTGGAATAGGCAGAGCTCTGGCAGTAAGTGTGGGCATCCAGGAACCAGCATCCATTTGCCCAGGGTACATCTTGGGACCACACCGGCTAGCCCAGCTGGAATTTCCAGAGACACAAGAAAATCCATTGGGCCACAAAATCTGCTCAGGACCTCAGGGGGAGGTTCCAATTATATTTTGGTCATTCTCCACCCCTGCTGTAGGGAGGCACAGGCTGGAGGCTAGGGTGGTGAGTGCAGAGGTGCTGACCACAGGTTAGAATTTCGCAGAACCTGTGAATTGTACAGAATCAAATAACAGTGAAATCTGACATCCGGACACATAAACCTAAAGCAGCTAAAGGAGAGAAAGGTGTCCAAACACCCAGAGTGACTTAAGAAGATAAAAATAGAGTACAAAGAAAACTAAGAGACATTGGATGGTATTCTGAAAGCTACCAAAGCAATCAGATACGCACATATTATTTGGTCCTGACCCCATATGCGTAAATAAGGAGGACTGTTTGTTTTACTTTTAATGTGGATATTTTGTTTTATTTTGCTTTTACAGTGCTTTTGTTTTGGTAGGGTTATTGCTGTTTTATTTTTTTCTTTTAACCCACACTTCTTTTACTTTAACTTGATATATATATATATATACATACATATATATATATATATATATATATATATATATATATATACATACATACATACACACATTGGATAGTTTGCTTTATTTTTTTTATTTCACACAGCTGCTAGTTCCTTTTATTTTATTCTTGTTCTTTTTTCCTCTTTCTTCCCTTCCTTTTTTTCACTCTCCTCCTTTGATTGGTTTCCCTTCATTTTTCTTGGATTACATAATAGTCTTGGTATCTTGTGTGGATTCTTTTTTTTTTTTTATGTCTGTCTGCTCCTTCCATCATCCCTATTTACAAACCTACCCACACTAACCTACATACTTTTCTCCCCCAAAACTTTTCCCCATAATATACCTCCTGGTTTAATACTCAAAGTATCTCTTATATCCATAATTACTCTACCAACGACAAGAGTCCTAGTAGTTAACTCTCTCTCATTCCTAGCAAGTTATTACCTTATCATACTTAAAGTCTTTCTCAACCTAACATATCCTCTACCTAATCCGACTCCTTTAACAATCACCCCAGCTCCTTAAAATCACCCACCCTTAACACTGGAAAGGCTCTGCTGATTAACCAATACCCCCAAACTCCTAATATTAAGATTTGACTAAGCACAGTACTCACGAACGATGGGTAGAAATCAGAAAAACAGGACAGAGAACGCTATAAATATGAGAACCAGGAATTATGAAGAGACAGCAGAAATCACGAATACTGACCTACTAGAAATGCAAGAAGGGGAGTTCAGAATCTTGATGTTCAATATGATGAAAGGATTTAAAACAAGTATAGAGGAGGTTAAAGGTGAATTAGAAACACTAAAAAAGAATCAGAAAGAGGTCTGGAATGAAATGAAAGAGGCAATAAGTGAAATGAAGACAGCAATAGAAAGAAATTCTAGAAGATTAGATGAAATGGAAAACAGAATATCAATATTAGAAGACAGTACATCCCAAACCGAAAACACAGTCAGCGATATACAGAAATCTTTACAGCAACAAAACCTAAACATCCAGCAATTATGGGATAATATGAAGCGCCCTAATTTACGGATAATAGGCATTGAGGAAGGGATAGAGGTACAGACCAAGGGCATCTGTAATATCTTCAAGGAAATAATCTCAGAGAATTTTCCAAATATGGAAAGAGACTTCGATCTTCAAGTCCAGGAGGCATACAGAACTCCACTGAGACAGGACCAAAGAAAAACCACTCCACGCCACATAATAACCAAATTGACCAGCATAGAGGCCAAGGAAGGAATCTTAAAAACAGTGAGAACAAAAGGACGGGTGACATATAGAGGCAAAACAATAAGAATCACCCCAGACTATAAGTTTAAAGAACAGTGTTAATGATTAGAAATAGGCTTATTATCTGAAGAGCAATTATATTTTTCTTATATAATAATAAAATATTTATTTTTTCAAAGCAAACAGATACAAACCAGGTCTTAAATGACAGATTTTGAATGGTAATAAGCATATAAGTGGTAGAAATTTGAATCATTTTATTAACCATTTTATATGATTACAGTTCTGATAAAATGCACATCTCATAAAGAGATCACTCTTAGGTTACCTGACCTAAAATATTAATTTTAAAATTAATATTTTGTAAGATTTTTTATGAAACATTTAGATAAACCTCAGAAACACCGTATATTTAGCCCTCAGATGTATACACATATAAAGTTCCAGCATAGAGGGTGTCAAATATACAGTAGGAACTCAAAGTAATAGTAGTTTATTTATTTTGAGCTGTAAAGTGGTTGTTCACCAGGCTGGTATCTAGTGACCTGAATAAAATCTGACCTCCTCACGCAGCAACATCTGCACGCCAGACATGAAGAGAAACTCGTATTTTTCTTATGAGACTGTGGATGGCCTAGTTGAATTCCCTTGTGTTAGTGCTTGCTACAGCTTTTGGCACCAGACAGCTCACAAGGAATGAGGGTGAGTCTCACCCTTTATTCTGCCTGCTCCGCTTACCACTGCGGCCTCAGCGTATCAGCTGGAGGGGCAGTGGCATTGCCCTTCATGTTGGGTAGTTTGGGTCATGGATTTTTGTAATTCCAGCATCACCCTCAAGCTTTTAGCCAGACCAGATTTTAATGCCAGCTGTCACAGTAGCAGTGGGAGCTACAGCACTGCCTTTTTGGGTTCTGTTTTGTTGTTTTTGTCCTTTTCTTCTTACTTGCTCTATTTCTCCTCTTATGCATGTTAGTACTTCAGCTGCTATGCCTTGCTGGGTTTTATATTAAGAGGCACAGCCCAGACTAAGTCTAACTGTAAGACATGTGAGATTAAACTGACTGGTCTGAGCCTGTAAGAATGCCTGGCAGAAGCCCCAGAGGAAAAAGTCTGTCTTTTCACTTACCCTTCCATCTTTCCCAGCCCCTGCACCATGACTGAATTGGGATTTCTTCTCTTATAGAGTTTTTGTCCAGTGTATTTCAACAAATGAAGTCCTGAAGTAAGGAAGGGTATATATAGAAATATGGAAGTTTATTTTAAGTAAGGAAATGATAGAAGAAAAAAGCAGCTCCCCTCCAAAGGGCAGGGTTCCTAGAAAAAAGAGTGACTGCCAAAATTCTTGGTAAAGGGTCTATTAAACCTTACTGAGGTTTCCCACTTACTCTTTTATGATTGATCAGATTGGGCTTTGGGGAGCCAATGGCTTCTGCAAAATTTTGATCCTTAATTTGAATGTTGTCTTGTGAGCTGGTTCTTAATTCCTGGTGCCCACCAGTCTCTCACTTCCCTGTCTATTTTCCCCAAACTCACAGAAAACAATGCAGGTGGCCTTTTTTCCTTCTTTTTCTTCCTAGGTCCCCTGCCCTGCCTCACCAGAAAGCATTGCTGCTGGGCTCACTTATGTTGTTTGAGCCCCAGCACATCCTTGGTCTCTATCCTCAACATTCTGGTAGCCCACGAAGATCCTAATGATCGGGGGCCCCTGACTGAGCTGGATGTCTGATGGGCATGATGTGGACAGCTGGGCTGTGCCAGACTTCCAGGTATCTCCTGCTGGGAGGGCATGGTCTGACTGCCTCCTCCATGGCTCCCTGGTTCACTGGGCCTGGCCATGGACCCCACCTCACTCAGAATGACCTCATCTGCTTTGTGAATGTGTTTCTCTACCTCGGAACATCTCAGCAGGTGGCAGATCTTGTTCTTGTTGGTACTCTCCAGAGCATGAGCCACTGCCTTTATCATTGGACCTCTCTTCAGCCATTTTGCTTTCTTAAACAACATTCTGTTTCTGAGCCCACCTTACACATGCCTTTCTGGTAAATCTTTGAATCTATATAGTATCTCTGCTTTAATTTTGCTTCCCAAATTTATTGTACATTTTACTGAATGCTCACATGTATATTCATAGTTCAACTTGGATACATTGCTGTTTTGAGTTATTTTTCTTTTTGCCTATTTAATAAGATAATCTTTATAAATGAATACAAGCTTAATTTACTAGTCTGGCAAAAATAGATGTTATTAACATCTTTTACTTTGTCAAACTTAGACACACTCATTTGTCAAAATTTTTGTCACATGACCTAAAATTGTTTGGGATACTTTTTTATTTATGAGCACTCATTTATCCAATTCTCATCTGGCCTAAACTTCTGCCAAAAGACAGCCAGTCATAATATGGGCTCTTGGGTTTAGATGGAACAATAATGTTATGGTGTATGATGTGTCAATGTGGGTTCTTGTTCTTAGCTAATCTTAGAAAAGAATAGCCAGAACTCTGCTGCAAGCTTAAGCACTTTTTATTATTACAAAGGCAGAAAGAAGGGACAGAGGTACAAAGCACTGCATTAGAGAAATAAATGCTGGGAAGTGCCTTGAATGTAAGACACTGAAGTTTTGAGCATTAGAACAGTTTTTATAAGGATTCATTAGTTCCTTTTCCCCATCCTGCTTAGCTAATAGTCTTTTTACCTTCCCCTGGCCTAATGCAGGCACGGGCCCACCAATTATCTCCATGGTGTTAGCCTTTCTTGTTAGATTTATGACCAAGATGTGTTACTTGGTTAACGAAGTCAGGGGTTACATGGTATGTGCTCATTTTGGAGAAGGCCTGTACCATCCTCTTGTGTCCTTGGGGAGTTTTTAGCCACTTTTATTTCCATCTGCTAGAAGTTATTTATTATGTAAACCATGGAGACTTTGAGCTATAACTCTTTTGTGTACTTGGTAATTAATATAAGGTTCTCTTAACCTTAATTTAAACTACCATGAGAATTTAGTGTTTGTTTTAACATTCCATGGTTAGCTGTGCTAACAGCTAACTTTTAGCTGACTGAGGTCAGTATTGGCTGCAGCTCTTGGCTGACAGCTTAGAGACAGAGAAAAGGATTTTATTTTTTTGCCTAAGTATGAAAGCTTATTCTTATTAGCAATTAACACAGCTCTTATTAACAATCAATACAGGCTCAATCCCCATTGAATAATATTTAATCATCCTTTGTTTCTTTTTGCCCTACATCTATGGATTATTTCCACAGTATTGTTAACATTAGACCTATGGGAGTATCAGAAATTCTGGTGGACACCTAACCTCCCTTCTGCCTGAAGGTGTCTTGTACCTCCATCTCAGTTCTCTAGTTGTATGTAAGAGTCTCAACTCAGCTAGGCATGGTGGCGCATGCTTGTAATCCTTGTGCTTGGGAGGCTGAGACAGGAAGATCGCACAGGTTCAAAGCCAGCCTCAGCTACTTAGTGAGGCTCTCAGCAACTTAGTGAGACCTTGTTTCCAAATAAAGTATAAAATAAGTCTGGGAGTGTAACCTGGAGGTAGAAAATCCCCTGGGTTCCACCCCAGTACCACACACACACAATAAAGGAGTCTCAACCCCTCTTTTTCTGGGGGTTTCCTAAAGTTTTACCTTGCTCACTCCCCCTCTAGACAGGACACTGGTGAAAAAAAACAGAATCTTAAGAGTCTTCTCTCACTAGGCTTCTTCAGATGCGTCTCAAGTCACACACACACACAACTCCCCACCCCAAGATATCCCAACCACTAAGGAAATACTTTGCCACCCCCATTTGGCATTTCTTACCTTGGTACATACATGAAATTATCTAGTTGGAGGTGTTTACTTAGGCGTTTCCTTGCATTGCTGAGAGACTATAATCTCTGGGTCTCAGCCAGTTAGGGACCTGCAAGTTGGGTCCAGCACTGAGGGGCTGGTACAGCAAGGCAGTAGGACTCGTGACCCCTGAGTGGGGGCCCTGTGGCACTTCCAATGTGTAAGAAAGAAAGCCAGTCTCTTCTATTGAAGTCACAAGATTACATAGAAACTGGAAGGCTTCCATTCTGCAACTGTACCTTAGATATTCATTTTGTAACTTTTGTGTATGTGTCCCTATGTGGTACTCCTAGATGAACTGGTTTTAAGCTGCTTTTGTTAAATCTGCCCAGTGAAAACTAGCCAACTAGATTACATTGTAAAAGCCATACTCTAGCCAATCAGGAATGGTGTAGTGGCCTTTGTGTTAGGGGAAAAAAAGACTTAGCATACTACCCACCCAGTGTGCTTGTACCATTCTGTGAGAAAAAATTGTCTTGCTGGGTTACTTTTGGTCTCATGAGTTTTTATTTGTGGCTTCCCTAAAATCCATTCTAATGTGGATTTTGATGTCCATGTACAATAGATAGTATACTAATGTTGAGAGTGCAAAGCAAAAAAGAGATTTTGTAGACTTGCAGTTTAGCCAGAAAGGCATGTATATAAAGCTGGGGCCCATATAGGGCTGGTACTGTGAAAAAAAATAAGGTTGAATGCTTTGATTAGAAACAAGTAAAAAAGAAAAAATGCAGTCAGGGAGGCTAAAGATTTACATTTAAAAAAAAAAAGTGAGGCCTGAGCAGTTTGTAATCATGGAAAATAAACAAGGCAGAGTGAGGCCCTGAGAATCAATCTGTCCCTGAGGCCTGGATGGAGGCAGGCCCAGGGCTGCTGTGATGCCATAGTGGTGATGGACTCAGCCATGGTCAAGATGGAAGCAGGTCCACTGGCAGTAAAAGGAGCGTGACTACCATTCCTGCTGGCAATTGATGTAAGCATTGATGTAACACTGGCTTTGCAGGAGAAAAGGGGTCATGGGGCCCCACCTTGTGCACAGTAATTTATGGCAATCACTTCTGAATTTCCCTCCTTAGCTCAGTCCCACAGTGCTGACTCCACCATCTTAGGATTTTCCATTGCTTTCTAAGGTTGCAGTGTAAAAACTACAAGCCATTGGCCATAGCTGGGTAGGGCAATCTCCATATTTCTTCTTAGGAGAGCTGGCCAAATCCCCCAATTTTGTTTTTTCCCTGCCCTGCTTGCCTTTTCTTAATGTTAGAAATGTATTTTAAGGGAGCCAATTTTTTAAAAAGTCATGAAATTGAAAGTAACTCAGCAAGGCAATCTACTCTGTGCAGAAGGTTGCTGAGCCACCATAAAACAGGTACAACAAGACGACTGCACATGTAGTCCGCACAGACTTTTATTCCCTTGTGAATAGGCCACTGAACTGCTTCACAATCTAATCTGGTTAGTTAGTTTCCATTGGGCATATATTTCAAAAGGGAGAAACAAGAAACCAGTACATCTAGGAGTGAAACCTATAGTATAAAAAAGTTTAAAAAATGAATACCTAAGCTACAGTTACACAACGGAAGACTGCCAGTATCTATGTGATCTTGTAACATTGATAGAGATTACTTTCCTTTCTTACATTGTCAGCAAAAAACTATATTTGAGTCTATCAAATGTTTTTATATATACTTATATATATGTGAAAAACAATTTAAGGTTACATTCTTTTAGATCTTAACTAAACATAAGTTATAATTAATTAAATTCTAATATGTTATTCTTTTTTTGTGTGTGGTACTGGGATGGAACCCAGGGCTTTCTACCTCTAGGATATACTCCCAGACTTATTTTATATTTTATTTGGAAACAGGGTCTCACTAAGTATCTGAGGCTGGCTTTGAACCTGTGTGATCCTCCCGTCTCAGCCCTCCAAGTATTGGGATTACAAGCATGTGCCACCATGCCTGGTTAATTAATATGTTATTCTACATATAAAAGATTAATGAATTTTTAAGCAGTATTCTGGTGAAACAACTATAAAAAATAAAGTATTTCATCTTACTATAAAGGAGTATTTTGCCTGAATTAAAAATTTCTAGTCAGCCGGGCGTGGTGGCGCATGCTTGTAATTCCTGCTCTTGGGAGGCGGAGACAGGAGGATCGTGCTGGTTTGAAGACAGCCTTGCTGGCTTAAGAGACCCTGTTTCCAAATAAAAAAGTATAAAAAATAGGTCTGGGAGTGTAGCCCGGAGGTAGGAGGGCTTTCAGGAACCCCAATACCAAAAAACAAAAACAAAAACAAAAAAAATATTTCTAGTCAAAAATTTCTATAAGGATTTTTTAAATGTAAGGAAACCAAATAATTAAAAGGAGAAACTTATTAGGCTGAAGAGGGTAAGAAAGTTATAAATGATTTGTAAAGGATATAATTTATTTAAATGGTTTTTAGAGTCACATTTAGTGAATTGATTATGTTTGAAGCTGTTTTCTTAAAATATTAATCTGCTCTTGGTAAAAATTCACAAAATCTAGCCTAGAGAGCAAAAGTTTTATATTTTATTAAGGTAAATTTTGTGTTTTTATATTTAAAATAATGTATTCTGTTTTTAACAACATTTATGAAGAACAAGTTTAAGAGGAGAAGTTTTATATTTTATCAAGATGATTTCTTGTGTTACTGCCCTTATTAGGTGCTTGGTTAGTTACCAAAATGTATCTTAGCAGAGTCAGAGATTATATGTCTGTGTTTTATGTTCTGTTAAATGACCACTTTATAACTCAAGCTAAATGAACTACTAATATGTTGGGTTACTCTAGTATATTTGACACCCTATATATTTGGGACTATAGATTTGTATATATCTGATTGTGAAATATACTCTGTATGTGAAGTTTACTTAATATTTCACAAAAGTATATAAAGTTAATGATGTATAGGTTTTAGAAGTCCTCTGCGTGCGGCAGGAGGGTTGCAGTTCAAGAAAATTCTCAGCCCGGCATGGTGGCACATGCCTGTAATCCCAGCATTTGGGAGGCTGAGACCTAAGGATCACGGTTCGCGGAAAGCCTCAGCTATTAGTGAGGCCCTCCACAACTCAGTGAGACCCTGTTTCAAAATATAGAATAAAAAATAGGGCAGGGGGTGTAGCTTAGAGGTCAAATACCTCTGGGTTCCATCCCCAGACCCACAAATAAAAAAAGAAAAGAAAGAAAAGAAAAGAAAAGAAAAGAAAAAAGAAAATCCTCACCAACGGGGAGGAGGAGCCAAGATGGCTAGTGACAATAGCTGGCAGTGGCCAATTAGGACATGTATTCCTATGAGAAACCCCAGACATCAGGTTTTGGTTTAATATCTGATTGGAACAACATATAGAGACATTTATAACCATGACTTCGTACCTAAAATAGAGAAGAGACAGGCCAAGATGGCGGCGGCAGTGGTGACCAGTATTCGGGAGAGGTAGATAAATCCAATCCAACTTTACTTGAATTGTTGTAGAAATCTCCCCAGAAAAGACTGATCCTGCCCCACATGCTCAAGAATTCTGGACAACATACTATGTAAGAAAAATGCTCGGGAGGAGGGCCAAGATGGCGGCGGTGGTGGGGGCTAGTATTGGGGAGAGGCAGATTCATTCTGATCTACCCTGAGCTTTTGAGGAAATCTCCCTGAAAGTAGACTATACCTTTCCCATATGTTCAGGAACTCTGGACAATATACTATGTAAGAAAAAATGTTCAGGGTGCATCAGATGGAGCCCCACATAGTCAGGCCGGCTGGTGCAACGTGTCCCGGGGCCAAGGGCACCCTGGCCACTGTGCTCCTCTGCGCAGCCCTGGGGCTCAGAGAAGCAGAACCCACTCTCCGTCCTGAAGCTGTGGGCCTTCACTCTTGGCAGGGAGATAAAACCCATTGCTATTAAGTACTTGGGCCCCCAACTCCTGCAAAAGACACGTACTGTTTTCTTTTATTAAAAAATATTGAAGAGAGAGGATGATAGGTGTAGCTTAGATGGAAAATGCTCCTGGGTTCAATCCGCAGTGCTTGAAAAAAAATACATTTTACAAGCTGGTAACCTCTCAAAAACATTTCAAATAGTGCTAGTTTTTTTTTTTTTAGGTTTATATTTGTGTGTTCCTAAATTATATTATGACCATCTTTAAGCAACGATACTTAGAGGCTGCTAAAACAGTTGACTATGTAAATCACGCTTTTCTAATTAAAAATTGGGTATTAATAATAACTATAAAGTCAAATTTAAATGGGGATTTGTTTATATCATCAAATATTATCAGAAATATTATACATATTGGCAGGCACAGTATTTGGGAAGTAATTTATCCTTTCCCTGCAGTGACATGGGAATGAGGGTAAACCAAGGACTCTGAGGAAGGCCACGCTGGCTTCAATTGAGGTGCTGCAGACTCAGGAGTCCTGGGGCCACCTGTAGCAAGAGCTGATATGGAGCAGGAGTTGTGGAACTTAGCTTCATAACTTAACTCCATGAGGGTAGGCATGTTGATGTTCAGTAGAACAGGACCTTGGTGTCATCGCGAAATGAACCTGTGGAAATGGAAGGTGAGAATTTTCCAAAGTGATTCTTAGCCACTTCCAGGGACTCTTCCCTACCTGGCTTCACCAGTTCTTGTCTGTGACTCTCCCACAGGAAACAGAAACTCTTTCTCACTTCTGTTCAGCTGCTCATTAGGTTTATCCCACTAATTGCCAAAGTTGTCAGTAGTCACCTGAAGTGGCTGATGTGATCTGCACTGGGGGCCGAGTTCCCTGCTCAGTGGAGACGTCCCAGGCTCTCCAGGCAGACAGTGTCACTGATCCGGGAGGGTACGTGATAATGGCATCTCTGTGGGAGAGCAGGTGCAAGGACTCTGCCCTATAAATATGGACTCCAGGATCCTCGGTCTGTCTTGAGTGACACTTCCCTGCAGAGCTCCATGGCCAGGCCCAGCCAGGTGAGTATGTGTTGGGTTCAACTTCAGGGAGAAGGACAGCAGGGGTGTCCATAGGAAGAGTTCAGAGCTGCAGCTGTGCTGGAGAACTCTCTTAACTGTGGACTTTGGCTTAGAAGTCACATCTTCTTCCTCATCTAATAGTAAACTCCTGGATCCAACATTAAATTGAGATCTGAGCACAGTGGTACACACTTGCATTCCAGTACTTGGGAGGCTGAGACAGGAGGATTCCAGGTTCAATGATAGCCTCAGCAATGCAGTGAGATTCTTAGCAACCTAGTAAGACCCTGATTAAAAAAAAAACAGTGGTGTGGAGGTGTAGCTCTAAGATAGAATGCCCCTGGGTTCAAACCTCAGTACCAAAAAAAGTATTGCCTCTAGAAGGCATTTTTTTTTTTTTTTTTGGTACTAGGGATAGAACCAAGAAGTGTTCTACCTCTGAATTACAATTGCATCCCGTTTGATTTTGAAATAGTGTCTCCCTAACTTTCTCAGGTCTTGTTAAACTGCTGAGGCTGACCTAGAAACTGTGATCCTCTTGCCTCACCTCCTAAGCACTGAGAGTACAGGAGCACCACTGTGCCTGGCTTGGAAGTGAACATTTTTTTGTTTATATCTCCAGTCGCACTGAATAGGTTCAGTTGTGCCAGCATTTCCCTGAGGACATCCTGGACCCTTTTTCTGTGATTGTTTTTTAGTATGTGTGTGTGTGTGACTGTGTGAAGATGTTGTTCATATTTTTATTTAACTGATTAGAAATGGGCCTCTATTATTTTATTCTTATTTTGTGGTAACTGGAATGGAACCCAGAAGCATTCTGTCTGTGAGGTACACCCTCAGCCTTTTTTTATTTTGAAACAGGGTCTCGCTATGTAGCTGAGGCTGTCCCTGAACTTGCAATTTTCCTGTCTCAGCCTCCCAAGTACTTGGATTATAAGCCTGTACCACTGTGTCTGGCTTCTCTTGCAATTTTATTTTATTTTTTTTCAGTAGTAATATCTTACGTATATTTTCCCAGACACTAAAATATGCCATTTTACACGTTTAATTCATATAGGAAAAAAAAGAAACCCCCAAACCCTAAAGTTTTGGGTTTTTTTTTTTTTTGGTGGTACTGGGGTGGAACCCAGGGGCTTTCTATCTCCGGGCTATACCCCAAGACCTATTTTATATTTTATTTGGAAACAGGGTCTTACTAAGTAGCTGAGGCTGGCTTTGAACCTGCGCGATCCTCCTGTCTCAGCCTGCCAAGTACTGGGATTACAAGCATATGCCACCACGCCCAGCTTTTCCTAAAGTTTTTTTTTTAAGAATCCTAATGGCAAAACCTGTTTGAACCAACATTAATTACACCATTAATTTAATGTTCTTTACCTAGCACTTAGTAGACCGTTCCTGTTCTGTTGATAAAAAGTTAATTTAAATTTTGTGTTCCTGCCATACTCCCTGAAGGAGTAAGCAGTATAATGTATAGATTCTTCTGGGTTTCAGATAAATGGCATTGCTCATTTTCAGCGGAGTCCTTTAAGATAAGCAAAACTGAAAGAGGACAAGACCCCAGCAAGGTAAATTAAACCTACCTAAACAAATAAAAAACTAAAGAAAACACCTAATATGGTGCCTTGGAACTAAAGAAAACACCTAATATGGTGCCTTGGAAGCATCAACTGTGAAGTAGGTTAAGAAAAGAGACTGTTTCAAACAAATTGCTTATAGAAAGTTAGGATGGAAGGGAGGATGAATCTCAGAAGAGGTTAGTATATGCAAGGAGCATATCGCATGGACAGTTCCCTGGGGGAGGAGGGGACAAGTTCTTAAATATTTCACCACTAATAAGAGGTATTTCCAAGATGTAGATTAGATTAAACCAAAATTGCAGAAAATGGACTCTTGGAACTTCTGATACCAAGACATATAAATCAAGTCCATTAAAAAAATTCAACCCATATTTTTCAAGTTAAGAGTTCTGGTATGCACTACAATTATAACATGATGACATTTATTTACAAGACTCCAAAAGAATGAGTCCCCAAAATCAAATATGTACATTTTTAATATTTGAAATATTTACATAATGAAGCCATATCTTGGTTCAATGTTAAGAACAGTGTTTTCAAATGTCCTTTCGTCTTGAGATGTTAAAAAATTAGTTCAGTTACACTTTTATAACAGGCCAATCTTTGTCTTTCTTTTATTTATTTCTTTTATTTATTTATTTATTTTGTGTGTGTGGATCTGGGGATGGAACCCAAGGGCATTCTACCTCCGAGCTACAGCCCCTGCCCTATTTTTTATTCTTTTATTTTGAAACTGGGTCTCACTGAGTTGCAGAGGGCCTCACTAAGTAGCTGAGGGTGTCCGCGAACCACGATCCTCTGGTCTCAGCCTCCTGAATGCTGGGATTACAAGTGTATGCCACCACGCCCGGCTTTTGTCTTTCTTTTAAATAAACAGATATAGGTAAAGCTGCACCTAATCTGTGTTGAAAATTGTAATATTTTCAGGTAAATTTTGGTACCTAGTGATATTCTAATCTACAATTAAAAAAAACCCAGGTATATCTCTGATAATATGTTGAAATGTTAAGAAGAACCAAGAAATAGTGCTTGATAACTGCCTTGAATGATTTACCTGTGGAAATAAGAGTATAAACTTTGTAATTGACAAGCTGAATTCCTATTATGTTTTGTTAAATCTCTTAGTTTGTAAACTTGCCTAATTTTGCCGTGCTTTTACTTTTGTTTCTTGATGCCAGAGTTCAGTCTCGTGTATGAGAAGCACAAGCTCTACTATTGAGTTTCACAGCCTCAACCCCTTTTATTTAAAAAGGGCATTTTTTGTTGTTCACTTTTGCTTTTGGAATGAAGCTTTTTCTCTCTCCAGTAAACAAAGGGGTACACCAAGATTTAACTAAGGACCAGTTGGTGCAAAAATATACTTGCCCATTAAGTCCCAAGTTTACAATTGTTTCATAGTAAAATATTCAAATATTCTTTCAAAGTTACCCCAAATGGTGCATTTGCTCCTCAATTTAAGTTTGTATAGGTGTTCCACACATCTGAGATAATGGGACAAAATGGGCTAAATAAAACCTAGGAATTTTTTTTTCTTTTTTTCTTTATTTTATTTTATTTTATTTTTTAAATTTTATTTTATTGGTGCACTGTATTCATACATCATAGTGGGATACAAACTTTTGTAGACATACATGCACACATGGCCCAGTCAGCCCCCACCCAATCCCCACCCCATTCTCTCCCCATCCCTCCCTCCCATGCTTGGCTTAGTGGTTGACATCTAGTATTATAGCAATTTATCCAAAATTAAAAATGATAATCTCACATAACAGTTTCATTTGTCTGATGCCAAGCTTTTGATGACTTAAATATAACATTTCAATATTTCTTTTTGCTTTCTTTCTTACCAGAGAATATTTTTTTCTTTTTTTTAGGTGAAACTATCATATATTTATTTTTCAGAAAAAAATCTATCCTGATATGGAATATGGACTCTAGATACCCAAAACAATCTTGAAGCAAAAACAAAGCTAGAAGATGTATATTTTCTGATTTCAAACCATATAAAGCTACAATAATTGAAACAGTGTAGTACTGTTCTAAAGGCAGATATATAGACCATTGGAGTTAAATACAAGCCTAGAGCTAACTTCTTCCCTATATTGTCAAGTTATTTTTGACAAGGTTTCCACGAAGATTTGGTGGTGGAAATAATAATCTTTTAACTAAATATTGTTGAAAAATAATAATTACATGGAAAAGAATAAAATTGGACCCTTACCTAATCCCACATACAAGTATTAACTCAAACTAGATAAAAGACCTAAATATAAATCTTAAGACTATAAACTTTTAGGAGAAAATCTGGGTCATAAAACCTCACAACATTGAAATTGGCAGTGATTTCTTGGATATGATTTCAATGGCACAGGCAACAGAAGAATATACAAACTCCCTAAAAAAATAAAAGAAAATATTGTATATCCAAAGACAATGTAAACAGAGTTAAAAGTTACTAATAGAATTGGATAAAATATTTCCAAATGCTATATCTGAAGGTATATTAATATTCCAACTAGAAATCCTAAAAATTAACAACAATAAAGGCAAACAATACAATTTAGAGATAGGTAAAAGACTAACATAAATAATGAATTTCCACAGATAACCAATCTTAGTTGTCTGTTGGATGGAAAACCTTGTTTCTCTGGTTCTGGTGAGTGTTACCTATTTCTTCTTTGTAGTTAATCTCTTTGAGTATTTTCTCTAGCGCTGGTTTTGAAGACATAAATTCCTTCAGTTTCTGTTTGTCATGGAAGCTTCTTATTTCTCCATCTAATTTGATAGAAAGTTTTGCTGGGTAGGAAATTTTTGGCTGGAAGTTGTTTTCTTTCAGAGTTTGGAATATGTTACTCCAAGCCCTTCTGGCTCTCATGACTTGGTTTGGGAAGTCTGGAGTGATTCTAATTGGTTTGCCTCTGAATGTCACTTGGCCCTTTGTTTTTGTTGCCTTTAAGATTCTCTGCTTGGCTTCCACATTGGTCATTTTGACAATTATATGGCGTGGGGATCCTCTTCTCCGATCCTGTCTAAAGGGAGTTCTATAAGTTTCCTGGATCTGTGTATCAACCTCTTGCTCTATATTTGGAAAATTTTCTGCTATTACTTCCTTGAAGAGATTGTTGATCCCTTTGGTATCACTTTCTTTTCCCTCCTCTATTCCAATTATTCTTAGGTTAGCTCTCTTAAGATGGGCCCATATTTCTTCAATGTCAGATTCCTGCTGTTGGATATCTTTTTCTAGATTAGAAACTATGCATTCATTTTTGGATTGCTCATCTTCTAAGAGCGAGATTCTGTTCTCCATGTGGTCTAATCGGTTGTTTGTGCTTTGAATTGAGGCCTTTACTTCATTAATTGCATCCTTTATCTCTTTTTGGCTCTCTCTGAGTTCTTTTCGAAGCACCTCTATTATTTCTACAGTTATTTTCCTGATTTGATCTTCTAGAAATCTCTGATTTTCTGTTTTATTAGGTTCTGATGTTGTGGGGTTGTGCACATTCATTACTTCAGTGTTATTCCTCTTTCCCATGATTTCGGAGGTTTGTGCCTTCTCTGGGTTCTTCCCTTGGGTCACTATGGCTTCACTTAAGGTGCTCTGGATCTCGAGTCTGTATTATCTCAGACCCTACTACTCCTTTACTGGGTTGTATCACAGAGTCTCCGACCCAGGGAGTCGATAGAGGCTGCTTTAAACTATGGGGGGTGCCAGGTTGCACGCTCTCCTATGGTGTGATATCTCTGCCACCACCACTCCCTCACTGGGTCAAGTCCCAGGAGGCACAATACTGGGATTTCTCCTCTGTGGCCCGCAATTTGACTCACTGTTCTTGAGTACGTAGATGTAGCTGTACTGGACTCGGTGAATTCACTGCTGCTGCCTCCGCCGGTGACAATATGGCGCCTCTGCCACGCCCTCGGCCATGAGGCTGGCGTATTTTTTCTTCTCTGGTTTTGATTTCCACTCTGAATCCCTGCAGCGTGTGCTGAGCTCAGCCACTGGGAGCTTTAAATGCTGTCTGCGCTGAAAGATCCCGCCTGGCTGTTCCGCATCGGCTCACCTCGGCTTGCTGTAGCCGTCCGCTGAGTTCGCCGCTGCCGCCGGCAGTATGGCGCTGCTGCCGCGTCCTCGGGCGTGTGTGTCTCCTCTGTGGCCCTGAGCTCTGTTCTCAGTCCGCTTTCTCTCTGGAGCCTGGTGGTTTTTTTGTTTTTCTGGTGATGGTGTTTTCTGGCTATGAAAGGCGCTCTTTTTGTGGTAATGGAGATTAGTTGTTAGCGGGACTCTTAAGCCCCGCTTTTCTCGGTCGCCATCTTCCCGGAAGTCACCTAGGAATTTTAGAATCTGCCTCATTTCTGAGCAATAAAATTGGGGGGTATGGAGGAGAAATCACTATGACCCATATTCCTTTAAAGAGAAGCTGAAGCAGCCAATTCTCAACAGCGAACCCTGAGAGCAGATTGTTGTTCACTGCAGAATACCATGCTCTGGCTGGGCGTGGTGGCGCACGCTTGTAATCCCCGCGCTTGGGAGGCGGAGACAGGAGGATCACGCAGGTTCGAAGCCAGCCGCGCGCTGGCTTAGGAGACCCTGTTTCCAAATAAAAAATGTAAAAATAGGTCTGGGAATGTAGCCTGGAGGTAGAAGGGCTTCCAGGAACCCCAGTACCACAAAATAATAATAATAATAATAATAATAATAATAATAATAATAATAATAATAAATACCATGCTCTGGGAAACTAACTTACCAGAAGCTCAGACTGGCACAACATCTTTCCTTTTATGATTCTACTACTCAATAAGGAAATGTTTAAGGAAGGCCACCAAAGCAAATTGAGGGAAAGACAGACTTTTACACATACATTCACATACAGAGATACAGTCAAAATGGATTGTCTGCTAATTTTTGCATTTGAATTTTAAATGCTACACCTTTTCCAGAGCTTGCCATTTTTTGCTCAAAGGGAGATGATGTGGTTAGATACGACTGGCATTCTTCCAACTAAAAGCACTCATGTTGGTTCCTAGACAGTACAGTTCATTAAGTGGAACTTTGCAAAAGGATTGGGGAATCGTTTTAATATTTACAAGGAACAAATCAGCAGAACAAGATTATATCAGGCTGTGTGCAGTAGCTGCAGCTTATAAAACACACCAGTAATTTGTACCTGGCAAATATAAAGAGAACCAAGTATTCAAGTGACTTTAGAACCAAGGGAGTACACAGGACATTGACAAATTAAAGGACAAAAAAAATCACATTTTTTTACATTAAAAAAAATGACAGATCTCACAAATGTCGTTGAAGACAAAGAAAAATTCAAAGTCCTTTGAAGGGTGGGAAAGAAATCTGAAAAGGAACTCTATAGAAAAGTTTACTTCACAAGACCAACTTTCTTGGCTTCTGTCTCATATATCAATAATCTCCACATTTTCACAATAAAAACTTCTGCTTCTTCACCAAGTACCATGGCAACACCGTCCAAAATACTCTGAGGTGAACTAACATAGCTTCTTCTTCACCTATATATTCTATGATTTTCTTAATTAAGCCATGGTCTAATTCGTCGTTTCATCAATATAGAATCGACAATAGACCAATCCAGAGGATAAGCAAAGGGCTCAGGTTTGGCTATGGGAATTTTTTTCAATGAGACTCTTTATGTGTTTGCGCTTTTCTTCAGCGTTTACAGCGCCTTTAGCAGCATTTTTATCATCTTCACCATAATCCAGGGGAACCAGTTTCTTTTTCAGGGTCCATCATCACTGTCTTCATCCTCGAATTTGTTAAAGACACTACCTAAAGCTGGGCGTGGTGGTGCATGCTTGTAATCCCCGCGCTTGGGAGGCTGAGACAGGAGGATCACACAGGTTCGAAGCCAGCCTCAGCTACTTAGTGAGGCTCTCAGCAACTTAGTGAGACCCTGTTTCCAAATAAAAATATAAAATAGGTCTGGGAGTATAGCCCGGAGGTAGAAAGCCTCTGGGTTCCACCCCCAGTACCACCAAAAAAAAAAAAAAAAGGACACTACCTACAGGTAGTTTCTTCCTCTTCTCAGAATTGGGCTGACCAGGACTATTAGAAGCACCCAGTTTAAGACCCAGTCCTATTTTTGGCCCGTGCTCCTTGGGTTGCTGTTGATCAGGTGCGTTCTCATGAGGAATGATAATCCCACAGGGAGACTCGTCCCCAGGGGTACTGGGGGTTGCATTGCCACTGGCAGAGGAAACAGATGGCGTAGAGCTAATTAATGGGCCCCAGAGTGAATTTGAGACAAGGATTTTGCTCCTGCTCGTCTTCCTCTTCCATGGGTTCTCGTTTTTCTTCTTTTTCTTGTCTCTCTTCTTCTTCCTCCTCTCATTTGTGCTCTTGTTTTATTTCTGGTTGTCTGCGCCTCTCCGCCTCTCGTTCCATCCTCTGGAGCTCTGCATCTGGATCTGTGTGTCCTTCTGCCAAAAGATGCTGCCTCTTTTCTCCAGCTCTACCTTTTCTCTTTTCCTATCTCGTTCATCTGCTCCCATCTCTCTTCCCCTATCACAAACCTTTTCTGAAGAGCACTTCCCCTATAATATGTGGGCTCATCTCTCATCACCATCATCTTCTAAGAATTATTTTAGTCGTTTAGCCTCTTTAGCCGTTTCTCTTCTCCTTTCTTCTTCTCTTTCAGCCTCCTTCTCATATTCTCGGGATTTCTTCCGTTCTCTGATTTCCCAATTCTTAAGGCGCTCTTGGTAAGCAGCTTCTTTCTCTCGGAGCTTCCTTTCGAGTCTTCTTCGTTCATACACGTCTTCCTCATCTTCTCCGTCGCGTTTCTTGTCTCTCTCTTTCTCGCTCCGGTTCCCTTTCACGGTCTCTCCTCTTTTCTCTGGATGACTCTTCTTTCTCGGTCCCGGCCTCGGTCTCTCTCTCGGTCCCCATTTCGACCTCTCTCCTTTGTCCGGTCAGTGTCCCCTCCCATTCCTCCTCCTTTTCTCCTTTTCTCTTTCCCTTTCTTGTTCCCATTCTCGCCTTTCTCATTCCCTTTCATGCTCCCTCTCGCTTTCTCAATTTCCTGTCTTTCTTTTTCCTTTTTGCCTTTCTCTTCTTCCAGTTTCTTGTGTATCTCTGAATTTTCTGACCTCTCGGGATACCGGGTCTCTTCTGCCCTCTTCCATTTCTATGGCATTTATATCCTCCTCAGTGATCAGTGGACAAGGAATCAGTGGGGCCACTGGAAATCGGCGAAAAATGTCGTCCTTCTTTTCCTCCTCCTCCATCATCTTCTTCCTCCTCCTCCTCCTCCTCCTCCTCCCATTCTCCTCCTCCTCCTCCTCCTCCTCCTCCTCCTCCTCCTCCTCCTCCTCCTTCTTCTTCTTCCTTGGGTGAGAGTCCGATTCCTGTGAGGGGGGCATTTAGCTCACTGGAGTATTCACGTATTAAAACTTCAATGGCTCCTTTAATCATTTGGTCTCTTCTCTTTGTTTCTTCACCTTCATTAGTGACAGTTTCTGGCCTGGCATTCGTTCCCATTAGAGGCTTTCTTTTGGGCTTTCCATTCATCTGGCTGTGCCTTTGTCTTTGCCTCAACTTTAACAAGTAGCTTCTTCTCTCCAGTCTGCAGGTCATGCAGTGTTCTGAGTGCACGGAGGGTAGATTCAGGCTCCTTATACCCACAGAAGCCAAAGGCTTGAAGTTTTCCCGAAGCACCTTGTACGCTTTTCCAGCTCAAAACCAAACCACATTTAGCTAAGAGCTGTCATATAAGCATGCCCGAAGCTTTCTCGGAAATGTTGCCGACAAAAACAGTAGTAGTGAGACCACGATTTTCATCATTTTCTTTAACCCTGAGACCTGGATGAGATCCTTCCTTGCTCCCAAATCTTCCAACCATGGACACAGTTGGCGCAGGAGCCATAATGCTCATTGGTACAGGAATCATTGGGGTCCCTGGAGGCACTGCTGGAGGAAAGCCAGGAAACTGTGGGGGTGGGATCCCTGGTGGGCGTGCTGGAATTCCCATGGGAAGGCGATTCAAGTGAGCGGGGAAAGACATTCTTACTGCAGCACTCAGCTGCTGAGAGGGCGGTACTATTTTCAGGGCCTTTTGGGCTCCGCGGGTTTCCAGGTTTCTAAGCTGCTCGCCCGGGAGCCTGGTTCCCTAGCGTCTACTCACACAGGCTGCAAACACAGCCGCGCTGCGCAGGGAGCTTCTGGAGGTCTTCTTCTCTTGCAATTTTAATGAGTTAGGTAATCTTATAATTTGAGCATGATTTTGAATGTAGTGCATTTCATTATCTTAAGTTAATTTACTTTGATGACAGACAAGATGGTGATGGAGTCTATGGGACAACATGTCCATATCGGTGTCCCCTTCAGTTATCATTTATAAAGTGCTTATTTATTTAACATTTAAAATGTCAACTCACTGCTGTATGAGACAGACATAGTTCCTACCACTATGGATCTTGCATTTTGATGGGAGGAACATTACCAAATTAAATAGAAATAAATAATAAAAACTTAATTATAAAATATGTGGCTACTGTCAATGAGATATTCTCTTGGTTGAGGTCCGGTGTGTGTGTGTGTGTGTGTGTGTGTGTGTGTGTAGATATTGGGAATTAAATCAAGGGTCAGTATACCTCTAATGTATACCTGCAGCCCTTTTTATTTATTATTATTTTTTTAATTTGGAAACAGGGTCTCTTCTTAAGCCAGCTAAGGCTGGCTTTGACCTGGCGCAATCCTCCTGTCTCAGCCTCCCAAGCGTGCGGATTACGAGCGTGTGCCACCATGCCAGGCGTTTTAGTTTTTATTTATTTTTGCTAGGTTGGTGAGTCTCACTAAGTTGCTGAGGTTTGCCTTACAATTTTCCTGTGTCAGCCTCACAAGTCATGGGATTACAGGTGTGCACCACATCCCTAACAGGCAAAGGCTATCCTGTGGGTTATGATGGTGTCTCCATACTTTGGACAAAAGGCCCAAATGACTTTCTGATAAAATCTAGGAGGAGAGTTTAGTCATTGCTGCCCCAGCCTTCACTGCAGTTTCTCTGATACCCTCTCGTGTCTTTTCAGACTAAAGCCCTGAGAACCCCTGGGGAAGTGGCTCTGAAGACCATCTTGCTTTTGCAGATGGGAGTTGGAACGCTGGCCAACGTCATCCTCTTCTTTTCCAATGTGTCCCCAGCCTGGCTGGGCCTCAGACTGCAGCCCATGCAGGTGATCTGTGCCCACATGGCTGTGGCCAACTGCTCACTGCTCTTGTCCACTGCGCTCCCCCACATGATGGCAACCTTTGTTGTTAGGAACCCTCTGTCCACTCTTGGGTGCAAACTGGTGTATTACATCCGCCTGGTGGCTCGCAGCACATCCTTGTCCTCCACCTGTGTCCTGAGCACCTACTGGTTCCTCACTCTGGTTCCTAGGACCCCAGGCTGGGCGGGGCTCAGAGGCAGAATTCACAAGGCCATTGTTTCTTCTTGCTGCGCCTGCTGGCTCTTTGCTGCCTTGTTGGATATCCACAGCCCTTTTAATTTGTCTGGTCCACAGGACCTACACAATGAAACTGACACCCAAAGAAAGTGGTTCTGCTCAACTTCAGGTCTCATTTCAGCCATGGTCTTTTTGCGACTCATTCACGATATTGTGTTAATTGGCTTGATGGTGGGGACCAGCGGCTCCTTGGTGCTTCTCCTGCACAGGCACCACCAGAGACTGCAGCACATCCACAGCCCCAAACAGCACAAAGGCCGCCCCGAGGCCAGAGCGGCGCACACTGTCCTGATGCTGGTGGTGGCCTTTGTCTGCTGTTACCTGGTGAATGCAGCTTGGGCTTCTCAAATTAATCCAGACTTATCCTCTCATTTCTTGCGGCTGGAGGTCTCTAATATTCTGGTTGCATGTTTCCCTACCGTGTGTCCCTTATTGTTGCTCCTTAGGGATCCTAGGACTCTTGTAATATGCTCTTGAAATGTTGAAAATTACTGTTGAGCCAGGCTCGATGGTGCAGACCTATAATCCCAACACTTGGGTGGCTGATAGAGGGGGATCACAGGTTCCAGGCCAGCCTCAGCAACTTAGACCCTCAGCTTTATCAATTTTTTTGTCTCAAAAGAAAAAAATAAAATAGAGCTGGGACTGTAGCTTAGAGGGAGAATGCTCCTGGTTCAATCCCTAGTACAAAAATAATTACTGATGTTATATGTGGAAGATAGGTTTTATAATAGCCATATATACTCTATTCAATAATCATCTATTAGCCAGGCATCATGGTGCATGCCTGTATTTCTAGTACTTGGGAGGCTGAGATAGGAAAATCACAGGTTTGAGGACAAGCAAGTATTGAAGCTCTCATCAATCTAGCTTGAAGACCCTGTTTCAAGATAAAAATAAAAATAGAGCTGGAGGTGTAGTTCAGAAGTACACTCAGTTTCATCCCCCACAAACAAACAAAAATCCATTTATTATCACTTTGACATAATTCCACAGTGATTATCAAGCCAATATGATACTGGGGTTGTATTGGGTAATTTGATCATCAAAAGAAAAAATAATGACCTCAAAAGTGAGCCATGACATTATTGAAAATACAAGTTTCACCTCTACTAGTAGAGATGTCTAAAAAAATTCCTCTTCTTTGTAAGCATTTGGAGAGATTTCACAAATGTTATCTCATTGGAGATATTAATACCTTCCATACATTGTTATAAAATTCTATATTGATCCAGATAAATTTTCTTTCCAGTCGTGTACAAAGTTTGTTGCACAGATGAAGACAAGAAAACCTGAAGATGAACAAGGTCCTTTTCTATTCTATTTTATATCTTTGGCTCACTCACTTTTTCCACAGTATTGTAAGGAACAGGAGAACAATGTGAGCTGAGTGCTTCCTGCAAGCCTCATGGGTGCTTCCTATGGTAGATCTTCGATATCTTTCACTGGTTGGACTGATGGCGTGATCCTGTGCAGGCTGCAGAGACTGATATCCATGGAGCACCTTGGACTTTTAGTTAAGTGTCTGAAAATGAAAGCTGGGGACTGTGTTGTCTGTCCAATCTACTCTTCTCCCTCCATGTTTCCCTTCTTGGATTCTTTAAAAGACATATTAAACATTTTATTATTTAATTATATTAAGGTGGAACTCTTTTTTTAGTGGTATTGTAGTCATCACATTATAGACTGCTGAAGTATTGTTAAATTCAAATTACTATTTGCTGGCACATGCTTATGACTCCAGCTACTCAAGAAATTGAAGCAGCCAGGTTTGTTAGTGTACACCTGTAATCCAACTACTTGGGAGACTGAGATAGGAGGATCAAAGGTTCATGGCAAGCCCCAGAAACTTAGTGAGACCCTATTTCAAAATAAAAGAAAAACAGACTGGGAATATAGCCTGTAGATAGTGAAAGGATGGTGTGGGATGTAGGGTGGGGAAGGGAGACAGCTTTGCAGCAGAATAGGCTTTATTGGGATAATACCTGTGTAGGGGGGTCTACAGGAAAGGATGGAGACTGGGTGGGCTTACAAGCTAGGAGCTTATTCAGATTGTTTAGGGGGAGACCCTATGGGGCAGGGGTGCGGTGGTTAACTATTGCTAAGTGAATGGATAAGGGGAGTTAGTTGGATTATTAGAGCTGGGTTAATAGGACAGTGGGAATTTTCTGTAAGCAGAGGTTCACAATAAGGAAGGGGCTTCTCATGCACATCTTATTCAAGACAATGGGGACATTTTGGTAAGCAGGGGAATTTGAGTGTATCTGAGTAAGACTTGGGAATTTCTGGTCAGCAAAAAGACCTGCAAAATGACACCTGCTCTTAGGTTAAAATCACTTTCATTCCAGACTCTAACAGGTAGAAGACCCTGGACTTCAGTCCCTAGTACAAGCATGATCTCATTACATTGCAGAGGGCCTCACTAACTTGCTGAGTCTGGCTGTGACCTGCAATCATTCTGTCTCAACCTGCTAAGTACTGGGATTTAAGTTGCATGGTCACACAAGATTGCCTAGTTCATCTAGAATGGGATGCTATTGTAGGGGTTGTCATTTGCAATGTTTAAAGAAATGCTAACTTACAAAAGGACAAAAACAGATACATGGTTACAAAATGGCAGTCTTACAAAATAGAGTTAAGCCAATCCTTTGCTAGAAAAGGCTTAATATTCTCACAATTCACATCCCTTTATTATTCGTTACGATGCTTGTCTTCAAATTCTATGAGCATATGGCAACTTTCAGTCTTGAAGGTGTCTAACAAGAAGAGATTATAAGGATCATCATCTCCAGCGTTCTGAGCTAGTTCATATGTAGAGCTAAGTGATCTTCCCGATCATCATACTTGTAGCATCAAGTTGTTCAGCTTTTCCTCTGGTATAGCACCTAAGGGATAGTTGAAAAATCTCTGCAGATTGTAACATAAATAATCCTCTCTACATTAAAAAAAACAGTATACAATTTAGTGTGTCAACTACTATCGCCCTATTACTACTAATAATTTGCTTTTTATAAGGATTATCCACTATTATCTGTCTACTGTTTTTACATAAATGTCAGAGACATCTGTAAACCAAGAATCTTGTTTTTCCTTTAGGTGTCCAGTGATCCTGAACCTGCAGACCTCAAGATGGACAAGTTTAATTTTATTGCATCTTGTAAGGACTTTGTTGGAGAGAGGGTTTTGGGCATCAGTGACATATCTCTTCTGTGAGTCTAAAAACAGAATAATCATCATAAATTATAAGGCAATCGTGTGGGTCATTTAAATGAGCCCACGAGTATGGCTCTCTCTTTATACACCAGAGTAGCACACTTGCTTTTGTTTATACTCTTCTGCTGAGTATTTGAGTCCAAGTAGGTAGCCCTATGTTGAAAAAATATACATTTTTATAAAATTATTTTGTTGTTAAGGTCAGTAAAGGCTCATCAGGGTTCCTCTGAGGAATTTACTGAGGCTTTTCCTCAACCATTTGTGCCATCTGCCTGGATGGCTATTGGTCTTGCTGATCATTTGGCTTCCCTTGACACATAGGGGACATTTTCATCTCTGATGACCCTCCTTTTTGTTAGAATATGTGCTGGCATGATCCCCTGCTTCAGAAGGTCAGATGACTTACCAGAGCTGCAAAGCCCTTATTGAGGTCCCATTATCCTTAGGTCTTATTTGACTTTGGAGTGCAAGGAACAAAAATATCGAGTGTTCTTCTGAACCCCCTTTTTTGTGGTACTGGGAATGGAACTCAGGAGCACTGTACCATTGATCCACACCCACAGCTCTACTTTTTAGTCTTTTTATTTTTGAAGCAAGGTCTCGCTGAGTTGCAGAGGGCCTCACTAAGTAGCTGAGGCTGTGCACGAACTGTGATCCTCCTGTCTCAGCTTCCCAAATGCTGGGATTACAAGCATTGCGCCACCACGCCTGGCCTGAACCCTTTTATTTTCTGATGTTCCTCTAATACTCAGCTATTGAACACCCAGAAGGTTAGTCTCACCAATCTTTCTAAGCTGTCTTACAGGTGAGGGCTATCATCTCAGAACACTGTGTGGAAATTATACTTCTTTTCAGTGTTTGCAGACAGCAGTTACACTGTTTTATAAGATAAACAAAAAACAGAATTATCAAGAAATTTTAAAAAATCCCATTTGGCTCTTTGCACAAAGTAGATACGTAAGAAACACAAATATATTTAACTTACAAAGAAGCTAATAATCATTAAGATTACAATTGTATAGAAGTTAACATATAGGTTAATATTTACTATTAGAATGAAATTTAGAATGGCTCAATATGATGACTATAATTACAAGTCTGTGTAGACTAACAGCTTTGATATCAAAGAATAGCCCTGAAATCTATAAGTTTATAAAGCAGTATTGATGAACACCGATAATGCTGATTATCTGATAAAAAAATTTAAAATCACTTATTCAGTGAAAGATTTTGGAACAATGTATCCTCCAACATTGGGATAAGTTTGACCCCCAGACACTGAAGAAAAAGGCTCTCGGTTTTTTCTACATTCAAGCATGGCCCTGGTATTCACTGAGTATGGAGAAATTTGCCCATTGCAGAGAAGCCTAAACTATAATGTTATCCTGCAGCTAGACCCATTTTGTAGAAGGGAGGGCAAGTGGGAAGAGGTGGCATATATTCAGCTCTTTTTATTACCTCCAGGACCACTTGGACTTATTAAAAAATTGCAGAGTTGAGGCAGTTTTGGTAACAATAGCCAAGGCTGTGTCCAAAGACCAATTGGTCTGAGAGAGACAAAATGACAGCACTGTAGGAGTAACAGCACCTGTCCTAGCTGGCATGGGACCATGCTTAAGTATGCCCCCTCCATATCATGATAATACCCCTCACAGCCCAGAGGCCTCAGAAATACCCAAGACTAAGAAAAAACATTCAGGGCCAGTACCAGAGGGACGGATCCCAAATTACCCAGAAACCATTTTTACTGGCCAAGTTTAAGGAGATCAGAAAAGACTTTGGTTGTTTTACAACCAACCCTGACCAATATGTGCAGACCTTCCAGCTACTTACCTCCTTATATGACTTCACTTGGAAGTCTATACTGTTGCTCCTAGAACAAACCCTAACACTCTTGGAAAGGGAGAGAGCTCATCAGGAAACCTGGGAGGTGGGCAACTATTATGATGCTGCTGAAATCCCAACACAAGAACCTCCTTTCAAATTCTCATTGGGGCAGAGGCTCTTCTTACTCAGGACCCTAAATAAAATCCAGAGGATATGAAACATGAGTGGGAGAAAAATCATGACCTATATTTTATAAAAGAAAATTTGAGTAAAAATAAAGTTAAACCCCTCATTTATGGGCAACTGGGAGCCATACATCAAGGCCCACAAAAACTCCCAAAGACCTTCCTGGAAATACTCAAAGGAACCATTATTAAATTCACTAATTTGACCCTGGAGTCAGTAGAAGGGGAGGCCATCCTTAGAGATAAAACTTAGACTTAATTAGCACCTGATGTGAAGTGGAAGCTCCAAAAGTTGGTGTCAGATATTGAAAAATCCACCTTGGATCAAGAAATGCAGGCTGCCAATTCAGTTTCTTATAACAGGGGCTTGGAAAGGGAAAACTAGAAGGAAAGATGCAGTGGAAAAGTTCTGGCTCCCATGCATGTGGGCACCAATACCATGCTAGACCAGGCTCAGGACTGCTTTAGGTGTGGGAAGCAGTGACATTTCAAGTGCAAACATTCGCAGCAAGGAGGCCACCAGTTCACCTCAAAACCTTGCCCATTGTGTAAGGGGGACCCACTGAAAGTCCAAGAGTCTCAAGATGCAGAGGGATCTAGTACCCTCACACCCAAATCCTCATGAATGTGGGTGCCAGATTCTCCACATTGCCTTTTTACCGTGGTCTAAGATCCTCCCATAAAGTGATCGTTCAGGGCATATGGGGCCAACAACCCCTTGAGCACTTCTGTACTCAAGACTTAGCCTGATTCTGGGGTGACCTCCACCTCTCTCATTCCTTTTTAGTCATATCAGAGACCCCAGCTACACTGTTAGGAAGAGATATAATGTCAAAAGCCAAGGTGGGAATAATGATCCTTTCAGAGACATCTGGGTGTTTCCATTTAATGGAAATAGAAGGGATCAACAATCTCTTCAAGGAAGTAATAGCAGAAAATTTTCCAAACATAGAGCAAGAGGTTGATACACAGGTCCAGGAAACTTATAGAACCCCCTTTAGACAGGATCGGAGAAGAGGATCCCCATGCCACATCATTGTCAAAATTACCAATGTGGAAGCCAAGCAGAGAATCTTAAAGGCAACAAAAACAAAGGGCCAAGTGACATTCAGAGGCAAACCAATTAGAATCACTCCAGACTTCCCAAACCAAGTCATGAGAGCCAGAAGGGCTTGGAGTAACATATTCCAAACTCTGAAAGAAAACAACTTCCAGCCAAAAATTTCCTACCCAGCAAAACTTTCTATCAAATTAGATGGGGAAATAAGAAGGTTCCACGACAAACAGAAACTGAAGGAATTTATGTCTTCAAAACCAGCGCTAGAGAAAATACTCAAAGAGATTAACTACAAAGAAGAATTAGGTAACACACATCAGAACTAGAGAAACAAGATTTTCCATCCAACAGACAACTAAGATTGGTTATCTTTGGAGATTCATTATTTATTTTAGCCTTTTACCTATTTCTAAATTGTATTGTTTGCTTTTATTGTTGCTAATTTTTAGGATTTCTAGTTGGAATATTAATATACCTTCAGATATAGCATTTGGAAATGTTTTATCCCATTCTATCAGTAACTTTTAACTCTGTTTACATTGTCTTTGGATATACGATATTTTTTTAATTTTTAGGGAGTTTGTTTACCTTTCTGTTGCTTGTGCCATTGAAATAATATCCAAGAAATCACTGCCAATTTCAATGTTGTGAGGTTTAATGACCCAGATTTTCTTCTAAAAGTTTATAGTCTTAAGATTTATATTTAGGTCTTTTATCTATTTTGAGTTAATATTTGTATATGGTGTTAGGTAAGGGTCCAATTTTATTCTTTTTCATGTAATTATTATTTTTCAACAATATTTAGTTAAAAGATTATTATTTCCTCCACCAAATGTTCATGGAAACCTTGTCAAAAATAACTTAACAATATATGGAAGAATTTATCTCTAGGCTTTTACTTAACTCCAATGGTTTATATATCTGCCTTTATAACAGTACTACACTGTTTCAATTACTGTAGCTTTATATGGTTTGAAATCAGAAAATATGCATCTTCTAGCTTTGTTGTTTTTCGAGATCATTTTGGGTATCTAGAGTCCTTGGTCCATATCAGGATAGATTTTTTGTGAAAAATAAATAAATAAATGTATGATAGTTTCACCTAAAAAAAAAAAAGAAAAAATATTCTCTGGTAAGAAAGAAAGCAAAAAGAAATATTGAAATGTTATCTTTAAGTCATCAAAAGCTTGGTATCAGACAAATGAAACTGTTCTGTGAGATTATCATTGTTAATTTTGGATAAATTGCTATAATACTAGATGTCAACCACTAAGCCAAGCATGGGAAGGAGGGATGGGGAGGGAACGGGGTGAGGATCAGGTAGGGGCTAACTGGGTGATGTGTGCATGTATGTCTACAAAAGTTTTTTGATCCCATTATGATGTATGAATACAGTACACCAATAAAAAAGTTTAAAAAAATAATGGAAATAGATATCAATCCAACAGTAGACAGATGGCAGAATGGTGGGATGGGCCCTTTGCACCAAACCTGTCCTCATTAAGCTGAGGGACCTGTCTACCTTTCCCCAACAAAAGCAATACCCCCTCAGACCTGAGGTAAAAGAAGGGCTGTTGCCCATTGCAAATCATTTGTTAAGCTTAGGCTTATTAGTAAAATGTGTCAGTCCCTATAGCACCACTATCCTGGGTGTGTAAAGGGAAAGACAGTGGCATTCGGTCTAAGGTCTCAGGCATATCAATGTGGCAGTGATCCCACTCCACCCTGCTGTTCCTAATCCTTATACCTTACTGATGCAAATTCCCAGTGGAACCCAGTGCTATTCTTTCCTGTATCTAAAAGATGTCTTTTTCTGCATTCCTCTCCATTCAGATAGCCAGTTTCTTTTTGCCTTTGAGGACAAAGAGTTGGTGGGTGCCAGTTGACTTGGACAGGGTTGCACCAGCAGTTCAGGAATAGCCGCACATATTTGGAAAGGCCTTGGCTAAGGACCTGGAGAACTGGAATTCCCCCTAGGCCATGCTCCTCCAATATTTAGATGAACTTTTTTTGGCTTGTCCTTCCCTGAGAGATTGCAAGGAGGCAACAAAATCTCTTTGTAACTTTCTGGCTCAAAGAGGCTATAAAATTTTAAAGGAAAATTCCCAACTTTGTGAGACCCAGGTTACTTACTTGAGAATCATACTAAGGGGGGGGGATTCTTGCTCTTTAGGGTGAGAGAAAGTGCAGACTATATTTTATTTAGGAAAGTTTTCTTTTCCCTAATACCATACAACAACTTCAGGACTGTTGGCAACCACAGGTTATTGTTGTATATGAATTCTGGGCTATGCTGAAATAGTACAACCCTTCTACAGATTTCTTAAAGAATACCAGGAATGTCCTAAACTCCCACAGTGGCCCTCTACAGCAAGGCAGGCACTTGAAATGTTAAAATAGATCCTGAGTGAGGCACTGGCCCTCCGGTTGCCTATGAAAAATAAATTCAATTTGCACTTCTCCAAAAAGAAGGGAGTGGTATTAGGAGTGTTGACACAAAATAAGGGAGGAACTCCGAAGCCTGCAGCTTATCTCAGCAAAGAGCTTGACCCTGTAGCTTGTGGTGGCCACCTTGCATAAGAGCAAAGGCTTCAGTGGGTACTCTAGTCTGTTACGGTTTGGGGTAACTGTTCCCGAGGACCTGTTAGGCTCCCAGAAACTGTTCCCGTAAACGCGGGGTCCTTGTCCAGACTTAGGATAGATATACACTAGTCTAAACTCTTGCTGAAGACTTAAATGAGTTTATTATTACAAAGATAGAAATAAAGAATACAGTTACAGCCCTATACTATCACAGGCTAGTATAGGGAGGTGGCCTGAAACAAAGTCACTGGAGTTCAAAATACAAAACAGCTTTTATAGATACAAAGTCCTCCATCTTGCTCTATCATGTAATCCTATGACCTAGGTGTAAGTCTGCCCCTTGACTCTGTGCAGACCTCTTTTGTTATACTTATGGGAATTTCTGGCCTGGCAAAAAACCTCTCCCGCGTAACTGCAGGTTTAAGCCTAGGTTTCTTTTGTTAAGAACAGAATGATTCACAAGGTCAGGGGCCACATGGTATCTGCTCCCCTTTCACAAAGGTCAATGCCTTCCTCCCATACTCTTGGAGAATTCTTATGCAAACCTGTTTTTATTATTATTTTTATTTATATATATATTTTTTGGTGGTACTGGGGTTCCTGGAAACCCTTCTACCTCTGGGCTTCACTCCCAGACCCATTTTATATATATATATATTTTTAAATTTGGAAACAGGGTCTCTTAAGCCAGTGAGGCTGGCTTAGAACCTGCGTGATCCTCCTGTCTACGCCTCCCAAGTGAGGGGATTACAAGTGTGCGCCACCACGCCCAGTGCAAACCTGTTTTTAGAATGTGAAAGTCCTAGGTCCCAACTCCTCTATCCACTTGCTAATTACTTTTACTGAGGGTACTTTGCATTATAACAACTACTTAAATGCCTGGCAGTAACCAGGCACTAACTGCTTTTCTTTTTTACAGATCTGAACTCCACTTTCTATAAACCAATTTTTGAAATATATTAATAACTAAAACTTAATTTTTGAATCTTTTTAGGTCATTTCCTAATACTGGTACATAGTCCTCAAAGCCCAAAAACTAACATTAGGGACACTTCTTACAGTACGAACTCCCCATTGTCTCTGGAGCCTATTAGAATCAAAAGAATACCTGTGGCTCTTAGACAGCTACATCCTTAAATATCTTTATGGACATCCTTTAAATATCTTTATGGACAGATCTGATATCCTTAAATTAATTTATGCCTTTCAACCCACCCTCCTTCCTGCCCAGAAACATGGAGGACCCCATGTTTAAGTACATTGTGTTTTTTAGAGAATTTCCTTCTTCCTCCCTCCCATCCCCTCATTTAGGTTGTCTTGTTCGCTCCTCTGTAGGATTTCCTTTTTCATCTAGAGTTCCTCCTATGACCCATTTCTCCTCAGCTTTCACATATTAGGGAAAGCATCTGATTTCTTATTTTTTGTGACTGACTAATCTCACTTAGCATAATGTCCTCCAGTTCATCCATTTCCCTGAAAATGATGTAATTGAGTTATTTTAATGGCTGAGTAAAATTCCATTGTGTACATATCCCACAGTTTTGTAATCCATTCATCTGTTGATGGACATCTTGGCTGGTTCCATAGTTTGACTATGGTGAATTGTGCAGCTATGAACATAGATACACATGCATTAGTTTGGTAGTTTTGTTTATTTTCTTTTGGGTAGATACCCAGAAGTGGTATTGCTGGATCAAATGGTAGATTTGTTCCCATTATTCTGAGGATTCTCCATACTGTTTTCCAAAGTGGTTGCACTAATTTGCAATCCCACCAACAATGTTTTAGAGTTCCCACTTCTCCACATCCTCATGAGCATCTGTTGTTTGTGTTTTGAATGATGGCCATTCTAGTTGGAGTTAGGTGAAATCTCAGGGTAGTTTTGATTTGCATCTCTCTGTTTACAGTGATGTTGAGCATTTCTTCATGTATTTATTGTCCATTTGAATTTCTTCTTTTGTGAAGTGTCTATTTAGTTCGCTTGCCCATTTTGTTATTGGATGATTTGGTTTTTAGTGTTGAGTTTCTTGAGTTCTCTGTATATTCTGGATATTAGTCCTCTATCGGAGGTGTAGGTGGCAAAAATCTTCTCCCATTCTGTTGACTCTCGGTTGAGATTCTTGAGTTTCCTTTGCTGAACAGAAGCTTTTCAGTTTTATGCAATCCCACAAATTGATTCACTTTTTAATTTGTTGTGCCTTTGGGGTCTTGTTGAAAAAGTGTTTATCTGTGCCTATGTGTTGTAGTGTTGGACCTATGCCCTCTTCAAGGAGCTTCAAGGTCTCTGGTTTGATTTCCAAGTCTTTGATCCATCTTGAATTACTCTTGTGCAGGGTGAGAAAGTAGGATTAATTTCCAGTTTTCTGCATATGGTTAACCAGTTTTGCCAACACCATTTGTTGAACATGGTATCTTTTTTCCAGTGCATGATTCTGGGCCCTTTGTAAAAAATCAATTGGCTGAAAGTGTGAGGACTTGTTTCTGGGTCTTCTATTCTGCTCCATTGGTCTATGTATCTGTTTTTGTGCCAATACCATGCTGTTTTTATTACAATGGCTTTGTAGTATAGTTTAGAGTTAGGTATTGTGATTCCTCCTGCATGGTTTTTGTTGTGAGAGCTACTTTGGCTATTCTAGGCTTTTTGTTATTCTAGATAAATTTAGGACTAATTTTGCTATGGCTGTGAGAAATGATCTTGGTAGTTTAATGGGCATTGTGTTAAGTCTGTAGATCACTTTTGGAAGAATGCCCATTTTAATGATATTTATTCTGCCAATCCATGAACATGGAAACTATTTCCATCTTCTAAGATCTATGATTTCTTTTTTCAATGTTTTATAATTTTCCTTGTAGAGATCTTTTACCTCCTTGGTTAAGTTTATTCCTAAGTATTTTATTTTTTTGTGGGTGATCCTGAGTGGAAGTGTTTTCTGAATTTCTTTTTCAGTGGATTGATGGTTGGTGTACAGGAAAGCTTCTGATTTTTTAAGATTGATTTTGTATCCAGACACTTTGCTGAATTTGTTGATCAGTTCTATAAGCCTTTTGGTTGAGTTTGTTGGGTTTTCTAAATATAGTATCATGTCATCTGAAAATAGTGAAAGTTTGAGTTCTTCTTTTCCTATTTGTACTCCTTTGATTTCCTTTTCTTGCCTTATTGCTCTCGCTAGAGTCTCTAGTACTACATTGAAGAGAAGTGGTAGTAAGAGACATCCTTGTCTCGTTCCTGTGTTTAAGGGGAATTCTTGAAGTTTTTCCCCATTATATATGATGTTGGCAGTGGGGATATGTTCCTTCTATTCCAATTCTCTGCAGTGTTTTTATCATAAATGGATGTTGAATTTTTTTTCTTTTTTTTTTTTTGGTGGTACTGGGGTTCCTGGAAGCCCTTCTACCTCCGGGCTACACTCCCAGACCGATTTTTACATTTTTATTTTGGAAACAGGGTCTTCTGGAAGACTGGTGATTTTGGATGGTTGTATTCCTGGGGATAGAGCCCAGGCATTCCACCTCCAAGCTACACCCCCAGTACTTTTCATTTTGAAGCAGTGTCTCCCTAAGTTGCTCAGGTCTTGCTAAATTGTTAACATCGGCCTCCAACCTGAAATCCTCTTGTCTCAGCCTTCCAAGTACTGAGATTACAGGAGTACCAGTGTGGCTGGCTTGGAAGTGACGATCTTTTTATTTCTCCAACTCCACTGCAGTATCCTCAGTTGTGCCAGCATTTCCCCAAAGACTGTCTGGGTCCCTTTCTCTGAATGGTCTACGTTATGTATGTATGTGAGTGTGTGGGTGCATTGTGTCTATTTTTATCTAACTGATTGGAAGTGGGATCTTCTATTTTTTTATTATTTTTATTTTTTGGTACTAGGGATGGAACCCAGGAGTGTACTCTCTTTCATCTATATCCTAAGACTTTTTTATTTTTTAGTTTGAAGCAGGGTCTCATGAAGTTGCTAAGGCTGGCCCCAAACTTGCAATCCTTTTGTATCAGCCTCCCAAGTACTGGGATTACAAGCCTGCAACCTTGTCCCTGCCCTCTCTTGCAATTACAGTGAGTTAGGTAATCTTATAACTTGAGCATGATTTTGTATGTATTGCATTTTCCTAAATTACTTCACTACAATGACAGACAAGACAGATAAGATGGTAATAGATTCTGATTATAGCACAACATGTCCATATCAATGGTCCATTCAGTTATTCCTTTTTTTTTTTTTTTTTTTTTTTTTTTGCGGTACCAAGATTGGAACCCAGGGTCATTCTACCCCTGAGCTATGCCCCCAGCTCTATTTTTTACTCTTTATTTTGAAACAGGGTCTCGCTGAGTTGTGGAGGGCCTCACTAAGTAGCTTTGGCTGTCTGCGAACCACAATCCTCCTGGCTCAGCCTCCCGAATGCTGGGATTACAAGTGTGCGCTAGTTATTAGTTATTAAGTGCTTCTTTATTTAACACTTCAAATGTCACTGCATTGTTGAACAAGACAGACATGGTTTCTACCATCATGGATCTTGCATTTTGGTGGAGTCACATTATCAAATTAAATAGGATAAAATACCAAAATTTTATTGTAAAATATGTGGTTGGTATCAGTGAGATATTCTCTTTGATGAGGTGTGTGTGTGATAGTGTGTGTGTGTGTGTGTGTGTGTGTGTGTGTGTGTGTGATATTGGGGATTAAACCCAAGGGCTCTCTAACTCTGAACTATACCCCAACCTCTTTTTAATTTTTTTTTGAAACTCAGAATCACACAGGGACATTCTATCTCTCAGCCATACCTCACCTCTATTTTTATTCTTTATTTTTAAAACATGGTCTATGTTTCAAAGAACCTCACTAAGGAACTGAGGCTGACTTCAAACCTGCAATCCTCTTGTCTCAGTCTCCCAAGTACTGGGATTACAGGTGTGCATCACCATACCTAGCAGGCAAAGCCTCTCTTGTTGGTTATGACAGTGTCTCCATTTTCTGGAAAAAAGGCCAAAATGATTATCTGATATGAAAACTAGGAGGAGAGCTGGGTCATCACTGACCCAGCCTTCATTGCAGCCTCTCTGATGCCCTCTTATATCTTTTTCAGAATGAAGCCCTGAGAACCCCCAGGGAAGTGGCTAGGAAGACCATCTTGCTTTCGCAGGTGGGAGTTGGGATGCTGGCCAACGTCATCCTCTTCTCCCACAACATCTCCCCAGCCTTGCTCGGCCTCAGATTACGGCCCATGCAGGTTATCCTCGCCCACATGGCTGTGGCCAACTCCTCACTTCTCCTGTCCACTGCACTCACCCACATGATGGCAGCAGCCTTTGTTCTCAGGAACCCCCTGTCCAGTCTTGGGTGCAAGCTGGTGTATTACATCTTCCTGGCGGCTTGCAGCACATCCCTGTCCTCCACCTGTGTCCTGAGCACCTACCGCTTCCTCACTCTGGTTCCTAGGACCCCAGGACGGGCGGGGCTCAGAGACAGAGTCCCAAAGGCCACTGAGTTTTCTTGCTGCACCTGCTGGCTGTTTGCTGTCATGTTGAATATTTACATTCCTGTGAAGATGGATGGTCCACAGGACATGCGCAGTGGCACTAAAACCCACGGCAGGTGGTTCTGTTTGACTTCAGGTCCCGTTGTAGTCATGGTTTCCTTGAAACTCATCCACGATCCTGTATTAATTTGCCTCATGGTGGGGACCAGCGGCTCCTTGGTGCTTCTCCTGCACAGACACCGCCAGAGACTGCAGCACATCCACAGCCCCAAACAGCACAAAGGCCGCCCCGAGGCCAGAGCGGCGCACACTGTCCTGATGCTGGTGGTGGCCTTTGTCTGCTGTCACCTGGTGAATGCCATTTTGTCTTCTCATACTAATCCAGCTCTAGCCTCTCATCTTTTGTGGCTGGAGGTCTCTGATGTCCTGATTACATGTTTCCCCACCGTGCGCCCCTTATTGTTGGTCTTTAGAGATCCTAGGACTCTTTGTCTCTGACTTGAAATGTTGAAAATCACTCTTGAGCCAGGAGTGGTGGCGCATGCTTGTAATCCCAGTACTTGAGAGGCTGAGACAAGAGGGTTGCAGGTTCCCGGCCAGCCTCAGCAATCTAAGGAGGCCCTGTGTGGGAAACTCTTCTAAGTCTAAAGAATATTGGCTTAAGAATTCATAGCTTTTTGCTTGCTTTGGCAGAAGACTGTCTTTCTTAAGGAAACTAAAGACAGTGACCTTGATGCTTCTTCACTTTCTTCCCTTTGTCCTCCTATTTTACTATACCTTTTGCTTGCTTTGCTTAAGGATATAAGGCCACCTCAAGGAGGGAGCTGAAGACAGCCACCTCTGCCACTCTTGCAATAGTTGCTAGATAACAGCTTAACGTCTAAAGCATTTTTAGCACAATGCTCTGCCCCTTAGCCAGAGATGGTCAATGATTTAATAACCCAATCTTAGTTCTGTAAGCCTGCAATAAAAGAAAGCTGATTTTTGCTGGGGGAGTTTGGTTCTCCTGCCTTCTCCCCTCTCACCTCTTTAAGACCAGGAATAGAGTGTCAAGAGCATTCTTTTTCATGACATCGTTCTGTGTCCTGCTGGTACAGAGTTCAGCAAAGTGGTGCCCCATGTGAGGAGGATTGCTCTGGAGATTTCAGAGTTGGGAGCCACTCAGTGAGATAGAGAGGATCCGATTGGTCCCGTTTACTTTATTCTGGTAAAGAACAGCGGCTCCCACTTGGGAGAGACACCAATGAGTGGAACTTTCAGTGAGAGGTTTCCTATCATGGGTAATAGTCTAGACAGGGAGTAGCAGGTCTTCACAGTAATCCAGTATTGCCTATGGTTCTCAGAGAAGTTCTCAGCTTTAGAATTATGGGAACTCATCAGACCTGCTTCATACCCTCTCCGTATTCCTTCTTCTTAGAGGCTGGAACCAATTAATTCCAGGGCAAGCCTTTTGATGTGATTTTGAGGATTCACTATCTTATATCTTGTTTAGTCTTTCCATTTGCTCCTGACCTAATGCAGGTGTAGCCCCCACCCCCTGTCTCTGGTTGTTTAACAAAGCCAGAGATACCCTCTTCCCGGTCCTTGGGGAGTTTTAGCCTATCCGCTAGACGTTATTTATTATGTAAACTTGTCTTTAAATTATGAAGGCCCTGGGCTGCAACTCTTTTGCATTCTTGCTAATCACTTTTGGTGCCCGGAACTCTGCAGGGTAACAGCCGCCTCCTCCTCCCTGCCTGAGTGTCTGCGCTACACCAAAGCTATTTTCCAAAGCGTTTTCCAATACCGGCACATTCCCTATCAATCCTCCCTCTTTCTTTTAACTTCCTGACACCTGTCCAGGCCAAAGGCAATGGGGACAAAGAAAGTCAATATTGAGCTATTTCCATGCTTAGAGGGGTTGAAGTGGAGCCCTGGCCTTGAGGGTGTGAGGAAGTCCCTTGGAAGGGTTAGATCAGCTGATGTCTGAGGTGTCCATGGCTGTCCAGAGGGATCTGGCAGGTGTTCATCTGGGATATTATCTGGAGCATCATCGGAGCTTGATGGCTTTAACTCTGTTGAAGACAGACTTAACCACACAATTTATAGCCATGGGCCAAATATAAGTATAAATAAAATGGTCTCCAGAGGTCCTAAAAGAGGTAGGCTTAATAGAAACTTACTGTAAGTCTTTGAACTAAATTTTATATAAAACCATCTTTATCACATATGCCATAAACTTTATTCCTTTACAAACATTTTACAAAATGCTCTGTGACTTGCGTTAGCCCTTTGATTTTTTTTTTTTTCTAGTCCTTTCTTTTCCATTTGGGACACTCTTAGGATAAACCTTACTTTATACAAAATGCTTTCTTATTTTTACAAAATTTCTGTTCCTTCCTTTACCAAAACTTTCTACATCTACACACTTGCCTCTTTCTTTCTTTCTTTCTTTCTTTCTTTCTTTCTTTCTTTCTTTCTTTCTTTCTTTTGCAGGTTTGGGGATGGAATCCAGGGGCATTCAACCACTGAGCTACCCACCCCCTGCCCTATTTTTTATTCTTTACTTTGAAACAGGGTCTCACTAAGTTGCAGAGGGCCTCTCTAAGTAGCTGAGGCTGTCCATGAACCGCAATCCTCCTGCTTCAACCTCCCAAATGCTGAGATTACAAGCATGCGCCATCACACCCAGCTATACATTCACACACTTTCTACATCTGTCTCTGTTCCTATATACAAGCTAACCCCAAAACAATACCATTTTACAATGTTTTTACATAAACAATTTAGAAACCCATTTAAAAGACTCAATGTTACTTTAACCCTTATGAAGTTAAGAGCATTTAAACTTTAAAGCATTGCTTTAAAGCATTACTTGAACTTTAAAGAATTACTCACATTTTACATTTACCCAACTTAATAAATGAATTATAGATTACAGTAGAGGATTAAGAGAGCAGGTAAGCATCACTAGCATCTTAAAACGTTTTTCCTGCCAAAGAAATAAAACTAAAGGCAAAAAAAATAAAAATAAAATTAAAAAAACTAAAGGCAATGCATATTGTATTAGATTGTATTAGATCTCACAGAGATCTAAGCTGTACAGCGGTCTGGACAGCTTTTAGTTTACATTTTAATGTAAGCTTAAACGTACATTAAATTACATTTAAATGTAAACGGGTTTACATTTAGGACTGTTTGAGATCAAAATAAACCTTGAACAGTACCTTGTCTTAGTACAACCAGCAAAAGAGAAAAATAACAGCTTAAGTTTTTTTTTTTTTTTCTTTTGGGGCTTTTCTGGAAGGACGAGACAAAACATACCATAAGACTAAAGGAGAGGCTGTACCCAAGTTAGTTTGGTTTCCTGACATTAAATCTCCTATTTAATAGAGGAGCCGGAGTCTCTAGTGTAACTAAAAATGGGAGAAGTAAGGTAATCCCAGAGGCAGGCTAGTTTTTGAGTTAAAAAAAAAAATGTTCTAAGAGCTGGAAAATGCCCCGAACTGTTATTTTATGAAAGGATCTTGGACCAGGGAAATAGAGTAGAGCAGAAAACCTGGCACCTGTATTCACTAGGAACTGGACACTTTGTGAGCCCATGGTTAGAGTTATCCAAGGTTCCTCATTCTTAACCAGGTGGTGGGAGCCTGGAGAGATAGTCCTGGGGCCCATTACCTGGAACCTGGTTCTGGGGACCCCAAGTCCCTCTGGACCTGGGGGCACTCAGACTTCCAGTGCCCCCCCCCACCCTTGCACCATGGGCAGAGCCTTAGAGGGCATTTGTAGCCTCTCAGTCCAGGGCATTGGTTTTTGCAATACCCTGGATTTCCACACTTGAAGCAGACCTGAGCCTGGATTTTTGTGGGGTTGGCATGTACCTGTATTGGGGTTCCTGTGGATTTGGCATTTAGACTCATGGTCACCAGGATTTTCTCATGGTATTTTTCCTCCTATTTATCCCTTTTTAAGTCTCCATTATAATAGAGTTATCCACCTGCACTAACTGTTCCAGCGTGTATTCTAGCGAGAGTGGCTGATAGACCAGTTTGGCATCTTGTTTTCTTTGTCCTAATTGATCTTTAGATCAAGCCAAGGCTGTTTTCGCCAAGGCTGCCAAAATTGTCTCAAGTCTGCAATCTTTAAATAAATCTGTGTGGTCCCAGAGGTAAAAGAAGAGCTGAAGATAAGCTACCTCTGTCTATTTGCCCTCCCTTTCACAAAATAGATCTAATTGCCAGATGGTGTTGTCATTTAAGCTTCCTTGAGGTGGCCGGGTCTCTCCGTCCCCCAGTTAGTACTGTGGCCATACTTGAATGTAGAGTTTTGGGGTCAATTTTTTTCTAATTTTGGAGAACACGTGTGAGTGGAGATCCAGCTTCTACTTTGGATTTCTGGGATCCCATCTCAGAGAGAGAACTTGAGGTTTTACTAGTCTGTCTGGGCAAGGTCACTCCCCTTCCCAGCACATCCTAGCCTGAAACCAAAGAAGTGAAGTGAAGTGAAGCTGGGCGTGAGTCCAGCAAAGCACCTCGAGTGAGCTTTCGTGATGGCAGCTCCTCACGGCTCACCGAGGAGCCGCCCCAGACCCTGCCTCTGTTCATCCTACCCTCTCCTATCTCCCTCTGGACAAGGTAAAGCTCAAAAATCCCTAGTGCTACCAACTAATAAAACACTGTATTTCTCAGAATATTTTCATCAGTGACCCACAGACAGACTGTAGCTAGCAGAGCTAGAATCTCAATGGTGGGGAGTCCCTGTTTTTTAATATTCTGCCTCAGACAGTTGTACTAATTAGGTGGGGATACAAGCCTAAAACTACCAATAAATCAAAGATAGCCACAAACAGATTTTTACCTAAATTTTGTACAGGGGGCCATTAACAGCATATGCTATGTTAGGTGACAGAAGAAAGGAGCCCAGGACATAGGGGACATTGGTCTCTGTAGGAATTATATGGGCAGAGCCGATTGGAGGCTAATCTGGCAGCAATAGGACCCTGAGAATCCCAGGCCACTGGAGCTGTGCCTTGAGCAGTCCAGCTCTTGGAAGCGAAGTTTAGACTGCAGCAGTTCAGGTTTTTAAAAGCAAAGCTCAGGCTCCAGTGCTCGGGCCATTGGGAGTTTGGAGCTACTGGAGTGTGCAAACTGCCAGAGTCCACAGACCAATGGGGTGCACACAGGCTGCCCTGTGAGTGGCTGGGGGCTGGGTCTGTCTACTGACTGCAGTTGCTAATGGCAATGCTTGCAGGGTGCAGCTGCTAGAGCTAGCAGGCTCGCCTGGCTTATCATCCTACAGCCTGTCCCTATGGCCTGCAGTGGGAGAGACTCACTGTTGTCTAGCAACTGGTGGTGGCTGGCGTCCCTCTGTTTTGGGGTTCTCTGGGGGTGGGCTATGGGTATTTTTCAGACTTAACTTTTTACAGGGCTTTTTAAAAGAGTGTCCCATCTTTGATGGGGTCAGAATGGATGGGCACTCATTTGGACCTTATAAGACAATAGTGGGTTTCCCCAGAACCCCAATATAGATCTTGACACAGGTCTAGCCTCATTTACAAGAACATAAGGCAACATGAGCCGTTACCACAAAAGGTGTGAGGCTCCCAAGTCGCTGTCTGGTTGACTATGAGTTCATATAGTAAGCTTGAGGAGGGTCTGGAGTCCCTTCTTGTCTCCTACTCTAGTTAAAGGGGACTTTTCCCCTTCCCTGGAGAGTCTGCTGTAGCTAAGTGGTGACAGAGGGAGTCTCCACGATCATGGAGAGCCCATTGGTGCTGGTTATCTGGTCATCTGCCAGGATCTGATCATGTTTTGGGGAGGGTTACTGACCTTCAAGAAGTGGCATTAGGCCACCATCTCCTGGAACAGCTGTTGGGCTCCAAACTGTAGATCCCCACGGGGGCACCATAACTGTTACAGTGTGGGATGGAGCCGTGGGTTCTTGTTCTTAGCTACTTTTAGAAAAGAATTGCCAGAAATCTGCTGCAAGCTTAAGCAATTTTTTATTATTACAGAGGTAGAAAAAAGGGATAGAAGAATAAAGCACCACATCAGAGAAAATGTGGTGGAGTGCCTTGAAAGTAAGACACTGAAGTTTTTGAATGCCAAACAGTTTTTACAAAGATTATTATCTCTCATCTTTGCTTAACCAATAGTCTTCCTGACCCGACTAGGTGTAGATCCGCTAGTTAACTCTGGGGCAAGTCTTTTGATGTGATTTTGAGGCTTCACTATCTTACACCCTGTTTAGTCTTTCTATTTGCTCCTGACCTAATGCAGGTGTAGGCCCACCCTTGTCTCCAATTGTTTAACAAAGTCAGAGATACCCTCCTTCTGGTCTCTGGGGAGTTTTAGCCTATCTGCTAGAAGTTATTTATTATGTAAACTTACCTTTAAAATACGAAGGCCCTGGCTGGGTGTCATGGCGCATGCTTGTAATATCAGCATTTGGGAGGCTGAGACCGGAGGATCGCGGTTCGCGGACAGCCTCAGCTACTTAGTGAGGCCCTCTGCAACTTAGTGAGACCCTGTTTCAAAATAAAGAATAAAAAATAGGGCAGGGGGTGTAGCTCGGAGGTCAAATGCCCCTGGGTCCCATCCCCAGACCCGCGAAAGAAAGAAAGAAAGAAAGAAAGAAAGAAAGAAAGAAAGAAAGAATACAAAGACCAGGGCTACATGTAATTCTTTTGTGTTCTTGCTAACCACTTTTGGAACTCTGCAGGGTAACAGCTGCCTCTTCCTCCCTGCCTGAGTGTCTGCACTGCACCAAAGCTATTTTGCAATACATTTTCCAAAGCCGTTTTCCGATACCAACACATTCCCTATCGGGTTAGTCATTTCAACCTTGGGCATGTCATGTGACTTAGGGAGGAGTGGAAGGGGTCTACCAAACATGATTTCATAATTTCAAAGGGAGTGAATACCTCCTGGTAAGGTGTACACAATACGCACAGGAGGGCAAAGGGGAGGAGTAAGGCCCAACTTTCTCTTGTTTTGGAGGCCAGTTTAGTCAAGGTATCTTTTAGAGTTCTATTCATCCACTCTACCTGTCCTAAACTCTGAAGTCTGTATACACAATGCAGTTTCCAATCAACACTTAAAGCTTTTGCCACATTCTGAGAAACTTTGGCCATGAAGGCCAGGCCACTGTTGGACCAAAATAAGAAGGGCAACCCAAATCTAAGAACTATTTCCTATAGCAGTTTCTTGGTGACAATTAAAGCAGTCTTGGTTCTGGCAGGATAAGCTTCTTCCTACCCAAAAAATATGTCCACAAATAGCAGAAGGTACCTGTATCTGAGAGTGGTAGGCTTTACCTTAATGAAATCCAGTTCCCATTGCTTCCCTGGTGTGTTACCTTGAACTTGTATTCCTTCTGGGGTTTTCTCCCCTCCTTTTGGATTCACCTGTGTGCAAACTTGACATTTGAACACCAGATCTTTTATAATTTGGTCTAGCTTTAGGATGTAGTACCTGGGTCTGAGGAGCTCACAGAGCTTTGTTGGTCCCTGGTGGGTGGTCTGGTAGAGTTGATATACTAGTTTCCTTCTTATAACTATGGGGAGGATGGGCCTCCATCCAGTAATATACACCACCCTGGTTTTTTTTTTTTTTTTTTTTTTCTTTCAATGCCGTGCCTTCCTGTTTTGCCCAGTCTTCTTCCTCAGTCGTACATGTCAGTTTTTGTGGAAGTTCTGGCTCAGGATACATAACCAACATGGACAGGGGCCCCTCTGGTTCTAGGGCCACTTTCTGGGCCTTTGGGTCAGCTGCCCTGTTGCCCCTAGCTTCAGAAGAGTCTCCTCTCTGATGACTTTCACAGTACACAATGGCTATCTTTCTCGGCAACTAGAAGGCCTCTAGTAAGGCTAGAATCTCTCCTTTGTTCTTTACTTCCTTGCCTGCCAAAGTGAGGAGCCCCCTTTTCTGGTAAAATGCCACATATACATGAGTGGTGGGAAAAGCGTTATCGGCTGTCAGTATATTTTGTGACAACCTTCTCCTTACCCCAGCATAATGCCTGAGTCAGGGTGATGAGATTGCCTTCTGAGCTGAGGTTCCCCTGCTGAGGGACTGGGCCAAGATGGTTTTATGCTCCACGACTACTGCAGCCCCTGCATATCTAATACTGTTTTGGACAAAGCTGCTGTCATTGGTATAGAGGACTTCATCTGTCTCTGGTAGAGGGACATCAGTTAGGTCTGGATAGGTGGACTGGATCACGTCAGTCACCTCAACACCGTCATGTAGACAGATGTCTAGGTCATCATATGGCAATAGGCTTGCTGGATTGAGGACTGCCATTTGGCAAAAGTGTAATTCGTAGCCAGTCCAGAAGAAGCACTTATTACTGGGTCAACCACACATTAGACACCCACCACTCTGGGGTTCCCCTCAGGAGGGTCTCAGCTGAATGAGGGGTGATCAGGAGCAATTCTTGGCCTGGGGAAGTTTATCTGGATCCTTTACGAACATGGAAGTGGTAACCACAGCTTGCAAGCAGGCAGGCCAGCCTGTTGCTATAGGAACTAGTCTTTTGGGAAAATAAGCAATTGGTTATTTCCAAGGGCTCGGGGTTTGAACAAGGACTCCCTTCGCAATGTCCCTGACTTCATCCACAACAAGTGGAATGGCTTAGTGATGTCAGGGAGCACCAGGGCAAGGGCAGAGGTTAAGGCCTTCTTCAAAATCTCAAGGGCTCCCTGTTCAGCTTTTGACTATTTGAAAGGGCCATCTCCCCCTACACTGACATATAATGGCCTTGCAGTTTCAACAAAACCTAGAATCCACAGCCAACAATAGCCTACTGCCCCCCAAAAAACTCCTGTACTTGCCTCTTGGTCCTTGGCATTGGAATTTGGAGGCTTACAATAATGTGGCTCTGAGACAGCATCCCTTTTCCTCCTTCTAGGTTGTAACCCAGGTAGGTCACAGGAGTCTGGCAGAATTGGGCCTTCTTGATTGACATGAGGTATCCCAGGTCCTGAAATGTCTGCAGAAACCTATTGTTGGCCCTCCTGCATGCCTCTTCAGTCTCCGAGGCAACAAGGAGGTCATCAACATACCAAAGCAGAGTACTTTCGGGGTGTGTTCCCCTGAACTCTAGGAGGTCCGCACTTAGGGCCTCATCAAACAATGAGTTTGGGAGTTCTTTAACCCTCCCAGAGGTCTTGGACTGCCCGATAGTAGGAAAGATTCTCCTTTAACTTCCATAACTAGCAGGAAAAGGGATTGGGGAGATATTTATTATCTTCTAAACATGGTTTGCACAATGAAATACAGACAGCTAAGAAGCCTACGGGGCCGGGCATGGTGACGCATGCTTGTAATCCCTTCACTTGGGAGGTGGAGACAGGAGGATCGTGCAGGTTCAAAACTAGCCTTGCTGGCTTTAAGAAACCCTCTTTCCAAATAAAATATAACATAGGTCCGGGAGTGTAGCCCGGAGGTAGAAGGGTTCCATCTCCAGTACCAGAAGAAGAAGAAGAAGAAGAAGAAGAAGAAGAAGAAGAAGAAGAAGAAGAAGAAGAAGAAGAAGAAGAAGAAGAAGAAGAAGAGGAGGAGGAGGAGGAGGAGGAGGAGGAGGAGGAGGAGGAGGAGGAGGAGGAGGAGGAAGGAGGGAGGAGGGAGGAGGGAGGAGAAGGAGAAGAAAAAGAAGCTGCCACCTACGGAAAGTCCTGCAGCAGAGAAAGATAGAAGAAAAGGAAAGAGACCAAGAGCTCCTGCACAACTTGACTTTAAGGATGAAGAGTACGGGGTATTCATTCAAGAGGAGGATATGGTGGGAGTAACATGATTGGCAGAGGGAAGGGATGAGTACCTCTGACCAGCTGCTGTTGCAGTGCAGAAAAGTTTAGAGATTGGGCTGAATTTGGAAATGGAATATGTCATTTTCTGGCCATTGACTGTCATTGTCTAGTTTGTATTGAGGCAGATTGTATTGCAGAAGGATACCGGGCATTGGGGGTGAATGACCGGCATGGGCCAATGGGCCAAGGATGCTAAGGCTGCAAAGGAGACAACCACGTTGGGTGTCCCGTGGAAGCCTGTGACCTGGACACGGCAGATGATTTGCATACTGCTGCATCAGGCAGGCTGTCGGCACAGCAACAAAAATAAGGTAAACAGAGATGCTGGGACCTAAAGGGTGACAGACACTGGCACTTAAAGGGGGATTGAGAAATGCCATGTATCCCCTCACCCAGTTACTGATAAAGACATACCCTGTTGTGATGGGCCCAGCCAGCTCTCATGAGATAAGGAAATAGGACTTAGATATAAGCCCTGAAGATCCAGAGGGCAGCAGTGGCTCTCCTTTGAGTACTCCACCTCACTTCTCTCCAGTGTGGTGTTTTCCTGTCACTTTGCAATAATACTACTTTACCAGCACATCCAAATTTCTGGCTTCTTATTTCTTTTTTCTTCTTCTTTTTTTTTTTTTTTTTTTTTTTTTTTTGGTGTGTACCGTGGTACTAGGGGTAGAACCCAGGGACTTTCTACCTCTGGGCTACACTCCCAGACCTACTTTATATTTTATTTGGAAACAGAGTCTCACTAAATTGCTGAGAACCTCACTAAGTAGCTAAGGCTGGCCACAAACCTGCGATCTTCCCGTCCAGCCTCCCAAGTACTGGGATTACAAGTGTGTACCACCTGGCTCTTTATTTCTATAATGAGCTAAGGAAAGAACTCACAGTGACACCAAAACTGTAACACCTGGAGAGAGAGTTTTCAATTGTGAAGTAGTCTCCAGGGGGTTTGCTTATGGGAGGGTCTTGGACCCTTGGTGGGAGAATACGGACCCTTGGAGATTTATGGGAAGGCCTTAAGCCTTTTGAAGGAAAAGTCCAAAAAACCTGTTCCTGAGAGGGTTCCAAACCCTCAAAGTTTAAATCAGAGGGGAGGGGCATCCCCCAACCGTCTGAAACCTCTGAATGGGAAGACCAAGCAGACTCCAGGTGTCCCCAAGAAACCCAGTGTCCTGCAGGCCTGCATTTCTGTGGGGGTTGCTCTCGCCCGGCGCTGGGATTTTTGGTGATCTCTTCTAAAGCCATATATGTGGGTTCTGGACTTGTTGGGAAAACTTAAATTGGAGGAAATTGTATGGACTTAACCTGAGATAATGAATTGGCCAGTGATGGGTTTGAGACAGCAACAACCCAGATGGTCACTGCCAGAGCCATGAGAAGAACAGGGGCAGGAAGGGAGGAACGGGACCAAGGACCCAGAGTCCCTCAGAATCTGGGAGTTAGCCTGGGATGCGCTGCCACTGCCATGGCTTCTCGGGTTGCAAGAGGGAACTTACCTGATGGCTCCTCACTACTTGTTCTGAGTTTTGGCACTGTCATAGAAGGTTCGGGGAGGAAGGAGACAGCTCGACTGGCAATACAAGCTTTATTGGGATAAAACCTGTGGAAGGGGTCTCCAGGAAAGGGTGGAGCCCATGTGCACTAACAGATTAGAGACTTATGTAGGTTGTTTAAGGGGAGAGACTATTGAGCTAGGTGGTGGTAGGTAGTCATTGCCAGGGGGAAATGTTTTTAAGGAAAGTTAGTTGGGTTGTTAGACCTGGGAAACAAAAGAAAATGGAAATTTTCCGTAAGCAGAAGGATATGAGAAGATCTGCCTGCTTATCAGGCACATCTTAGACAGGACAATGAGGACATTTAGATAAACAGCAAGGGGGTGAGTGTATTTGATTAAGACTTGAGGCTTTTCTGGTCAGCAAAGAGGCCTGCAAAATGACATGCCTTCACAAGATGGAGTCACTTTGGTTCAAGACTCTAACAAAAATTAATAAATGAATGAATAAATAGATGATAGATAGATAAGGCTGGGGTTGCAGCTTGGAGGTAGAATGCCCCTTGGTTCAATCCCCAGTACCAAAAATAGTAGAGGGAGAGGATAGTAGGATAATTAACTTAATAGAATTATGAGGATGAGAAATGAGAAATACCTCATCAGGCCACTGGAAACTGGACACCCTGGGATTCTGGCAGCATAGTTATAAGAAAACAAACAAATAAGGACCCTGATTTTCCGCTGCTCTCACATTAATACAGAAGGCTTCTCAGATCCCAAAATGTGTGCAGATTTCTCCCAACTAGCAAGTCAAGCAATCCTGTGATTCTGCAGCGGATACCAGCTGGGTGTCGTCTAAGTCACTTCAGTGCTAACACATCTCCCTCACGGCTCAGTCCCCAAAGCTGTGCCCCTGCTCAGCCGCAGCCCCAACCCCCAGGTGGCTTTACCTGTGCTTCCGACCATGGGCTGTGTATTGAGGGTCCCACAGCCTCTTCCTCAGGCCAACTAAGTTGCTTGAAAGTCTGGAAGAATTCTGGGAACAATTTCATTCACTGGTTTATTATGAGGGCTTTTGAGGTGCTTGTGGAGGCTTCCCACACAGACCTGGTGGAAGAAATCTGTGCAGTGGGGGACCCTTTTAACTTTCAGCACTCTCCCTCCCAGGAAGCCCCACCTCTAATCCAGCACTGGCCTTTCTGAAGACTAACCTCTGCTCCATTCTGAGGCTTCCTAGGAAATAGTAGCCCTTTGTCAGCTCATTAACATGCAAAAAGACATTATTGGGTCAAGGGTTCCAAGAACCTGAGACTGCCCTTGCAGTCCAGGACCCAACGGTCCAGGGAGCCAGTGAGCCTGGGCTTCCAGGTCCTGGCAGCAGAAAGGGGCTGTGCCAACTCTGGGAAGACCAGCTCGCCGCCCGCATTTGTCCTCCTCTGCACCTCCCCCCACTAGGTGGTTCCACCCGTAATGAGGGTGGGCCTTCCCCACCTGGTCCAGGTGACTCATGTACTAATATTCTGGGTATATCTCCCAGATACATCCCAAAATATTTTACCGCATGTCCAGGTATGCCTTAATACAATCAAGTTGGCCACTAAAATTAACGATTACAAGATGTGGAATGCTGAGTATCCAAAAGCCAGGCATGGTGGTACACACCTATAATCCCAATATTTGGGAGGCAGGCACAGAAGGATCCCAGCTTTAAGGCCAGCCTCTACAACTTAGTAAGACCCTCAGCAACTTAGCAAGATCTGTTTTCAAGATAAAAAGTAAAAAAGTCTGGGGTAGAACACCCCTGGGTTCGCTCTCTTGTTTAAAAAAAAAATCATTGATCATTGTACAATGTCAATGTCAATTTAATCTAAACTCAAATTTCCTCCACCACCAATACCCATCATCTCATTTTTCACACACACACCCCCGTTCTTGCCAACCTTTAAGAGTAAAGCACATGAAACACTTTTTGAACATTTCTTTAAAGAAATATGTTGTAATTTACATATGTTGTGACATATGGGAAACAGTGAGTTTACAATATCTTTTACCTTTTATTTTTGATGCTATAAAAAATGGTTATTTTGCTGGCTAGCTGGTGGCCAGAAAACAGGTTGTGGCTTATTTACCAATCTTTCACATAATATTCATTTGGGGGAAAAAATTCCTTTTGGAGAAGTGACCATGGTTTAGTGAGGTGATCTTAAGCAATTTCTGAGTAGATTTTTTCTGGTACTAGAGATTGAATCCAAGGGTGTTCTATCTCCAAGCTACATTCCCAGAATTCCCCCCTTTTTTTGGAAACAGGGTCTTGCTAAACTTCTGAGGCTGGTCTCGAACCTGCCACCCTGCTGTCTCAGCCTCCCAAGTACTAGGATTTCAGGTGTGCATCACAACACCCAGCTAGGAAAGGAAATTCTGAATAGGTTGACCTGATATCCTTTATTGAAACGTGAGCTATTTGTTTGCTTGCTTTATTTATTTATTTATTTATTTATTTATTTATTGGCACTGGCCGTCAGGGGTGAGAGGTTAATTCCTCATCTCAGGAACTCAGTATCAGTGGGGTCCTTGGCTTCCAAGGAGAAAAAAAAAATCAGCACATATCAGTCAGAGACAAAGACAGGTTTATTTAGAAAAATGGGAGATACACGTTCAAGGGAGAATATGGACCTCCTCAGGAGTGTGAGACCTTGGGACCCTTATAGTTTTTATTGTATAGGAGGCCCCCTTGAGGGGGTGGGTAGAAGCGCATAGGAGGAGTAGAGGTCTGGATTTCCTCAGAATCCTCAGTTCCAGCCAGGCGTGGTGGCGCACGCTTGTAATCCCTGTGCTTGGGAGGCGGGAACAGGAGGATCGCGCAGGTTCGAAGCCAGCCTCCGCTGGCTTAAGAGACCCTGTTTCCAAATAAAATATAAAATAGGTCTGGGAGTGTAGCCCGGAGGTAGAAGGCCCCTGGGTTCCATCCCCAGTACCACACACACACACACACACACACACACACACACATCCTCAGCTTCAGACCCAGTGCTAGAGCTTGGCATTCCTTGTACATCCTTCATTTACCAAACATCTCAGCAATCTCACGTGGGGAGAGAGGGGCCATTATGATTAAGGCTGTGGGCCTTTTGAGGATTTTGCCTAAGAAAGAACAGACCCCTTGTAGGGTGGAGATAAGGATTATAAAGATTCTAGATTTTAAAACCATAGTTTTCTTTTCCCTTTCAGTTTCTTTCTTTCTCTTTCTCTCTCTCTCCCTCCCCCTCCCCCCTCCTCCCTCTCTCTCTCTCTCTCTCTCTCTCTCTCTCTCTCTCTCTCTCTCTATCTCTCTCTCTCTCTCGTACTGGGGGCAGGAGTGGAACCCAGGGGCTTTCTACCTCCGGGCTACACCTCCAGCCCTATTTTATATTTTATTTGGAAACAGGGTCTCACTAAGTTGCTGAGAGCCTCACTCAGTAGCTGAGGCTGGCTTCGAACCTGTGCGATCCTCCTGTCTCAGCCTCCCAAGTGTGGGTATTACAAGCGTGCGCCACCACGTCGGGCTCTTTTTTACTTTTTTTTTTTTTTTTTTTCCTATCCTACTTCATGAGGATTGAGCCCAGGGTATTCTGCCTCTGTGCTACAGTCCTAGGCCTATTTTTTTTTTTTAAACAGGATCTCACTAAGTTGGAGGAGGGACTCACCAAGTTGCTGAGGCTGACCAAGAACCTACAGTCCTCCTGTCTCCGCCTCCCAAGTACTGGGATACAGGTGTGCACCACCATACCCAGTAAACATGGGAAAGCCTGAATTCAGGTACCTGAACCTTTTAACCTTTTTGCCTCTGAGAAGAGATAGAATCACCTGAAATTTTGTATAAAAATGTAATATATAACTAGATGTGATATAGGTGGTGGTACACACCTATAATCCTACTACTTGGGAGGCTGGGATAGGAGGATCACAGTTTAAAGGTCAGCCTTAGCAGCTTAATGAGCCCCTCAGCAACTTAGAAAAAAAAAAATGCCAGGCATGGTAGTGCATGCCTGTAATTTCAGTACTTGGGAGGTCAAGATGGGAGGATTACAGGTTTGTGGCCAACCTCAACAATTTAGCCAGACCCTTTCTCAAAATTTATAAAAAGAAAAAGGACCAGGGGTGTAGCCTAGAGATAGAACCAGCCCTGAGTTCAATAGCCGGTACCAAAAAGAAAAATTGTAGATAGATAGGTGTGTATGTTTTGCCCTAGAACTACGCTATCTAAAACAGACGCCACTGGTAGTAGTTTAGATTCTGAAACATGGCTCTTGATACGTGGAAATAATATACTTTTGAAGTCAGTTACACCTATTTCTCTTTTAGTTTAAATGCACTTTATTTTGAGACAACCTACACAACATGTTTCTTAAAAAACAATGCCTCCACTCCAAATAAACCACAGTCAAAATGAATGAAGAGCTCACGATGACATCAGTCCCGTTTGTCTTAAGTCCTGGTGTCGTGTGGATGACAAGCAGCAGCCAGTTATGATGACAGGTGACAGGTCCAAAGTAAGCACCAGATTGTTAACATTCCTCCATTTCTAAACCATCCTTAAAGAAAATCATACATGGAGTCACACCATCCTCACGGTAGTCCAGGAGAGCAACCATGCCATCTGGATCCATCTTCTCACCAATAAAAAAACTGGTAGGTTTTTTTTTTTTTTTTTTTTTTTTTTGGTGGTGGTACTGGGGTTCCTGGAAGCCCTTCTATCTCCGGACTACACTCCCAGACCTATTTTTACATTTTTATTTGGAAACAGGGTCTCCTAAGCCAGCGCGCGCGCGACTGGCTTCGAACCTGCGCGATCCTCCTGTCTCTGCCTCCCAAGCGCGGGGATTACAAGCGTGCGCCACCACGCCCGGCAAAAACTGGTAGTTTTTGAAATTAGCAAGGATGTGCTTGATTTATTCTGCAGCCCCAGTCAGAAAGGTTTTACTCTTTCTGGTCTCTGTTCTTCAAGTTTGCCTTTGATTGACTTCATGTGATCTTTGATGTACTTCTTATAGGCTTTCTTTGTGAAGCTGTTTTCCTGCAAGTGGTGGTTCATGACGATGTCCACACCAGTGACTACTGTGCTTTCGGTCCCTTTGCCCTCAGGGCCTTCAGCGGAGGCATTTCCACCAATGAGCGGGTCATCACTGTTACCCTCTGTCCTACTGACCATCTTGCCCTCCACCTCCAGGCACAGCCCGTCCGCGACCTCCCGGATCTTGTAGATGTCGGAAAATATCTCATCGTGGCTGATGACGTCCCCCCGGTAGATGATCATGGTGGCGGCTGGAGGGAGGCGGCGGCTGCACTGGCTGAGCAGGAGCCTGGAGCTCGGAGCAAGCGAGGTGCAGCCAGAGCGGCACTGTGGGGAGGGGGGAGCGAGCGGAAAAGCAGTTATATCTATTTCTCATTCTTATGTTTACAGTAGAATTTAAAATTACATGTGTTAAGCCAGGCGTGGTGGTGCATGCTTGCAATCCCAGCATTTGGGAGGCTGAGACTGGAGGATCATGGTTCGTGGACAGCCTACTTAGGCACTCCTTAACTTGGTGAGTGCCTAAGAATAAAAAACAGGGCAGGGGGTATAGCTCGGAGGTTGAATGCCCTTGTGTTTCATCCCCAGACACCCCCCCCCAAAAAAAAATTACATGTGTTAGGCCAGATGTGGTGGTACACTTCTATCAGCCCAATTACTTAGGAGGCCAAGGCAGGAGGATTGCAAGTTTAAGGATTGCAGCTTTGGCAACTAAGCGAGAATTTGTCTTAAAATAAATAAATAAATAAAAAGGTCTGGGGCATCACTTAGTGGTAGAATACCTCTGGTTCAATCCTCAGTCCTGCAAAAAAAAAAAAAAAAATCACACATGTGACTTATGATCGTTTGGGGCAACACTTGCCTGGAACATGGATTCTCAAACTTGAACATGGGTGTGGTGGCACACGCCCATAACCCCAGTACTTGGGAGACTGAGACAGGAGGATCACAGGTTCAAGTCCGGTTTTAGCAATTAAGAAACTTAGTGAGACCCTATTTCAAAGTTTTATATATATATATATATATATATATATATATATAATTTAAAATAAATATAAAATATTTACATTTAATATAGAGATATTACATTTTAAAATAAACATGAAAATAAAATGGAGCTGGGGTCTAGCTTAGATGGAGAATGCCCGTGAGTTCAATCGCCAGTACCAGAATAAATAAATGAATGCAGATGCCAGCTCTCCGCCATGAGGATGGCCTAAGGCTCTGGATGCAGGACAGGAGCTTCAGGAGCTTCTAATGCTGCTAGTTTGTGAGTGGTACTTTGGGTAGCTGGGATCCAGTTGCCTCTTACCCCACCTGTACTGAGGCCCAGTGCTCTGCAATGTGTAAAATCTCTGGGTGATTCTAGTCTGTGGTGAGTGTGGACAATGAATGAATCCCAGTACTCGGGCCATGGGGCCAAGGGCAGGAAAAGTGTATGTGGCCACTCCTGGCTAATTCCGGCAGACTCCAAACCTGAACAGAGAAGTGTGTCCTTTCCTCATTGATCAAAACTAAGAGGAAGCATGAGTGAGACTCATGGCTGAGTGATAGCAAATCATCACAGCTGAGCTGCATTTAACAGGCTGGATTTAGGAGACCCAGATTCCTGAGCCCAGGCCCATCTGAATGTGCCAGTCCTGCTCCGTCTCTATTCCTTGTGTTGGTTGTAAAACTCCTACCATCTACACTTGAGGCGTTGGGCATGACCCTGAAGAGCATTTGGGTGGGTGTTGCAATCTACCATATCCTTTGGAAAAAATGAACTCGTTTTCTGAGCTCGTTTTCGTCTTGCTCTACGACAACTTGTATTTGGGGTAGAGAAACCCATCTCAGACACTTTTTCCTGGAGCACTCCTCTCTGACTGTTGGAAAGCCTGAACATCAAGCTCCGGGAGCCGGAGGCTCCCATTGGCTCTGGATGCAGATCAGGGCAGGAGAGCAGCCCTGTGCTCCCTGTGGACTGCTGGCCTGTCTGGAGACGCTAGCAATGCCTGCGCACAGCCGCCCTCTGCCGGCTCCATCTGCCCCTGAGCGCTGCACGGGCAAGTCCGGGTCGCAGGCTGCTGCTGTGGCCCAACACCCCCACTCACCACAAGTCCCCTTCCTCCGCCTCCACTTCCCCACAGCGAGCCCATTTCATCCCTGGACTCCTCGACTCCTTGTACGTCACGTTTTTTACAGCTCCAGGGAAGCAAAAGCTGCAGTGCAATGCCGGAGTCAACAAAACAAAATGAAAGGTGATTCCAGAGGGAAATAAGTCAGTCTTTTAGTGCTATTCTGCAGTATCACGGAACATGCTTTCCATTTAGTTATTTCATAGGTATCTCTGTTGTCACAGATTATGTGCTACTTTGTGCAATAATTTTGAGAGCAAATGATAGTTGTGGCCATTTTTTTTCAGATATCTTATGCCCTATAAAGAAAAAAATTATATATATACATATATACATATATGCATATATACATATACATGTATACATGTATACACACACACACACACACACACACACACACACACACACACACACACATATATATATATATATATAGTTTTAGTACTGGAGATTGAATCCAGGACATTACATTCTACTTCTGAGCAATACCCCCAGCCTTTTTAAACTTGAAACAGTGTCTCCCTAATTAAGAAAAAAAAAGGGCTAAAACCTCCGCCCTTCTTATTTTTTTGAAACAGGGTCTCTCAGTTGCTGAGTCTGGCCTTGAGCCTACAATCCTCCTGGGATTATAAGCATGCACCACATGCCTGGCTAAGAAAAATATTTAATGAAATATTTCAATAATATAAAGGAAGTCCTGCTGTGGGTTAAAGAGACTTGCAGTTAGTTACTTATTCTGTAATTCACCATAACAAGAGGCCAAGGACGTTTCTCCAGGAAGATTGATGTAGGTCAGGAAAGAGGCGTGGCCTGGCCTTGGCCCGGAGAGGAGGGCCGTGGCGTGTCTGTGCTGACCTGCGGGCTTCTCTCCACAGTGGACATGGACCCTGGATGTTGACGCAGCCCATATCAACCTCCTCATCCCTGAGGACCTGCGGTGCGTCCGCTCTCTGCGCCTCTCACAGAACAGGGAGGCGCGGCCGCGAGGTTCCCCTTCTCCATCTTCGTCCTGGGCGCCCCGCGGCTCACGTCGGGCCGCAGTTACTGGGAGGCAGAACTGGGCACCAGGCGAGAATGGGACGTGGGCGTCTGCCGGGACTCGGCGGACCGGCGCGGCCAGGTGCTGCTGTCCGAGGCGCTGGGCTTCTGGACCGTGGGACAGAGGCGCGGTCGGCTCTTCGCGGCCAGCTCTGTGCCCGTCACCCCGCTCTGGGCGAGCCCCCGCCTGCGCCGCCTCGGGGTCCTCCTCGACCTGAGCTTCGGGGTCCTTTCCTTCTTCCACCTCAGCGAAGGGACCCACCTCTTCTCCTTCACCCAGATTTCTGCGGAGGAGCCACTGAGTCCCTTCTTTACTACTGGGAATGCAACTCAGGATCAAAAGGCTGCCTGAGGGTATGTCCTGTGGTGAATCTGGGCACCTTCAGTCCTCAGGGCGTCATGGAGCGACAGGTGGACCAGGTGAGCCCAGACTTCAGGGCCATCATGGAGCGACAGGTGGACCAGGTGAGCCCAGTCCTCAGGGCTGTCTTGGAGAGGCAGGTGGACCAGGCATCCTTAGTCCTCTGAGCCATGCTGGGTGAGATAGATCAACCAAGCTTCGTTAATCTTCTGGGAGGTCCAGACGACACAGGTAGACCAGGCATCCTCAGTCCTCCAGGCAGTCCTGGTGAGGCAGGTGGACTTCTGCACACAGAAAATCTGCGGGAAGCTGCTGTAAGCCAACGACACTGCAGAGGAGTTTTGTGCTTGGTACACATGGTGCAAAGGCATAGCAGAAAAGCATGCCATTTCATGAGTCAACACACATTAATTATATTAGGCAAGACTGCATTTTAAATGGAAAGTATTTTCTTCGGGATCTGAGTGTATATTCCTTTTTTTTAATTTTTTTTTGCAGGTCTGGGGATGGAACCCAGGGGCATTCGACCTCTGAGCTACACCCCCTGCCCTATTTTTTATTCTTTCTTTTTTTCTTTATTATTATTATTATTATTATTATTATTGTTATTATTTTGCAGGTCTGGGGATGGAACCCATGGGCATTCGACCTCCGAGCTACATCCCCTGGCCTATTTTTTTATTCTTTATTTTGAAACAGGGTCTCACTGCGTTGCAGAGGGCCTCACTAAGTAGCTGAGGCTGTCCACAAACCGCGATCCTCCAGTCTCAGCCTCCCAAATGCCGGGATTACAAGCGTGCGCCACCACCGCGGCTCTATTCTTTATTTTGAAACTGGGTCTCACTGAGTGTCCGCGAACCACGATCCTCCAGGTCTCAGCCTCCCGAATGCAGGAATTACAAGCGTGCACCACCACACCCAGCTCTGAGTGTATATTTCTATTTCAATAAATATTTTTAACTTTCAGATCAGTTTCCAATATTTATTTTTATTTTCTGTAAGATCAGTTTACAAGATTATAAACTAAATAAACATTTGAATATGATTTTTCTAAATGGTAAGGAAATAAGGCCTCCAGAAAGAAAGAATGCACGTATGTGTGTATGTGTGTGTGTGTGTGTGTGTATATATATATATATATATATATATATATATATATATATATATAGTTTGTATGTGTGGGTATTCAATTTTACTCAACAACTGAAAAATTCAAGTGTACCTCATGTGGTCATAAACTCATTAATATTAACATTTAAATCAATTAAACTTGTTCTATAATCCCAACATAATTAAACCAGTAATAGAAAAAAATCTGTTAGATCATCACAAATATAAAATTAAATGATTGTTTCTAAATAAAATATAGGTCAAAGATGAAAACACAGCAGAAATAACAAAATACCTTGAGCTGAATGAAAATAAAAGCAGTTTCATAAAGTTTGTGAAAAAGACGCAGCTAGAGATCAGAGGGTCGTTTACAGCATTGAATAGTTGTATGAGAAATAAGTACCATAATTAGTGACCTGTGCTTCCACTTTAAGTTAGTAAACTAGGCAATTCAACTGAAAAATAAATAGAAGAAAAACAAAGGCTGAAGTAGCAGTAAGTAAAATAGAAAATAGAGAAATGTACAGTCAAGCCCCCAATTTTTTTATAAGAGGAATAAGTCTTTGTATATTGAAAGAGAAGGGAAGAACTAAGGAAAGGAGGGAGAAAGAAGAAAGAAAAATCACACATTCCCCTGGGGTATGAGGAATGAATGGAAGGGCATCACTATAGATCCTATAGATTAAAGGATGAAGGAGTCAGGCATAGGTGCATGCCTATAATCCCAGTATTTGGGAGGCTGAGACAGCAGGATTACAGGTCTAATATTAGCCTCCGAAATCTAGCAAGACCCTGTTTCAAAATAAAAAGTAAAAATGGCTGGGGTTTAGAGGGTAGAATGGCCCTGGGTTCAATTCCTAGTACAATAATAAAAATAAAAATGAAATAAAATAAAAGGGTAGAACTCAGAGATAATGCTATATATCTGTAAAAGGAACAAAACCAACCATGAAAAGATAAGTACAAGCTAATATCCTTGATGAACCTACATGCAGAAGTTCTCAAGAAAATCCTGGCAAATTGGATTGAATTCAACAATGTTTTTTAAGAGTCACACATCATGATTAAGTGGGATTTATTCTGGGATACAAGAATGTTTTAACATATGCAAGTCATAGGCCAGGCGTGGTGGCGCATGCTTGTAATTCCAAAATTCCGGAGGCTGAGACCAGAGAATCAAGGTTCTTGGACATCCTCAGCTACTTAGTGAGCCCCTCCGCAACTCAGTGAGACCTGTTTCCAAAAAAAAGAATAAAAAGTAGGGCAGGAGGTATAGCTCAGAGGTCGAATACCCCTGGAGTCCATCCCCAGACCCACACACACACACAAAAAAATATGCAAGTCATTAAAGTTGATACACCATATTAACAAAATGAAGAATGAAAATCATATGATAAGCTGGGTATAGTGGTGCACACCTGTAATCCCAGTACTTGAAGGCTGAAACAGGAGGCTCAGAGGTTCAAGGCTTTCCTCAACAATGTAGTGAGACCCTCAGCAATCTAGTGAGACCCTGTTTTAAAATAAAAATTTAAAAGGGTTAGGGGTGTAGTTAAGAGGTAGAATGCTCCTGGGTTTGGTCCCCAGAACAACAGAATCATATGATCATCTCAATAGATGCAGAGAAAGTTTTGGGTAGAATTTGAAATCTTGTCCTAATTAGAATCCTCACCAGATTAGGTAAAGAGGGAATGTGCCTCAGTACAGTAAAAGCCACAGGATGCTGACTATCACCATTTCTTTTTTTTTTTAAGGGGGGTAGTACCAGGGATTGAATTCAGAGGGGCTTTACCCCTGTTATATACTCCCAGCCCTTTTTATATTTTATTTGAAACAGGATCTCACTAAATTGCTGAAGCTAGCCTCAAACCCGTGATACGCCTGCCTCTGCCTCCTAAGTACTGGGATTACAGGTGTGTGCCAAAGAGCCTGGCCAGAGTTGTAAGCATCCTGATTAAATATGAAAGGATTCTCTAGAAAGAGGGAGGCAGGCAATGAGCACAAGAGAATTTTGGTTTTTGGCTCGAGACACTTAAGGAAATCTGTCAGATCTGGTGCTAACCAGAAAGGAAATGTCACTGACTTCGGTGGCCATATATGAGATATCTTTATCAAGGAAGTTTGAAATATTGGGGGGAAAAACACAAAACTACAATCTGTAACATACAACAAGAACCAACATCTGCGAAAGATTGAGAATGTGAGTCCCAGAGTTGGCTGAATAGAATGTCTAGTCTTCAACAAAAAAGTACGAGTTGCTGGAAAACTAATATAAACCATCTATGAGAAAGCCAAGACATTGCATTTGCTTCCCAAAGACTAAAGTAATTGCCTTAAATATGCACAAAGAACTAAGAAATCCATGGGCAAAGATCTAAAGTAAATCAGCAGTGAACTATGTTTCACCAAATAGAGAATATCAATAAATAGATAGTAGAAAAGAATGCCCATAGATATTCGGGAGTAATAAAGTAAAATAACATAAATTATTTGCTATATAGTTTCAATAGCAGATTTTGTGTGTTTGTGTGGTGCTGGAGATTTAACTAGTGGAGGGGGGTGGACAATGGGGTCTACCTCCAACCTATATCCCCTTGGCCCCTTTTACTATTTATTTATTTATTTAAGTATTTTTGGTGGTCCTGGGGTTCCTGGAAGCCCTTCTAACTCCAGGCTACACTCCCAGACCTATTTTTACATTTTTATTTGGAAACAGGGTCTCCTAAGCCAGCGTGAGCCACTGGCTTCGAACCTGCGCGATCCTCCTGTCTCTGCCTCCCAAGCGCGGGGATTACAAGCGTGCGCCACCACGCCCGGCTCCTTTTTATTTTGAAACAGGATCTAAGTTGCTTAGGATCTCACTAAATTGCTGAGGCTGGCCTCCAATTTGTGATCCTCCTGTCTCAGCATCCCAAGTACTGGGATTACAGGAGTATGCAACAGCACCCAGCTTCAGTAACAAGATTTTTTAAAATATTTTTATTTTAGTTAGATGTGGTGGGGCACACCTGTAATCCCAATAATTGTTTCAAATAAAATATATTTAAAAAAAAGGCTGAAGGTGTAGCTTGGAGATATAAAGCTTCTGAGATTAATACCAAATAATAATAATATGATAATTATTATTATTTATTTTTAAAACCTTATTGACACACACTTATTGAAGTCTAATACAATTAAATATGCATATACTCAAAGCTTACTAGTCAAATAGCTTCATTTCAACTGGCAGATAAAATTATATGATTTTATTTTATACAATGTGACATTTTAAAATATATGTATGTTGCTGGGCATGGTGGCGCACACTTGTAATCCCAGCATTGGGAGGCTGAGACCAGAGGAGCGCGGTTCACCGACAGCCTCAGCTACTTAGTGAGGCCCTCTGCAACTCAGTGAGACCCGGTTTCAAAATAAAGAATAAAAAATAGGGCAGGGGCTGTAGCTCGGAGGTTGAATGCCCCTGGGTTCCATCCCCAGACCCGCAAAAAATAAAATATATGTATGTTGAGAAATGGCTGAATCTGGCTACTTAACATATATATGCAGCCTGGCATGGTGGTGCACACCTGTAATCCCAGTACTTGGTAGGCTGAGAAAGAAGGATTGCAGGTTCAAGGCCAGCCTCAGCAAGAATCCCAGCAATCTAGTGAGACCTTGTTTCAAAACAAAAATAAAAAGGGCTGGGGATATAGATCAGAGGTAGAATATCTCTGGGTTCAATTCCCAGCACCACGAAAACAAAACAAAAAAAAGCCACATATATTCAATATCTCACAAAGTTATCATTTTTAAGGTGAGAATGCTTAAAATTTACTCTATTGGCATTTTCCAATAATCCAATGCATTGTTACTGGTTCTGTTGTGTAATAAACCTCTTATATCTCCTAACTGAAATGCTTTTTTTTTTTTTTGGTACTGAGGATTGAACTCAGAGGCATTCTACCTCCAAACTACACCCCATCCCTTTATTTATTTATTTATTTATTTATTTATTTATTTATTTATTTTTGGTGGTCCTGGGGCTCCTGGAAGCCCTTCTACCTCCGGGCTACACTCCCAGACCTATTTTTACATTTTATATTTGGAAACAGGGTCTCCTAAGCCAGCGCGCGCGGCTGGCTTCGAACCTGCACGATCCTCCTGTCTCTGCCTCCCAAGCGCGGGGATTAAAAGCCTGCGCCACCACGCCCGGCTCCTTTATTTATTTTGAAACAGGGTCTTGCTAAGTTGCTGAGGGTCTAAGTTTCTGCAGCTAGCCTGTAATCCTCCTGTCTCAGCCTCTCAAGTACTGGGATTAAATTTATCCTCCACCACATCTGACCCTAGTGAAAGTATTCCTTTACCAATATCTCCCCATTCCCTAGCCACAGCCCCAGGTACTCACAGTCTACTCTCTGCTTCTAGGAGATCAACACCCAGAAACACCCACACTCATTAAATCAGAAACCCCGGAGGCTAGATAGGAGAGTCAGTGCTTGTTTCAATTCCCCCAGGTTCCTCAAATCAGGAAACAATGCCTTTTGGCTCATTGAACTTTCTCAAGAACAAGGAAGCAGCATCCGACCATTTAGGATGGTCAAACACTTAGGTCATGGGGAGGGCCATGTTCACTCCCAAGTCAGCCATTCTGGAAAGCCTGGGGGTGCTTTTTGCAGTCAGAGACCCTGGGAATCCTTAAATCAAGATCTCACTCTGAAAAGAAAATAAGTAAGCAAACAAAACCCCGCCCGTACCATAGGACACTACAACCACAGGCTGGACCAGCAGCCAAAGTGTTTCGAAGCCACTATTATTCTCTGGGGTTGTCCACCAGAAGCTTCTGAGCCAATGGGAGGGGAGGAACCGGTTGACCAATCAAATGTTCTCATGGGCTTCTCCTTCCCCCTCCAGCCGCCATCCATTAAGGACCAGTGGGAATCTCTGGAGCGGTGAGTCAGCACGTCCTGCAATGCCCAACACTCCTCTGTGTTTATTCCCTTCCTTCTGTTGAGTCTTCATGTTCTCATGGTTCGCCTTGCCTCTTCTCTTGACCAGCCAGAAAGAATTTGTTGTGTCCATACTCCAAGGCCCAGTACTTGGGAGGCTGAGAAAGGAAGATGGCAGGTTTGAGGCCGGCCTCAGAAACTTAGCAAGGCTCTCGGCAACTTAGCAAGATGCCGTTTTAAAACAAAAACTGGGGATGTAGCTTGAAGATTAAATGCCTCTCGGTTCAATCCCCTAAATGAATAAGCAAAAAGTAAGTAAATTCAGACATGGTGATGAATGCCTGTAATCCCAGTACTTGGGAGGCTGACACTGGAGAATCACAAGTTTAAGGGCAGCCTCAACAAATGAATGAGACCCTGTTTTAAAATAAATAGATAAAGTTAATGAGGAGATAGAACTACCAGTGATATTGAGTTCAGCCTGAGACCTGGTGGGGGCCTCGTCTCAGAAACGGGAGGAGAGAAAACAATACCTGTCAGGAATTACCAGGGCGGGGACTCTGGGGCTTAGAGGGTGGGTGACCTTGCATCATCTTGACAACTAGAAAAGACCACCTAGTCGTTAGCATCTCAAAGAAGGTCTCAGCACAAAGCACCAAAAGTATTCTGGTCCAAATTCTTTTTTTTTTTTTTTTTTGCAGGTCTGGGGATGGAACCTAGGGGCATTCGACCTCCGGGCTACATCCCCTGCCCTATTTTTTATTCTTTATTTTGAAACAGGGTCTCACTAAGTTGCAGAGGGCCTCACTAAGTAGCTGAGGCTGTCCACGAACCGTGATCCTCTGGTCTCAGCCTCCCAAATGCTGGGATTACAAGCGTGCGCCACCATGCCCGGCATCCAAATTCTTTTTTATTTTTTCAAAGTCTTTTACCTTTTTCCAGTCTGAGGATTGAACCCAGGAGTATTCTACCTCCAAGCTACTCCAAACTACAATCTCAGCTCTCCACCCCCGCCCCGCCCCCAGGAAATGGGGATTGAGCCCAGGGGCATTCTACCTCTGAGATACACCCGCAGCCCTTTTTATTTTTAATTATTCTTTATTTTGAAACAGGGTCTTATAAGTTGTGGGGGGCCTCACCAAGTACCTGAGGCTGGCTGCGAACGTGCAATCCTCCTATCTCAGCCCCTTCCCCAGGTCCTAAGATTACAGGTGTGCGCCATGCTAGGCACCATTGTTTCCTCATCCGTTTCAAGGAGAGGGGTCTTGTCTGAAGAGCTTCCTTTCCTCACCCCAGGTCGAGCTAGCCATCGTGCAAGACCTTAATGACCTTGCTCCATCCACTTTGAATAACTCGATGCCACCCTGAACTGTCCACAGGTTCCGTTGATTTCTTGTTCCGGTTGCCTTTCTGAAGATTTGTGCTCTCTGCCCTGGATGGGATGGCGTCCTCTTTCTTTTCTGACTTTGGCCTTATGTGGTACCTGGAGGAGCTCAAAAAGAAGGAGTTCATGAAATTCAAGGAGCTCCTCAAGCAAGAGATTGGGCACCTGGGACTGAAGCCAATTCCGTGGGCCGAAGTGAAGAAAGCATCCCGAGAAGAGCTCGCCAACTTGTTGATCGTGCACTATGAGGAGCAAGGCGCCTGGGACATGGCCTTCAGGATCTTCAGTAAGATCAACAGAAAGGACCTCTGTGACAAGGCCCAGAGAGAGAGTACCGGTGAGTTCACCCATGGATGTGGATGGGAACAAAGCCACTGCTTTTTTCTTTCTTTCAATTTTTTTGGTTTGTTTTTGTTTGTTTGTTTGGTGGTACTGGGGGTGGAACCCAGAGGCTTTCTACCTCAGGGTTATACTCCCAGACCTAATTTATATTTTATTTGGAAACAGGGTCTCACTAAGTTGCTGAGAGCCTCACTAAGTAGCTGAGGCTGGCTTCGAACCTGTGCGATCCTCCTGTCTCAGCCTCCCAAGCGCGGGGATTACAAGCGTGCGCCACCACGCCCGGCTCTTTCTTTCAATTTTGGAACTGGCGATGGAACCCAGAGGCATTCTACCTCTAAGCTACACTCCCAGCTCTATTTCATTTTTTATTTTGAAACAGCGTCTCATTAAGTTGTGGAGGGCCTCACTAAATGGCTGAGGCTGGCCGCGAACCTGAGATCCTCCTCCTGTCTCCGCCTCCCAAGTACTGGGATTATAGGCATGCGCCACTGTGCCTGGCTAACAAAACTCCTTGTAATGAGCACCATGTCGTGATTTTGGTAAATGGTCTCCACGCCCACCTACAACAGGGCCAGAATGAGCTGTGGGAAAATATTATCCTGTAGGAAGGAACCAGCTTCACATAGCACATGGTAGTTACATGTGCTACAATATAGGTGGATATTATGTCCTTAATGAGATCATACCTCTATCTAGGTCCCAAATAATTTTACCCCAGGCTGAGAACTTGCATCCAAGAAGCTGTAGCAGATGTACTATGTGGCTATGGATCAGCATACACCGCAAGTAACTCCGGCTGTAGCTTTTAGGATGAACCGAGGTTAATGGGTATAATCATGTATATATTGGGAAAAGCCATACCACACCAGTGCTAGACAAGATTTCTAAATCACTGTCCTGTATGCATGTGTTTTATTCTATTTTATTTGGTACTGGGGAGTGAACTGAAGGCCATTCTGCCTCTAAGCTACATCTCCAGCCCTTTTTATTTTTATTTTTTTAAACAGGGTCTTGTCGAGTTGCAGAGGCTAGCTTTAAACAGTGATCCTTCTGTCTCAGCCTCCCAAGTACTGGGATTACAGGAATGTACCACTGTGCTCAGCCACGAATGTATGTTTTTTAATATTTAGCAAGCAGAAGTTTATGACATTCGGGCGTGGTAACGCACACCTATAATTTCAGCCTCGGCAATGTAGCTAGACTCTCGGCAACCTAGTAAGGCCCTATTTCAGAAAAGATAAAAAATAAAAGGAGATCAGGGGTGTATGGCTTAGAGGTAGAATGCCTCTGAGTAGTTCAATTCCCAGCAACACACACACACACACACACACACACACACACACACAGTTTATGACAGAGAAGGTATGATCTATAAGCAATATTATTTTAAGGTTTGCATTTATATTTATCCTGGTATAAGGTGTCACTGTTGCTCATACTTTGGACATTGATGGCAGGAGACAGCTCTTTTAAAATATTGTTAGAATTTTTCTTTGTCTCACTGCAAAGAAAGTCATGTCATCCTACTTGGGATTCCCTGACAGTCTCGCATCTGTGGCTCTGCAACATTCTTCAGTTCTCGATTTCAGCCCTTATCTGCTTAAATGTTGTTTCTGCCCCGTTCCTTTTTCTGGAACTCACACTGTACCTACAAATTTTTAGACTGTTTCTTATGTGTTGCTTAAATTCAGTTAATATATTTTATTTTAGTTTTTATTTTTTGGTGGTACTGGGGTTCCTGGATGCCCTTCTATCTCCGGGCTACACTCCCACACCTATTTTTACATTTTTATTTGGAAACAGGGTCTCTTAAGCCAGCGCGGCTGGCTTCGAACCTGTGCAATCCTCCTGTCTCCGCCTCCCAAGCGCAGGGATTACAAGCGTGTGCCACCATGCCCGGATTATATTTTATTTATTTATGCAGTTTGCCTTTGTTTTTCATAGTTCTCCATTCCGTTTTGAAGGTCCACCCTATCTTCCATTTTATAGAACATCTAAAGTTGTTTAGGACCACAGGTCTGCAAGTTCCAGTGCAAACTGCAGAGCTTAACCACAGCAAGGGCTTAGCTGAATGGATTCTGGAAAGCATAGAGCTTTTGTTGTTGCTCCTGTTGTTTGGCTTTTGTGTGGTTGGATATTTTTAGTATTCCGCCCAGGAAGAACACCAGAATAAGTTGAAAGAGCTGAGTGTGGTGGTACATGCCTGTAATCCCAGTACTTGGGAGGCTGAGATTGTAGAGTCACATGTTTGAGGCCAGCCTCAGCAACTTAACAAGACCCTCAGCAACATAGCAAGACCCTGGTTCAAAATAAAAAGGGCTAGGGATATAGTTCAGGGGTAGAATAGCCCTGGGTCCAATCCCCAATCCCTAGTAATATATATATATATATATATATATATATATATATATATATATATATATATATATATATATCCTATTCATACCCAAGGGCTCCAGGCGTCCAAACTAGCAAAGCCAAGGCCTGCTGACAGGCCTGTGTTCGCTGGCTGCAGAGGGCGTATGGACTAACACACATTTACGTGTGTTATATATATATAACACATATATATATAGCATATATTTCGTGTGTGTGTGTAAAGATGTGTTCCAAGAGGAATGATGTCAGGGGCAAGGTATATATGTATGAGTGTTTAACTTTTGACACTTTATGACTTTTTTTCTCTTGTTCTTACTGACTCAGGACACACAAAGATGTACCAAGCTCACATCAAGAAAAAAATCATTGATATTTGGTCCAAAGAATCCATCACTATGGCTCAAGGCTGCACTGACCTGAGAGTCACCCAGAAAGAACATGAATTTTTGGAAACTCTTTTTCCTCTGAAGAAAACCAGTGCTCGGGGGTGCACTGTATTCCTTAAGGGAATATCAGGAATCGGGAAGACCATACTCCTGATGAAGTTAATGTTGGCCTGGTCGACTGGCAAACTCTATCAGGACAGGTTCTCATACATTTTCTACTTCTCCTGCCAAGAGGTGAAGAAGCTGATCGCTATGAGCTTGGCTGACCTGATCTCCATGGACTGGCCCAACTCCTCCGTCCCGTTAACCGCGATCCTATCCCAGCCTGAGAAGCTCTTATTCATGATTGACGGCTTTGAGGAAATGAAAAGTGACTTGAATGAACCTGAGTCGGAGCTGTGTAGTGACTGGACGGAGAAACAGCCAGTGAAGTTGGTCCTGAGCAGTTTGATGAGGAAGAAAATGCTCCCAGAGTCCTCTCTGTTCATCACAATAGTGCCTGGGTACCCACAGGGGCTGGAGGAGAGACTGGAGCACCCAGATATCCATATACTCACGGGCTTCAACGAGAACGACAGGAAGACGTATTTCTGCTCTTTATTTTCTGACAGGAACAGAGCCCTGCATGCCTTCAGCTGTGTAAGACAAAACCCACAGATCTTTTCCATGTCTGAGACCCCCCTGCTCTGCTGGATCATATGCACCTGCCTGAAACAGGAGATGGAAAGGGGGCGGGATCCGGCGCTAGCCTGCCGACGCCCCACCGCTCTCTTTTCCTCTTTCATCTTCAACCTGTTCACACCCAAGGGCTCCAGGCGTCCAAACCAGCGAAGCCGGAGCCAGTTGACAGGCCTGTGTTCGCTGGCTGCAGAGGGTGTATGGACCAACACGCTCACGTTTACAGAAGAAGACCTCAGGAGAAACGGGATCCTGGACTCTGACATCCCTACCCTGCTGGGCATCAAGATTCTTCGGAGATGCAAGGAGTATGAGAAGTCCTACGTGTTCATCCACCTCTGTGTCCAGGAGGTCTGTGCCGCCATGTTCTATCTGATCAAGAGCCACAGTGACCACCCCAGCCCCGCTGTGCAATCTCCGGAGATGCTCCTAGCTACCTTTTTAAAGAAAGCGGAGACACAATGGGTGTTTTTGGGATGTTTCATGTCTGGCCTTTTACATGAGAAGGAACGACAAAAACTGGATGGATTTTTTGGCATCGAGTTGTCCCAGAAGATACAACAGCATTTCTATCAGTACCTGCAAGACTTATGTAAGAATGAAGATCTTCGGGAGCAGATGGACTTTATGGCTCTGTTTCACTGTCTGTTCGAGATGCAGGAGGAAGCCTTCGTGAGCCAGGCAATGGACTTCTTCCAAGAGATTCACTTTTCCATCGCCCAAAACTCACATTTGGAGGTCTCCGCCTATTGCCTGAAACATTGTTCGACCTTGAAGAAACTTGGGCTAACAGTACAAAATGTCTTCAAGGAAGAGAAAGAGCACAGCTCTGTGTGAGTCCATCCAAGACTTCTATCCCTTTTTTAGAGAATTACAGGTTTGAGGCCAACTTAGCAAGACCCTATCTATTTCAAAATTAAAAAAAAAAGAATTGCTAAGGGTTTAGCTCGGAGGTAAAATGTTCCTGGTTTCAATTATCAGTGCCAAAAAAGTTACATATTATATTGTTTATTACTATTTATTTGTTAACTATTATCTTAATCATGCATATTTATGGGGTACAATGTATTGATTTGGTACATGGGAACAATATACAATCTAGGTTGACTCTTTTTTTTGGTGGTCCTGGGGATAGAACCCTTCTACCTCCGAGCCACACTCCCAGACCTATTTTTTCTATTTTATTTGGAAACAGGGTCTCTTAAGCCAGAGAGGCTGGCTTCGAACCTGCACGATCCTCCTGTCCCTGCCTCTCAAGTGCGGGGATTACAAGCGTGCGCCACCACGCCCAGCTTGACTCTTTTTTTGTACAGGGGATTAAATTTAGGGGCATTCTACCTCCAAGCTAAACCCCTAGTTCTATTTTATTTTTTATTTTGAAACAAGGTCTCACTGGGCATGGTGGTGCACATATGTAATCCCAGTATGTGGGAGGCTGAGATGGAGGGTTGCAGGTTCACAGCCAGCCTCAGCAACTTAGTGAGGCCCTGCTTCAAAATAAAAACTAAAATAGGGCCAGGGGGTTAGCTCAAAGGTAGAATGCCTCTCGGCTCAACCCCCAGCACAGGAAGGAAGGAAGGAAGGAAGGAAGGAAGGAAGGAAGAAAGAAGTTTCACTAAATTGCTGAGGTTGGCCTCCAGTTTAAAATCCTCCTGTCTCTTCCTCCCAAGTACTGGGATTACAGGCATATACAACCATGCCCAGGTACAAATTACCATTTAAAACTTGTTCTAAAAGTCTTACAAATTTTTTTCTATTTATTTATTTATTTATTTACTTACTTATTTATTTATTTATCTTGGTGGTACTGGGGTTCCTATTTTTATACTTTTTAAAATTTGGAAACAGGGTCTCTTAAACCAGCGCTGCTGGCTCCAAACCTACGTGATCCTCCTGTCTCCACCTCCCAAGCAGGAGGATTACAAGCGTGTGCCACCATGCCCGGCAAGTCTTACAAATTTTTTTTTTAATTTTTTATTGGTGAATTGTATTCATACATCATAATGAGGTAAAAAAAAAACTTGTGTGGACATACATGTACACATCGCCCATTTAGCCCCTACCCAATTCCCACCCCATTCCCTCCCCATCCCTCCTTCCTATGCTTGGCTTAGTGGTTGACTTTGATATGTTTAAATGTATTGTGTGCTTTAAAGAATTTCCTTATTCCCACCTCCCATCCCCTCATTTAGGTTGTGTTGTTTGCTCCTCTATAGGATTTCCTTTTTCATCTAGAGTTCCTCCCATGACCCATTTCTCCTTAGCTTTCACATATTAGGGAAAGCATCCACTTTCTTATTTTTTGTGACTAACTAATCTTGCTTAGCATAATGCCCTCCAGTCCCATCCATTTCCCTGAAAATGATGTAATTGTGTTTTTTTTAATGGCTGAGTAAAATTCCATTGTGTAAATATCCCACAGTTTTGTAGCCCATTCATCTGTTGATGGACATCTTGGCTGGTTCCATAGTTTGGCAATGGTGAATTGTGTAGCTATGAACATAGATACACATGCATTAGTTTGGTAGTTTGGTTTATTTTCTTTTGGGTAGATACCCAGAAGTGGTATTGCTGGATCAAATGGTAGATTTGTTTCTATTCTTCTGAGGATTCTCCACAAGGTCTTACAAATTTCATGCTCATGAAAATTTTGTGAGATCGATTCTATTATTATCATGAGTAATAATTGTATTATAGTAAAAATGGGGAAACTGGGCAGAGAAGTGAAATAAGTTGCCCAAGATTATATAGTTAGGAAGTACAATGAACAAGTCTGAGCCCAAGAAGTATTACCTGAGGTTTTAGCTTAGGAGTTCTGGTGTCCAGCCTCATCTTTTACTATAAACTGCCTGGACTGGATATAAGGCAGGGTTTCTAACCCCAACACCACTGATAATCTGGGCTGGCTGTGCCCTGGTTGTGAGGGACTGTCCTATATGTAGTAGGATGCTCAGAAGCATCCCTGGCCCCTACTCACTAGATGTCAGATAGATCCCTCACTCTGATTGTACCAACTGAGAATGCCTGCAGACATGGCCAAATGTACCAATTGAAAATCACTAATAGAAGGTGAATTTACCTTTGCCTGGCATAGTGGAACACACCTGTAATTCCAATACTTGGGAGGCAGAGACAGGAGGACTACAAGTTCAAGACCACCCTCAGCAATTTAACAAGATTCTGTTTCAAAATTAAAATTGCAGCCAGGCATGGTAGCACACATCTGGAATCCCAGCATTGGGAGGCTGAGACAGGAGGATCGCGGATTCAAAAGCATCCTCAACAAGTAGGGCAACTCTCACCAACCTAGGGAGACCCTTTTTCAAAATAAAAATAAAAAATAGGGCTGGGGTATAGCTCAGAAGTAGAATGCCCTCAGGTTCAATCTCCAGCACCACAAAAAAAAAAAAAAAAAAAAAAAAAAACCAGGCTGATTTTTGTGGTGGTGCATGCTTGTAATCCCAGCATTTGGGAGGCTGAGACAGGAGGATCGCTGTCTATGGTTTGCAGACAGCCTCAGCTACTTAGGGAGGCCCTTTGCAACTCAGTGAGACCTTGTTTCAAAATAAAGAATAAAAAATAGGGCTGAGGGTGTAGCTTAGAGGTAGAATTCCCCTAGGTTCCATCCTCAGTACCAAAAATCATCATCATCATCATCATCATCATCATCATCCCAAAAGAACAAAAGTAAAGGGGGCTGGAGGTATAGCTTGGAGATAGATTGCCCCCGAGTTCAATCCCTAGTACTGAAAAAAAAAAAGGTAAACTTAGCTTGCTCCTCTTATTCTCTGGGCCTAAGGAGGGTCTGCGTCAGATGTTTTCTCTTCGGGAAGGTAATGTATTACGCTCATGCGCTGTCGGTGCCTTACCTTGACTTTCTGGCCATGGAAAGCATTTTCTTTCTCCTTCATCACAGGTCAAGTTATAATCTCGTCTGTTGGCACCAGATCTGCTCTCTGCTCACGACACATGAGCAACTGCAGGAGCTCCAAATAAATGACAGCGACCTCAGTGTGACCGCCGTGGAGACCCTGTGTAATCAGCTGCGGCAGCCCAACTGTGTCCTCCAAACACTGGAGTAAGTAGGAGATCAGTCTCGGCTCGAGTGCAGAAATGGCAGCCGGGCCTCACTGCTGCATTTGATCTAGGCTGCTACCCACGCAAAGCCTTACCACCTGTGGAGGCGTCTCTCGCCTCGGCACCACTGACATGCGCCGTGGGTTGTCCCTTTGTCGTGTAGGATCCTGTGTCCTGGGGGATGCTGAGCAGCATCCCTGGGTTCTGCCTCTTAGAGGCCAGTCGCCTCGTCTAGTTGTAACAACCAAAATTGTCTCCAAACACTGCCAATGTCTGGTTTGTTTACTTTTTTTGGGAGGTGAGGGTGGACTACTCAGGTATTTGGGTTGTGAAACTAGAGTGTGAGTTACTCGTGGATTGTAAGAGAAACTCAGAGCTGAGCATGGTGGCGCACTCTTGTAATCCCAGTTATTGCGAGGCTACGATAGGAGGATTGCAGGTTCATGGCCGGCCTCAGCTACTTAGTGAGGCCCTCTGTAATTTCATGAGACCCTGTTTCAAAATAAAAAGTGAAATAGGGCTAGGGGAGTACCTCAGAGGCAGAATGCCTCTGGGTTCAATCTCCGGTACCACAAGAGAGAAGGAAAGAGAGAGAGAGAGAGGGAGAGAGGGAGAGAGAGAGAGGGAGAAAGAGGGAAAGAGAGGGAGAGAGAGGGGGGAGAGAGGGAGGGAGGGGGAGGGAGGGAGAGATTCAAAGACAGAGGCTGGGGGGTGACACTTATCCAAAATTTTCTTTGTTTTTGCAGGATAAATAATGTTTGCCTTTTTTGTGAGAATTATACTTTCTTTGAGGTGTTCATGCATAACCCAAATTTGAAAGACTTGAACCTCACCCGCATGAAACTCTCCTACAATGACGTGAAGTTGCTCTGTGATGCTCTGAACCACCCGACGTGCAACATAGAGCAGCTGAAGTGCGTCTCCCGGCTCTGGTTTGATTGCGGAGTGGGCTGAGTGGTTTCTAATTTATGCACTATTGTCCTGTTTTCTAATTTCACATGCAAAGTTAACATCCCAGGAAACTGAGAAAAGAAGATGGGTGTTAGTTTCTAAATGTGGAAAACTCTTTGCCTCTATTTAGCTCTCAAAGATTCTGCTACACCATGTCACCCCCCTGATCCTTTTAAGTATAGAGTCAACAGAGTTGTATTCATTAGTTTGCTTAAAAAAACACTAAAACAGGTATTCTTAATACCTAAAAAATAGAAACTCCCATTGATCGTAAGTTAAGTAAGGAATCTATGGTTATATTTGCATATTCCATGAGAATGATTTATAACCATAGGTAAAAATCTGGACAAATCTCAGATTCCCTATTGTTAGGGAAAATGAGTCTAACTCAAAAGTGTATTATGTAGTGGTTTGTTTGTTTGTTTTGTTTTGTTTGTAGTATAAATTGAACCCAGGGCCATTCTACCTCTAGGCTATAGCCCCAGCCCGTTATATTTTTTATTTTGAAACAAGATCTCGATAAAATCTGAGAGCCTCCTATCTTAGCCTCCCAAGTACTGGGATTATAGTGGTTTATCGTATGCTTTTATTTACATAAAGTTTGAAGATGGGCAAGATTATGGTGTTATAGGTTAAGGTAGTGATGACCTTGGCTAGGATAAAGACAGGAAAGGAGGCTGGATGTTTTTTGACAAGGACACTACTAGCAAAAGGGCATTGAATTCATGACAAAGTATTGGCCAGTGCTTACCATGTGTGCACTTTATGTATGTATTTATACTTCAAGCACTTTTTCAACCAAATAGCATATTTACCATCTCTTTACCTTCTTTGGTATCCACACAGTCAAATACTTCTTCTTACAACTCTTTGGTTTCTCATCAATCAAGCACACTAAGACCCAAGACCATTTGCTAAGATATAATACACGGACCATAAAACTTGTGCTTTTAAAATATAGAATTTGCCGGGCGTGGTGGCACACGCTTGTAATCCCCGCGCTTGGGAGGCAGACAGGAGGATTGCGCAGGTTCGAAGCCAGCTGCGCGTGCTGGCTTAGGAGACCCTGTTTCCAAATAAAAATGTAAAAATAGGTCTGGGAGTGTAGCCCGGAGGTAGAAGGGCTTCCAGGAACCCCAGCACCACCCAAAAAATAAATAAATAAAAAATAAAAAATAAAAAAAACATAGAATTTAAGCTGAGCGTGGTGGCACATGCTTGTAATCCTAGCGCTTGGGAGGCTGAGACAGGAGGATCGCACAGGTTCAAAGCCAGCCTTAGCTAGTGAGGCTCTCAGCAACTTGGTGAGACCCTGTTTCCAAATAAAATATAAAATAGGTCTGAGAGTATAGCCTGGAGGTAGAAAAGCCCCTGGGTTCCACCCACAATACCACCAAATATATATATGTGGTCTTAATATATATTCACAGCCAGGCATGGTGGTGCACACCTGTAATTTCAGTACTTGGGAAGCTGAAACAGGAGGAATGCAGGTTCAAGGGGCAGCTTCAGCAACTTAGCAAACCCTCAGCAATTTAGCGAGACCCTGTTTCAAAATAGAAAATAAACATTTGAGAGGCTGAGACTGGAGGATCGCAGTTCACAGACAGCCTCAGTTACTTAGCAAGGCCCTTCACAACTCAGTTGAGACCCTCTTTCAAAAATAAGCAAGACTTACCAGGCGTGGTGGCGCATGCTTGTAATCCCAGCATTTGGGAGGCTGAGACTGGAGGATCGCGGTTCGCAGACAGCCTCAGCTACTTAGTGAAACCCTCTGCAACTTAGTGAGACCCTGTTTCAAAATAAAGAATAAAAAATTGGGCAAGGGGTGTACCTTGAAGGTTGAATGCCCCTGGGTTCCATCCCCAGACTTGCAAAAATAAAATAAACGAGACTAAAAAATAGGGCTGTGGGGTGTAGCTCAGAAATAGAATGCCACTGGGTTCCATTCACAGTACTGCAAAGAAAAATAAAATAGATTGGGGGTGTAGCTCAGAGGTAGAAGGCCCCTGGGTTCAGTGCTTGGGAAACAGACAGCTTCCCAAAACAAAACAAGCAAACAAAAAGAACAAGGTCTAGGGAAGAGGGAGATTCTCAAACAGAGCAAATGTATGTATCGTGGTCCTTATGGGGCCAGCAAGAGCAATGTGGCAAGGAAGAATCCAGTGGCTTGTGGTGTCTTCCTTTTCCTTCAGGCTGGTAAACTGTATCATTTCATCTGAAGACTGTAAGGAATTTGCCTCTGTCCTGCTCAACAGCAGGAAGCTGAAGTATTTTGTTGTGATAGCAGTCAACCTGGACTACGGGGCGCGCTCATTGTTCCCAGCCTTGTGCCACCCAGACTGCGTCCTGGAGACCCTGGCGTAAGTGAACTCGGGAGGGGCCACTCTGGAGAACTAGCACCACGAACCTAGGCTGAGTGTCTGAAATCTGCCCACGGTGAAGGCATGAAGTAGTGATCTCAAAGCATAAGATTCAGAATCAAAAGGCTTAGCTTGACTCCGTGGCACATGCCTGTAATTCCAGTCCTTGGGAGATTGAGACAGGAGGAGCACAGGTTTGTGGGCAGCCTCCGCAACCTAGTGAGGGTTTCTGCAGCTTAGTGAGATCCTGTTTCCAAATAAAATATAAAATAGGTCTGGGAGTATAGCCCAGAGGTAGAAAGCCTCTGGGTTCCACCCCCAGTACCATTAAAAAAAAAAAAAAAAAAAAGCCTCTGGGTTCCATCTCCAGCACCACAAAAATAAATAAATAAATAAATATATATAAATATATAAAATATATAAATATATTTTATAAATATATATTTTATAAATATATATGTGAACCCACCAATAATGGCTGGCAGGAAGCAGGAGCTTCCCTCATCCTAACCTTGAATATTCACAGGTCAGAATGGGCCCCATGTGGCCATATATCCC